>NC_091282.1:793199493-793502523 GCF_032444005.1 Ranitomeya imitator | reverse complement strand
ACCAATGTGAAGTAAACGCAAGGCAGTATTTGTATCGAGAGATTCCAGAGCATCACGTTTGGAATAAAACTTGGAATCCAAGACAACGAGGACTTAGCAGAATAATTGGACGCATGTATACTGTTAGTGTCCAGGAACAAAAAAGATATTGCCTTCGGCTGTTACTACTGGATGTCAAAGGAGCTACAAATTATGACGATTTGAAAACAGTTAACGAAGTATTGCACGATACATTTAAAGCTGCAGCTTTGGTTTTAGGACATCTATTAGATGATACTGTGTGGAGACTTATTTTAGAAGACACAGTTACCCCACATATGCCTAAGCAACTTTGTGAATTGTTTGCCTACATCTGCGTATTTGGACCGCCTACAAATCCGGCTCAACTTTGTACAAATTTCAAAGAACATACAGTGGGGCAAAAAAGTATTTAGTCAGTCAGCAATAGTGCAAGTTCCACCACTTAAAAAGATGAGAGGCGTCTGTAATTTACATCGTAGGTAGACCTCAACTATGGGAGACAAACTGAGAAAAAAAAATCCAGAAAATCACATTGTCTGTTTTTTTAACATTTTATTTGCATATTATGGTGGAAAATAAGTATTTGGTCAGAAACAAAATTTCATCTCAATACTTTGTAATATATCCTTTGTTGGCAATGACAGAGGTCAAACGTTTTCTGTAAGTCTTCACAAGGTTGCCACACACTGTTGTTGGTATGTTGGCCCATTCCTCCATGCAGATCTCCTCTAGAGCAGTGATGTTTTTGGCTTTTCGCTTGGCAACACGGACTTTCAACTCCCTCCAAAGGTTTTCTATAGGGTTGAGATCTGGAGACTGGCTAGGCCACTCCAGGACCTTGAAATACTTCTTACGAAGCCACTCCTTCGTTGCCCTGGCGGTGTGCTTTGGATCATTGTCATGTTGAAAGACCCAGCCACGTTTCATCTTCAATGCCCTTGCTGATGGAAGGAGGTTTGCACTCAAAATCTCACGATACATGGCCCCATTCATTCTTTCATGTACCCGGATCAGTCGTCCTGGCCCCTTTGCAGAGAAACAGCCCCAAAGCATGATGTTTCCACCACCATGCTTTACAGTAGGTATGGTGTTTGATGGATGCAACTCAGTATTCTTTTTCCTCCAAACACGACAAGTTGTGTTTCTACCAAACAGTTCCAGTTTGGTTTCATCAGACCATAGGACATTCTCCCAAAACTCCTCTGGATCATCCAAATGCTCTCTAGCAAACTTCAGACGGGCCCGGACATGTACTGGCTTAAGCAGTGGAACACGTCTGGCACTGCAGGATCTGAGTCCATGGTGGCGTAGTGTGTTACTTATGGTAGGCCTTGTTACATTGGTCCCAGCTCTCTGCAGTTCATTCACTAGGTCCCCACGCGTGGTTCTGGGATTTTTGCTCACCGTTCTTGTGATCATTCTGAACCCACGGGGTGGGATTTTGCCTGGAGCCCCAGATTGAGGGAGATTATCAGTGGTCTTGTATGTCTTCCATTTTCTAATTATTGCTCCCACTGTTGATTTCTTCACTCCAAGCTGGTTGGCTATTGCAGATTCAGTCTTCCCAGCCTGGTGCAGGGCTACAATTTTGTTTCTGGTGTCCTTTGACAGCTCTTTGGTCTTCACCATAGTGGAGTTTGGAGTCAGACTGTTTGAGGGTGTGCACAGGTGTCTTTTTATACTGATAACAAGTTTAAACAGGTGCCATTACTACAGGTAATGAGTGGAGGAAAGAGGAGACTCTTTAAGAAGAAGTTACAGGTCTGTGAGAGCCAGAAATCTTGATTGTTTGTTTCTGACCAAATACTTATTTTCCACCATAATATGCAAAAAAAATGATAAAAAAACAGACAATGTGATTTTCTGGATTTTTTTTTCTCAGTTTGTCTCCCATAGTTGAGGTCTACCTATGATGTAAATTACAGACGCCTCTCATCTTTTTAAGTGGTGGACCTTGCACTATTGCTCACTGACTAAATACTTTTTTGCCCCACTGTATAATCAAGGATTACTGCTTACGTCTTCACAACAGAAGTGGAAATTGTCAAAATTGTGAATCTTATGCCATGCAAGATGTCCAAAATGTCTTACTACTGCATGGAAAAACGTTTTCAGACTTTAATTTGAAACAGCCTGTAATTCAAGTTCCACAAGTTCCAGAGCATGATGAAGCTTATGAATTATTTTTGGCAACAGAGAAGAGAAGCTCCTTAAATGAACAACAACGGATTGCATATGACACTATTGTTAGCGCTATAGAAAACCAAGCAGATGCACTGCTAAAATGTTTCTTTATTGACTTGGAAGGAGGTTGCTTTCCCTTACCTGGAACCACTTAGTCGGACAGCTGGGTTGTTGGGGGGAAGACTTTCTGCCCTGGACAGAGGGGGTCATGTGACTGCTGGGGGCAGAGAGGAAGAGAGAGGGGTGTGGTCAGAAAAGAAAAGAGCAGGAGAGCAGAGCGCGTGCGTGAGAGGGGACAGCGCGCCAGAGAGAAAGCAGCTTGCAGCGCCACATTCCCCATGAGAGAGTGCTCCCCGTGAGGGCACTGAGGCTGAGATACCAGCCGTAGTGAAGGCTGGATGTAAGAGTGTGGACTTGGAAGCCTCCGTAATCAGAGAAGACGTATCCCCTGACTGTGACCTGAGCAAGCAGCCCCGGTGACCGCACTGACAAGCCAGGACCCCTGAGGGTGACAAAGTAAAGTTCTCAGTGTGTGTGTAGCATTGCTGCTGCAGAGAGAGACTGCCAGCCTACTATACAGAGACTCGCAGCAGAGTGGCTGTGTTACTTCCTTCTTCCAGCTTCACTGGGAGAAAAGATTGCAAAGACTTAACCTCGGTGTCTCCAGTTCCCAGGAGACAGAGGAGAGACTTCAAGATCTTCAAGCGCTGCTGGTGACTGTACCCACGTTGGAATAAGGACCCTCGAGTCAGGACCGCCCTGGACTGATAAGTTACAAAAACATTCGTTAACCTTTTCGATTCCGCTTAACTGTTTACTGTTTGCTTTATCTCTATTAACCCCCTGTTTACTCCCTGCGAGGAGAATCTTACTCCTGTTAATAAATTCCCCTCAACAGTTGGTCTCTCTGTTCCGTGGTGACATACTCAACCCTGCACTCTATTACAGACGGTCCAGGAGGGAGCGGTAAAACATACCTCCATGAAGTTTTAATGCATCATGTTAGAGGGTTGGGAAAAGTCATATTGCCATCGGCTACAACAGGTATTGCAGCAAACCTTTTACGAGGAGGTCGCACTACCCATTCACTCTTTGGGATGCTAGTTCCAGTCAACGAAATCTCCGTTTCCAGAATAAAACAAGGCACATTTGCAGGAAGACAGTTAAACAACGTAAATCTTTTGATACTTGAAGAGTGCACCATGGCACCCAAATACGCTTTGAGCTTAATTGACAGACTTCTGCGTGAAGTAATGACTACAAATGTTGCTGAAAAAATGAAATTCCATTTGGAGGTAAAGTTTTTGTCATTGATGGAGATTTTAGGCAATGCCTTCCAGTCATACCAAATGGAACAAGAACAGATGGTATCGAGTCCAGCTTAAAAATGACTGACCTTTGGAAACAGTTTAATAAACTCTAACTAATTAATAACATGCGATCTTCGGACCCAGAGTACAGCAACTGGCTTCTTAAACTTGGTAACGGTGAACTTAGCAATGAATACAACTTTGGAGAAGATATTATTGAAATACCAGAAAACATGTTGTGCACTGACTGCATCGTAAGTGATGTTTTTGCGCAATGTGTTGATATTGATGTGAGCGACCAAAGCAGTGTTGAGAGGGCCTCTTCCCATGCAATTCTCTGTCCCAATAACGATGACATGGCTCTGCTAAATTCTCGTGTGAAGGATAGAATGCCTGGAGAGTATAAGTTGTACAAAAGTGATGATTCAGTGGATGTAGACAATGAAGATGAATGAGAGCATTATCCAATTGAATTTTTAAACGGTCTTACGCCATCAGGATTTCTATCCCACACACTACAACTCAAAGTTGGAACAATCGTAATGTTGCTGCGAAATCTAAATACAAAAAATGTTCTATGTATGTATGTTACTCCATTCCCACGTAATTCAAGCAAGAGTGATCAATGGATCAGCAAAAGGAGACGAAGTATTCATTCCTCGCATTGATTTATGTCCTTTGGACACCGGTCTTCCATTTAGGCTTCGGCGTCGATAGTTTCCAGTAAAACCAGCTTTTGCCATGATAATAAACAAGTCACAAGGTGAAACTCTACACCATGTTGGCATATATCTACAGGAGCCCGTTTTTGGTCATGGAAAACTCTACGTTGCATATTCAAGAGTTAAAATGAGATCCAATGTCAAGGTGCAAGTTCTTCATACCCCATTTACAAGGAAAGTTGCTTATAGATAGTCAAAAGGAATTCACAAGATATGTGGTGTACAAAAATATTTTGGGTTGATATTGTTAACAAATATATTATAGTGTTGATGTACTTCTTTCATCCGATGATTTATTTAAATACAGTTAGATATTTATGTAATGGTTTATATATTTTGGTGATCTGTTTAATAATTTCATTCAGTTGTATTAAGTTCTATGAGCAATAAAATTTAATGATAATGTATATATTTTACCCAGAAAATCCTGTGTATTCATTGCATTATTCTTAAATCTTCATAACTAAACTACATACATATTCTAGAATACCCGATGCATTAGAATCGGGCCACCATCTAGTATACCGTATTTTTCGGACAATAAGACGCATTTCCCCCCCAAAAAAATGTGAGGAAAATGAGGGGTGCGTCTTATAGTTGGAATGCAGGCTTACCGGCAGTGGTGTGGCGGCGGCAGAGGTGTGGCGGTGGCAAAGGTGCGGGGATGATGAGGCGCAGTGAGCGGTATGGCGTGAGCGGGGTCCCTTCCAGAGGTAAGGTGATGCAGTGGCCCGGTATCCAAGGTAAGCAGCAGAGCCGGGTGAATCATGGCTTTATCGGTGGTGGGGGCCATCTTCCTGAGGCCGCGCATGCGCAGATGGAGTGCTCTGCTTCCCGGGGCTCCAGGAAAATGGCCGCGGGAGGCGGCGCATGCGCAGATGGAGATAGCGGCGCCCATTTTCCTGAAGCCGAGATCTAAATCTGCAAGCTCGACTTCAGGAAAATGGCCACCGTGATCTCCATCTGAGCATGTGCGGCCTCCCACGGCCATTTTCCTGAAGCCCCGGGAAGCAGAGCACTTCATCATGCGCGGCCTCAGGAAGATGGCCGCCGCCACCGATAAAGCCATGATTCACCCGGCTCTGCAACTTACCTTGGATACCAGGCCACTGCGTCACCTCACCTTTGGAAGGGACCCTGCTCACGCCATACCGCTCACTGCGCCTCATCATCCCCGCATCTCTGCCGCTGCCACAGCACTGCTGCAACCCCCCATGGACACTAGGCCGTGGCGTCGTCCACCTAAACAGGGACCCTGCTCAGGTGCACACCATATTGCCCACCGCACCACTGCACCTCTGCCGACACCATGCCTCCTGTGACCCTGCTCTGCCACCGCCAGCCCTCAGGTAAGATACTGTAAATTCGGACAATAAGATGGACCCCCATCTTATAAAAAATCTTTTTTCTGCAATTTTGACCCCAAATTTGGGGTGCATCTTATGGTCCGGTGCGTCTTATAGTCTAAAAATACGGTGTGTATATATATATATATATATATATATATATATATATATATACACATAGATAAAGAAGAACACAGCAGCACTTGTACATTAATCTAGGCCATGTGAAAACACAGACAAATATTCAATATGAATTATACCTCTCAAAAATTTTCAATTTTTTTTTTCCATAAAACTCACATTAGGAGTGCTGGCTGCTTTTTTTCTCTGTTTATATATATATATATATATATATATATATATATATATATATATATATATATATATATTGTGGGAGATAGGATTCGGCAAGGACTTTTGCTTTGGCCCAAGCAGGTGGCTGTGGAGTCCACACAGGTAAGATCCAGGCGTATTTTATTGTGCACACTTGTCATACAATGTTGCACTTATCAAACATGAAATAAAATGTCTAAGGCCGTCTGGCCACTAACCAACAACAAGATTCTAGCTACAAAATAAACCTGCAAATAACAAAGAAGTTCATACAGTCTTACTGTGTCAGCTTCCCAGACCAGCAGATGAGAGTGAGATCCCAGCAGCTCTTGATTATATCAGCTGCAAATAGTCAGGAGTCAAAACATGGGTTGTAAGTGTGGAGGGGAGGCACCAGTCCTTTTCACGCTGATCACTAAAGAAACCAGGACCGGATTACATTGAAAACAGCTTTACAATTAATACCTGGAAACATAGGAAATGAACCGGGGAGAAACATATCTGTTTTCTAGTACCTCACACACCCCCTTCCTCTGTTCGAGCCCGTAGGGTCGGACACGACGAGTCACTAAGCAGTGCGTTCTAGATAACGCATCTGCATTCCCGTGCGCTGCGCCTGCCCTGTGCTCAACGGAAAATTTAAAGCCTTGCAATGCTAAGAACCAGCGTGTCACCCTCGGATTGCCCTCTTTTGCCCTGGACATCCACATTAGGGGTGAATGGTCCGTTACTAGCCTAAATTGTCGACCTAGTAAATAATAGCGTAAGGTATATAGGGCCCATTTCACAGCCAGGGCTTCCCGCTCAACCACGCTGTAATTCTTTTCTGCCCTCGTAAGTTTCCTGCTTAGATAACCCACTGGGTGTTCTTCGCCATTCACTACCTGTGACAACACCGCACTGAGCCCAACACCAGAGGCGTCTTTTTCGACAATAAACTCCAGTTTAAAGTCAGGGGCAACTAAGACTGGTTGGTCACAGAGGACTGTTTTCAAATGCTGAAAGGCCTCCTCTGCTTCTGCGTTCCATTTTACTGTGACCGATTTAGACCACTTGGTGAGATCTGTGAGATGGGCATCGATGGGGGCAAAATTTTTAATGAAGCGCCTATAATAACCAACGATCCCTAAAAAAGCACCAACTTGTTTTTTGGTGACCGGTCGTGGCCAATTCTGAATAGCATCCACTTTATTGGACTGTAGCTTTACGACTCCTCGCCCTATGCTATAGCGAGCCTCTTCCAATCCCAAAGTACATTTCTTGGGATTGGCAGTCAACCCAGCCGTTTTTAGCGAGTCCAAGACGGCTTGTACTTTTGACAAATGTGTGTCCCAGTCATAACTAAAGACAATGATATCGTCCAAGTATGCATACTGAACATGGGGTTTTAGGACAATATCTGTTGTGAATTCTGTGGCTGAGTTCACTTCTGTGGTCACAAGTGGTATTGCAGTCTCTGGGCTTCCTCCCTCAGGTGTTTTGGTGAGCTCGTTGGCTGCCTTGCTATTTAGCTCCACCTGAGTCTGTCTTCCTTGCTCCTTGTCAATGTTCCAGTGTTGGATCTGAGCTACTGCATCTTTCCTTGGGCCTGCTGCTCTGCTAGATAAGTGCTTCTAGTTTGTTTTCTGTTTTTTTCTGTCCAGCTTGCTATTGTCTTTTGCTGGAAGCTCTGAGAAGCAGAGGGGTGCACCGCCGTGCTGTTAGTTCGGCACGGTGGGTCTTTTTGCCCCTTTGCGTGGTTTTCGTTTTAGGGTTTTTTGTAGACTGCATAGTTCTCTTTGCTATCCTCGCTCTGTCTAGAATATCGGGCCTCACTTTGCTGAATCTATTTCATTCCTACGTTTGTCTTTTCATCTTGCTAACAGTCATTATATGTGGGGGGCTGCCTATTCCTTTGGGGTATTTCTCTGAGGTAAGTCAGGCTTGTATTTCTATCTTCAGGCTAGTCAGCTCCTCAGGCAGTGCCGAGTTGCATAGGTAGTTGTTAGGCGCAATCCACTGCTGCTTATAGTTGTGTGAGGATAGATCAGGTACTGCAGTCTACAGAGATTCCACGTCTCAGAGCTCGTCCTATTGTTTTTGGTTATTGCCAGATCTCTGTATGTGCGCTGATTACTGCACGCTGTGTTGCCTGATTGCCAGCCATAACAAATATCCATTAGACATTGGAAGGTGGCTGCAGCACCGTGTAACCCAAATGGCATATCACGGTACTGGAACAGTCCCTGGGGCGTGACGAAGGCAGTTTCATCTTTGGCGGAATCCGTGAGGGGAATCTGCCAATAACCTTTTGTTAAGTCAATAGTAGATATGTACCTGGCCGAACCCAGTCTCTCTATAAGTTCATCAACTCTCGGCATCCGGTAGGCATCAAATTTCGATATCTCATTTAATTTCCGAAAATCATTACAAAATCGAATAGTCCCATCGGGTTTGGGAACCAGTACGATTGGGCTAGCCCAACCGCTACGGGACTCCTCAATGACCCCTAGCTCTAACATTTTCTCGACTTCCTGGGCAATGGCTTGTCTCCGAGCCTCTGGAATTCGATATGGTTTTAGCCTTACCCGTGCCTGTGGATCAGTAACAATGTCATGTTTAATTAAGTGAATACGGCCAGGAAGTTCTGAGAAAACTTCTGCGTTTCTCTGTATGAATTCCTTGGTCTCTTGTTTTTGACTTTCTGATAGTGTCTCTGCAATACCCACTTCTGGTAGTACTACCTGGGGGTCATTTATCACAGTTGGTGGGGCCCTTCGAGGTCCATCATCAAGGGCAGCTCCTGCCATTAGGCTCTCCCTATCCTCCAATCTGGTTGGTGTATCTTATAATTCACTTCACCCATTCTATCTAAGACCTCGTATGGGCACTGCCACTTTGCAAGAAATTTATTTTCTACAGTAGGTACTAATACTAACACCCTGTCTCCGGGTTGAAAGACTTGTGTTCTAGCCGCTCGGTTGTATACCGTGCTTTGGGCATGTTGTGCACGTTCTAAACATTCCTTAACTATTCGCATGACTGCCTCAATTCTATCTTGCATAAGCATTACGTGCTCAATTACACTACGATAAGGAGTCACCTCTTGTTCACAAGTTTCTTTGGCAATGTCTAACAGGCCTCTAGGACTTCGCCCATAAACTAACTCAAAAGGCGAAAAGCCTGTGGAGGATTGGGGTACCTCACGTATAGCGAACAGGAGATATGGTAGGAGAGCATTCCAATCCCTCCCATCCTTGTCTACCACCCTTTTCAACATTCCCTTCAGGGTTTTATTAAATCGCTCCACCAATCCGTCAGTCTGAGGGTGATATACTGAAGTACGCAAGTGGGAGATTTTTAACAGTTTGCATAAGTCCTTGAGTATACGAGACATAAAGGGGGTCCCCTGATCCGTTGGTATTTCCCTCGGAATGCCGGTGCGAGAAAACATATTAACAAGTTCCTTTGAAATTGCTTTCGCATTGGCATTCCGCAGGGGTACTGCTTCAGGATAGCGAGTGGCATAATCTAGTAATACCAGAATATACTGATGACCCCTGGCAGATTTAACTATTGGACCAACTATATCCATTGCTATCCTCTCGAAGGGCACCTCTATTATTGGTAAGAGCACCAGGGGGCTTCTAAAATGGGTCATGGGCGCGGTCAATTGACACGTAGGACAGGACTGACAATACCGGGTCACGTCTCCCCCTAGACCCAGCCAAAAGACACGTTGCAGAATACGGTGTTTTGTCTTTTCTCCAGCCAGGTGTCCCCCCAAGGGATGTTTATGTGTTTGTGCTAGACCCAAAACTACCTGGCGGAAGGACTTGGGCACCACTAGTTGCTCTACCACCACTCCTCGCACCTTGTCTATGTGATACAGCATACCCTGTTGCACCGCCACATGTGGGAACTCATTTTGAGCCCCTGGGTACAATGGTCTTCCCTCAGAAACCTTTACATTTTCCCATACCCTTGCCAGAGTAGGATCCTGGTGTTGAGCGGTCCCGAACTTACCATGGGTCAGCTCAAGACCTGGCATTTCTATAGCCTCCTCTAGTCCATCTGCCTCGCCCGCATATACAGTGAGAGGAGAGTCTACAGAATCTGGAGTTTCCTCTTAAATTGGCTCCCTTTTATCTTGCTGCAATGGGTCAGGGGGTAGTCCCACGGCACTGTTTTCAACTTGAGTGTTCATGCCATTTCTCTGGCTCCACAAGTCCCAAAATAAGGGAAAGTCTCTCCCCAATATTACGTCCTGTCCCATAGACTTTAGGACTGCCACTTGATGTCTTTTGGTTCCCACTGGCGTGGCCAGGGTGACCCAGGCAGTGGGGTAATTTTTAACATCACCATGGATGCAACTAATGCCCACGGTTAAGTTTGTTAGGGCTCTAGGGTCCACCAAACTGGCGTGTACCAGAGTCACTTGACTGCCGGAATCCAAGATGGCATTCACACCATGGACATCGACTTCAAGGCAACACAGGTGTCGTTCGTTACCTGTAAGGACCTCTGCAAGACAGACCGACATATAACGAAAGACGCCTCACAGCGTTACAGTCCAGTGGCTCTGTAGTCATTGGGCAGTTAGCTGCTACATGCCCCAGCCCGCGATATCGCCAACACTGTATAGGTCCTTGCCTTCTCGCTGGGGACCCCAGATAGGGTCTGCTGGCTTGCTGTGAGACCGTACCACCTCCGAAGTCCTTTGCGGGTCGGCTACCCTTCATTGTAATGTTCTCTTCTTTTGAAGATGACGTAGGTTTCGTAGGATTTTCTGGCAACTTCTTGGGAGCCCAGCGAGGTGATAACGTCCCTTGGAGTAGGCTTTCAGAAGCATTGTAGCGTTCGACCATATTAACCAACTGGTCCGCTGTAGATGGGTCCCCCTGTCCAACCCACCTTTGTATCTTAGCAGGTAAGGACCATAGGTACTTGTCTAGAACAACATGTTCCACCATCTGTGTGGATGTCAAAGTCTCTGGTTGTAGCCATTTTTTTACTAAATGGATGAGATCATGCATTTGTGAGCGGGCTGGCTGTTGTTCCACAAAAGACCACAAATGTACCCTCTGTGCTCGTACATATGTGTTTACTCCCAGCCTTGCCAGGATTTCGCCTATTAGTTTGGTATAATCCATAGCATCCACTCCACTTAGATCGTAATAAGCCTTTTGTGGATCTCCACTCAGAAATGGAGCAACCACTTCAGCCCATCTATCCCTCGGTAAATGCTCACGTTCTGCAATACGTTCAAATACGGAGAGATACGCTTCCACATCATCGTCAGCAGTCATTTTAAGCAGAGTCTTTTGTACGGCTTTCTGCGCACTAGCAACACTTTGTGAACGATCTTCCTCATCTTGGGTTTGCCGAACCAAAGCCTGCTTTATTGGATTCAACTGCTCTTGCTGAATCTGGTTTTGCTGATCCAGGGCTTGCTAGAAGTATTTGTCTGCTGTTGTTGAACATTTGCCTGCAATAACTGTTTCACTAGTTCCTCCATATTACTGGACTCTTGGCTCTTCAAAAGCACCGGGGCTTTCAGCCAGGACATACACAGAGCGCTTTCTCTGTAATCACAGTCCAACAGCCACTATGCCCGCATTCTCAACACCATTTGTGGGAGATAGGATTCGGCAGGGACTTTTGCTTTGGCCCAAGCAGGTGGCTATGGAGTCCACACAGGTAAGATCCAGGCGTATTTTATTGTGCACACTTGTCATACAATGTTGCACTTATCAAACATGAAATAAAATGTCTAAGGCCGTCTGGCCACTAACTAACAACAAGATTCTAGCTACAAAATAAACCTGCAAATAACAAAGAAGTTCATACAGTCTTACTGTATCAGCTTCCCAGACCAGCAGATGAGAGTGAAATCCCAGCAGCTCTTGATTATATCAGCTGCAAACAGTCAGGAGTCAAAACCTGGGTTGTATGTGTGGAGGGGAGGCACCAGTCCTTTTCACGCTGATCACTAAAGAAACCAGGACCAGATTACATTGAAAACAGATTTACAATTAATACCTGGAAACATAGGAAATGAACCGCGGAGAAACATATCTGTTTTCTAGTACTTCTCCCCTTGGTACCTCATACACACATACACACACCACTTTTTCTGGGGTCTCCCACCTGGACTTAGGGTTCTTAGGCCATATGCTGTGCAGACGTTCCTGTATACAATTTCCGCTACTTGGTTGTGGCGTTCGGTATACACTCTTCCTGCTTGCATTTTGCATCCTGCTGCTATGTGTTGGACTGCTTCTGAGATTTCTTTCCATAGTCTGCACCTTGGGTCTTGTCTTGTGTTGTAGATTCCTGCTTCTATGGATCTGGTACTTAGTGCTTGCTCTCGTGCTGCTATGATTAGTGCCTCTGTACTGTCTCAGAGTCAAGCTTTCTACAGCCATTGGTAGGATTTCTCCATGTAAGCCACCCCCATTATCTGTTGATGGTACATCCCATGCAGTGGCTTGTCTTGCCATGGCGCTTCATGTTCCTGTTCTTCCTTCAAGATCTGTTGTTGTTGCTGCCTTAGGCTTTCTCTCAGCATCTCATCTTTTGGTGCCATTTTTTCTGATGTATTCCTGGATACTTCTTATTTCATCCGTGATGGTGGCGTGGATGCTTATCAAGCCTCACCCGCCCTCCTTTCTGTATACAATCTTTGGATGTTAGACTTAGGGTGTAGACCTCCATGCATTATGAGGAGCTTTCGTGTCTTCACATCTGCAGCTTCTGTCTCTTCTTTTGTCACTATGCCAACAGGGTATCTGATAACTGGCAGGGCATATATATTGATGGCATGGATTTTATTCTTCCCATTGAGCTGGCTCTTCAGGACCTGTCTTACCCTTTGATGGTACTTTGAAGTTGCTGCTTTCCTTGCCTCCTCATCATGGTTACTGTATCGCTATGGGATACCTAGGTACTTGTAGCATGTTTGCATTGCATTTGCTATGTTTCCTGCTGGTAATTCCACTGCATCAGTCTTGACTACCTTGCTTCTTCAGTCTGAAGGACATCCCGATGTCTTCGCTGTAGATCCTTGTCAGGTAGATCAGTGAATTGATGTCTCGTTAATTTTTTGCATACACCTTGATGTCATCCATGTAGAGGAGGTGGCTGATGGTGCTTCCACTCTTGAACTTGTATCCATAGCCAGACTCTGTAATTATCTGACTGAGGGGGTTCAAGCCTATGCAGAACAGCAATGGGGACAGTGCATCACCTTGGTATATGCCGCATTTGATGGTCACTTGTGCTAGTTGTCTTGAGTTGTCTTCCAATGTTTTTTTCCATTGCCCCATTGAGTTTCTGAGGAAGGTTCTCAATTTCCTGTTGACATTGTAGAGAGACAAGCATTCACAGATCCATGTGTGTGCCATTGAGTCATAGGCTTTCCTTTAGCCAATCCAGGCTGTGCTGAGATTGGTATGTCTTGATCTTGAGTAGAGTTGAGCGACCTTGACCTTTTTAGTGTCGAGCCGGGTTTCGCGAAACCCGACTATCTCAAAAGTCGAGTCGAGTGGAATCGGCCGATTATCGCGAAAAGTCGGGGATCGACCGAAACACGAAACCCAATGGAAGTCAATGGGGGAGCATAGTCGGCAGTGAGTAGAGGCCAGGAAAACATGTACAGAGCCCATTGTATTGACAAAAACATCCATTCTTGCTACTGAAGCTTGTCAATCGTAATTTAGCTTATAATAATTGTAAGGCATTTGAAATTGGGGGTCATTTGGCTAAAGTTGTGGGGGGTAGGGCTGGTTCAAGCAATTAGTGGGCCAAGGACATCTGGACCACGTCACGGCAGTGGAGCAGGGAGAGGTAAGTATTTCAACTTTGCAAGTGCTGTGATCCTGAGCAAGAGGGGGGGCGCACTCGTTGGCATTGGCACTGGCACAGGGCCCCTCAAAGTACAGCGGTGTGTTTGCACGGCGGGGGCGCCTCCCACCGGCAGCAACAATTTTGCGTACTATGAGAGGCCCTGTGCCAGTGACGTCGCCAACGAGTATTCCTCCCCCCACCTGATGAAGGAACCTGCACCTTCATCTGCACCTTCCTCTTTGTCCCCGTGTAATGTGGTATGGTATGCGGGAAGGGGGACCTGACTTTCAGCAGGGTCACAATCTTGCAGTGTAGCGTGCACGGGGAATGTTGCGTTATGGGTCAGTGTACCAGCAGACTCATCTATCACTGGCTGGGCAATGGGCAGGATGAGGAGGAAACACAGATATAGGCCCAAAGAATAAAGTGGGCTAAATGCAGTTCAAAATTGTTAACAGGACTAACCAGGGGGCATTGTTTTGTTCAGTGGAGGACAACTGGAATGAGAGGCTGACACAGAGAGTAGGCCCAAATCTGTAAGTAGTCTAAATGCAGTTCAAAATTGGCAAGAGTAGTAAACAGGCGGCACAGCTTTGTTCAATGTAGGAGAACAGCAAGGAGCGGCAGACACAGATAGAAGGCCCCAACCCAACTAGTAGGCCTAATGCAGTGTAGTTTTCAACAACTACTAAATGAGAGTCGGAAGACCGAAGCAATGGAGAGGAAACCTGGGGAACACCTTGGAGTGGAACACACCGTCTCTACACCCCATACCCAATGTGCAGGCCTAATGCAGTGTAGTTTTCAACAACTACTACACGAGAGTCGGAAGACCGAAGCAATGGAGAGGAAACCTGGGGAACACCTTGGAGTGGAACACACCGTCTCTACACCCCATACCCAATGTGCAGGCCTAATGTAGTGTAGTTTTCAACAACTACTAAACGAGAGTCAGAAGACTGAAGCAATGGAGAGGAAACCTGGGGAACACCTTGGAGTGGAACACACCGTCTCTACACCCCATACCCAATTTGTAGGCCTAATGCAGTGTAGTTTTCTACAACTACTAAACGAGAGTCGGAAGAACGAAGCAATGTAGACGAAACCTGGGGAACACCTTGGAGTGGAACACACCATCTCTACACCCCATACCCAATTTGTAGGCCTAATGCAGTGTAGTTTTCTACAACTACTAAACGAGAGTCGGAAGATTGAAGCAATGGCGAGGAAATCTGGGGAACACCTTGGAGTGGAACACACCGTCTCTACACCCCATACCCAATTTGTAGGCCTAATGCAGTGTAATTTTCTACAACTACTAAACGAGAGTCGGAAGATCGAAGCAATGGCGAGGAAACCTGGGGAACACCTTGGAGTGGAACACACCGTCTCTACACCCCATACCCAATTTGTAGGCCTAATGCAGTGTAGTTTTCTACAACTACTAAACGAGAGTCGGAAGACCGAAGCAATGTAGACGAAACCTGGAGAACACCTTGGAGTGGAACACACCGTCTCTACACCCCATACCCAATTTGTAGGCCTAATGCAGTGTAGTTTTCTACAACTACTAAACGATAGTCGGAAGACCGAAGCAATGGCGAGGAAACCTGGGGAACACCTTGGAGTGTAACACACCATCTCTCTACACCCCATACCCAATTTGCAGGCCTAATGCAGTGTAGTTTTCAACAACTACTAAACGAGAGTCAGAAGATTGAAGCAATGGCGAGGAAACCTGGGGAACACCTTGGAGTGGAACACACCGTCTCTACACCCCATACCCAATTTGTAGGCCTAATGCAGTGTAGTTTTCTACAACTACTAAACGAGAGTCGGAAGACCGAAGCAATGGCGAGGAAACCTGGGGAACACCTTGGAGTGGAACACACCGTCTCTACACCCCATACCCAATGTGCAGGCCTAATGTAGTGTAGTTTTCAACAACTACTAAACGAGAGTCAGAAGACTGAAGCAATGGAGAGGAAACCTGGGGAACACCTTGGAGTGGAACACACCGTCTCTACACCCCATACCCAATTTGTAGGCCTAATGCAGTGTAGTTTTCTACAACTACTAAACGAGAGTCGGAAGACCGAAGCAATGTAGACGAAACCTGGGGAACACCTTGGAGTGGAACACACCATCTCTACACCCCATACCCAATTTGTAGGCCTAATGCAGTGTAGTTTTCTACAACTACTAAACGAGAGTCGGAAGATTGAAGCAATGGCGAGGAAACCTGGGGAACACCTTGGAGTGGAACACACCGTCTCTACACCCCATACCCAATTTGTAGGCCTAATGCAGTGTAATTTTCTACAACTACTAAACGATAGTCGGAAGATCGAAGCAATGGCGAGGAAACCTGGGGAACACCTTGGAGTGGAACACACCGTCTCTACACCCCATACCCAATTTGTAGGCCTAATGCAGTGTAGTTTTCTACAACTACTAAACGAGAGTCGGAAGACCGAAGCAATGTAGACGAAACCTGGAGAACACCTTGGAGTGGAACACACCGTCTCTACACCCCATACCCAATTTGTAGGCCTAATGCAGTGTAGTTTTCTACAACTACTAAACGAGAGTCGGAAGACCGAAGCAATGGCGAGGAAACCTGGGGAACACCTTGGAGTTGAACACACCATCTCTACACCCCATACCCAATTTGTAGGCCTAATGCAGTGTAGTTTTCAACAACTACTAAACGAGAGTCAGAAGATTGAAGCAATGGCGAGGAAACCTGGGGAACACCTTGGAGTGGAACACACCGTCTCTACACCCCATACCCAATTTGTAGGCCTAATGCAGTGTAGTTTTCTACAACTACTAAACGAGAGTCTGAAGATTGAAGCAATGGCGAGGAAACCTGGGGAACACCTTGGAGTGGAACACACCGTCTCTACACCCCATACCCAATTTGTAGGCCTAATGCAGTGTAGTTTTCAACAACTACTAAACGAGATTCAGAAGATTGAAGCAATGGCGAGGAAACCTGGGGAACACCTTGGAGCGGCAGACACCGTTAGTAGGCAATACCGAAGTAGTAGCCCCAATGCAGTTTTCAAATTCCTAGAGGCTGAAAACCAGACTATTGACGCTCAGCTTTTTTCAAAGGAGGTCAGCTGTATTGAGTGGCGCTGACAGACACAGGTAGTAGGCCTTAAACCAAAAATGTGGCTCAATGCAGTTTAAAAAAGGTTACAGGGGTACACAGGCAGCATTGGTCTGGTCAGTGGAGGACTATTTCAATTATGGACCGCAGACAGACTTTTTTACGCCTACTATTAAAAAAAGGATGCTCTATGCAATTAAAAATAGGTTCCAGGGGTACACGGGCAGCAGTGGTGTGGTCAGTGGAGGAGTATTGGAAGGAGGGACCACAAACAGGCGTAGTAGGCCTGACATAACAAAATTTGTCTGTAGGCACTTTAAAATTGGTCCCAGGGGTACACGGGCAGCAGTGGTGTGGTCAACGGAGGACAATTTGAATTAGGGACAGCAGACAAACTTTGTAGGCTGTCCCCTGTGGACCATGCATCCAACACATTAACCCAGTGCGCCGTAATGGACAAGTAACTTTTTGTGGACATGCCTACTGGTCCATGCGTCTCTTGTCAGGTCAGGTGCACCTTTCTACTGTTTGATTGCCTGAGTGCTATGACAATGCAGAATTTTTCATGCCGGTGGAGGGCTGGGATGACTTTTCTCGCAAAAGAAGTGACGACTGGGTAGCTTGAACCGTGGTACAGAGTAGTTCATCTGGGCTTTATAAATATAAAACAAAGAAAAAAAGTAGGCTCCATGCACTTTCAGCTTGGTTCCAGGGGTACACGGCCAGCATTGGTCTGGTCAGTGGAGAACTATTGGAAGGAGGGCCCGCAGACAGGCTTCGAAGGCCTAACATAATAAAATTTTGCGGTAGGCACTTCATAATTGGTTCCAGGGGTACACGGGCAGCAGTAGACAGGTCAGTGGAGGCCTCGTGGAAGGAGGGACCGCAGACAGCCTTCGAAGGCCTAACATAATAAAATTGGGCTGTAGGCACTTTATAATTGGTTCCAGGGGTACACGGGCAGCAGTAGACAGGTCAGTGGAGGCCTAGTGAAAGGAGGGACCGCAGACAGGCTTCGAAGGCCTAACATAATAAAATTGGGCTGTAGGCACTTTATAATTGGTTCCAGGGGTACACGGGCAGCAGTAGACAGGTCAGTGGAGGCCTAGTGGAAGGAGGGACTGCAGACAGGCTTCGAAGGCCTAACATAATAAAATTGGGCTGTAGGCACTTTATAATTGGTTCCAGGGGTACACGGGCAGCAGTGGTCTGGTCAGTGGAGACCTAGTGGAAGGAGGGACCGCAGACAGGCTTCGAAGGCCTAACATAATAAAATTGGGCTGTAGGCACTTTATAATTGGTTCCAGGGGTACACGGGCAGCAGTGGTCTGGTCAGTGGAGACCTAGTGGAAGGAGGGACCGCAGACAGGCTTCGAAGGCCTAACATAATAAAATTGGGCTGTAGGCACTTTATAATTGGTTCCAGGGGTACACGGGCAGCAGTGGTCTGGTCAGTGGAGACCTAGTGGAAGGAGGGACCGCAGACAGGCTTCGAAGGCCTAACATAATAAAATTGGGCTGTAGGCACTTTATAATTGGTTCCAGGGGTACACGTGCAGCAGTGGTCTGGTCAGTGGAGACCTAGTGGAAGGAGGGACCGCAGACAGGCTTCGAATGCCTAACATAATAAAATTGGGCTGTAGGCACTTTATAATTGGTTCCAGGGGTACAAGGGCAGCAGTGGTCTGGTCAGTGGAGGCCTAGTGGAAGGAGGGACCGCAGACAGGCTTCGAAGGCCTAACATAATAAAATTGGGCTGTAGGCACTTTATAATTGGTTCCAGGGGTACACGGGCAGCAGTAGACAGGTCAGTGGAGGCGTAGTGGAAGGAGGGACCGCAGACAGGCTTCGAAGGCCTAACATAATAAAATTGGGCTGTAGGCACTTTATAATTGGTTCCACGGGTACACGGGCAGCAGTAGACAGGTCAGTGGAGGCCTAGTGGAAGGAGGGACCGCAGACAGGCTTCGAAGGCCTAACATAATAAAATTGGGCTGTAGGCACTTTATAATTGGTTCCAGGGGTACACGGGCAGCAGTAGACAGGTCAGTGGAGGCGTAGTGGAAGGAGGGACCGCAGACAGGCTTCGAAGGCCTAACATAATAAAATTGGGCTGTAGGCACTTTATAATTGGTTCCAGGGGTACACGGGCAGCAGTAGACAGGTCAGTGGAGGCCTAGTGGAAGGAGGGACCGCAGACAGGCTTCGAATGCCTAACATAATAAAATTGGCCTGTAGGCACTTTGAATTCTCTTGCAGGGGTACACAGGCAGCATTGGTGTTGTCAGCAGAGGCCGATTGTAATGAGTGTCTGCCAGTTAGTAGTCCCAAACAATACATACATGTTAATGTCTCGCATTACAACAAAACGAAAGCACAAAAGTGTGCAATCATTAGGTACAGGGGTGGGCTCCTCTGCGTAGTTTCAGACCTTGTAATTTGGCACAAAGTATTTACTTGGGTAAATATAGGACACTGTCCCTGACTATGTTAAGTACCATCATACATGTCAACACAATGGTATTGTCAGTGGCAGGAATTTACGGATGTCAGCGCATAGACTAAACATTGGTGGAACTGTGAGAGATAATTGTGCAAGTGGTAGAGCAATGTTTGAGCTGGGGGTGGGGGAACTCTCTTGTGGCCGGCGGTACAGGCCCAGGGCCCCTCATGTTACAACAGTGTGTCTGACGTTGGGTGCGCACCACCACCGCCAGAGACACTTTATTGTACTATGAGGGACTCAGTGGCAGTGCCGTCGACCAAAAGCGGGCACACCCACCTCTTCAGACAAACAGCACTCTCACGGGTGCTTGTGCCAAGTGGCGATACCACGGCCTCGTGTGGGGAGTTTGGCCATTTAGGGAGGTGTAAACATGTCGTATGCTGGACAATCAGCTGCTGCAAATTACGAGATTGGTAAAGTCATTCAGAGTAGTCCACAGGCAATACCTTTTCATAGGAAAGCTAGGTGTCGCCCGGGCAAGGTGGGGCAAAAGAATTCGAAATCCAGTTGTGGATCATTTTAATGAAGGTTAGATCATCAACATTTTGGGTAGCCAGATGAGTCCTTTTTTCGGTTAATATTGAACCTGCAGCACTGAATACTCTTTCTGATAGGACACTAGCTGCCGGGCAAGCAAGCTCCTGCAATGCATATTCTGCCAATTCTGGCCAGGTGTCTAATTTGGATGCCCAGTAATCAAATGGGAATGATGGTTGAGGTAGAACATCGATAAGGGATGAAAAATAGTTAGTAACCATACTGGACAAATGTTGTCTCCTGTCACTTTGAATTGATGCAGCAGTACCTGTCCTGTCTGCGGTCATAGCAAAATCACTCCACAACCTGGTCAGAAAACCCCTCTGTCCAATGCCACTTCTGATTTCTGCACCTCTAACACTTCTGGTCTGCTGCCCCCTGCAGCTCGTGTGAGAACGATCACGGGTGCTGTGTGCTGGGAATGTCTGAAGCAAACGGTCAACAAGAGTTGATTGTTTGGTTGCTAATATTAGTTCCAAGTTCTCATGTGGCATAATATTTTGCAATTTGCCTTTATAGCGAGGATCAAGGAGGCAGGCCAACCAGTAATCGTCATCGTTCATCATTTTCGTAATGCGTGTGTCCCTTTTGAGGATACGTAAGGCATAATCCGCCATGTGTGCCAAAGTTCCAGTTGTCAAATCTGTGGTTGTGCTTGGTTGAGGGGCAGTTTCAGGCAAATCTACGTCACTTGTGTCCCTCAAAAAAGCAGAACCCGGCCTTGACACGCCACCAATTTCCAGTGGCCCCCGGAGAAGCTTCCTCATTAACAAAATACTCATCCCCATCATCCTCCTCGTCCTCCTCCTCCTGTTCGCCCGCTACCTCGTCCTGTACACTGCCCTGCCCAGACAATGGCTGACTGTCATCAAGGCTTTCCTCTTCCTCGGCTGCAGATGCCTGCTCCTTTATGTGCGTCAAACTTTGCATCAGCACAGTCTCTGAAGCATGTGCAGTGTTGAGTTCCACCTTGTTGCAACGTCTATGATTAGGCGATGCTGGGGAAGGTTCAAAGACTGCTGATAGGTCTGCATACGGCTGGAGTGTACGGGCGAACGGCGGATATGTGAGCAAAGTCCGCGCACTTTGAGGAGCAGGCCGGATAACTTTTCAGGAAGCACTGCACCACCAGGTTTAAGGTGTGAGCCAGGCAAGGAATGTGTTTAAGTTGGGAAAGGGAGATGGCAGCCATGAAATTCATTCCGTTATCACTCACTACCTTGCCTGCCTCAAGATCTACTGTGCCCAGCCACGACTGCGTTTCTGTCTGCAAGAACTCAGACAGAACTTCCGCGGTGTGTCTGTTGTCGCCCAAACACTTCATAGCCAATACAGCCTGCTGACGCTTGCCAGTAGCTGGCCCATAATGAGACAACTGGTGTGCAACAGTGGCAGCTGCGGATGGAGTGGTTTGCCGACTGCGGTCTGTGGACGAGCTCTCGCTTCTGCAGAAGGACGAGGAGGAGGAGGGGGTGCGAACACCTAGAGCCAACTGTTTCCTAGACCGTGGGCTAGGCAGAACTGTCCCGAAATTGATGTCCCCTGTGGACCCTGCATCCACCACATTCACCCAGTGTGCCGTGATGGACACGTAACGTCCCTGGCCATGCCTACTGGTCCATGCATCTGTTGTCAGGTGCACCTTTGTACTCACAGATTGCCTGAGTGCATGGACGATGCGCTCTTTAACATGCTGGTGGAGAGCTGGGATGGCTTTTCTCGAAAAGAAGTGTCGACTGGGTAGCTCGTAGCGTGGTTCAGCGTAGTCCATCAGGGCTTTGAAAGCTTCGCTTTCAACTAACCGGTAGGGCATCATCTCTAATGAGATTAGTCTAGCTATGTGGGCGTTCAAACCCTGTGTACGCGGATGCGAAAATAAGTATTTCCTTTTTCTAACCAGAGTCTCATGTAGGGTGAGCTGGACCGGAGAGCTGGAGATCGTGGAACTAGCGGGTGTGCCGGTGGACATGGCAGAATGAGAGACGGTTGGAGACGGTATTGTTTCCGCCGGTGCCCTACATGCAGTGTTTCCTACTACGAAACTGGTGATTCCCTGACCCTGACTGCTTTGGCCTGGCAAAGAAACATGCTCAGATACTGCAGGTGGTGCGGAAAATGGTGGCCTTACAGTGACGGCAGGGATGTAGCGTTGCTGACTAGCTTCATTGGCCGAGGGTGCTACAACCTTAAGGGACGTTTGGTAGTTAGTCCAGGCTTGCAAATGCATGGTGGTTTAAATGTCTATGCATGCAACTTGTATTGAGACTTTTCAGATTCTGACCTCTGCTTAAGGTAGTTGAACACTTTTGACAGATGACTTTGCGCTGATCAATTGGATGTTGTTTAAAAAAATGCCAGACTGCACTCTTTCGAGCCTCGGATCCCTTTTCAGGCATTGCAGACTGAGCTTTAACCGGATGGCCACGCTGTCCTCCAACAGGTTTTGGCTTTGCCACACGTTTTGTCCCATCTACGGGCCCGGCAGATGGAACCTGTTGCGATGTTGATGCCTGCTGCGGCCCCTCCTCCTCTGCTTCAGAACTACTGCCGCCTGCACCCTGTTCCCCCAATGGCTGCCAATCGGGGTCAACAACTGGGTCATCTATAACCTCCTCTTCTAGCTCGTGCGCAACTTCATCTGTGTCACCGTGTAAGTCGGTGGTAGAGCGTTCGTGACGGGGCAACATAGTCTCATCAGGGTCTGATTCTGGATCAGTACCCTGCGAGGGCAATGTTGTGGTCTGAGTCAAAGGACCAGCATAGTAGTCTGGCTGTGGCTGTGCATCAGTGCACTCCATGTAAGATTCAACTTGTAATGGGCATGGTCTGTTAACTGTTTCACTTTCTAAGCCAGGGACGGTATGTGTAAAGAGCTCCATGGAGTAACCCGTTGTGTCGCCTGCTGCATCCTTCTCTGTTGTTGTTTTTGCTGAAGAGGACAAGGAAGCGACTTGTCCCTGACCGTCAACATCCACTAACGACGCGCTGCTTTTACATTTACCAGTTTCAAAAGAGGAGGCAAAAGAGCTAGAGGCTGAGTCAGCAAGGTAAGCCAAAACTTGCTCTTGCTGCTCCGGCTTTAAAAGCGGTTTTCCTACTCCCAGAAAAGGGAGCGTTTGAGGCCTTCTGTAGCCAGACGACGAACCTGGCTCCAGACTTAGGTGCAATATTTTTTTTCCCACAACCACCTGATGCTCCACTACCACTACCATCATTACCAGCTGACAATGAACACCCACGGCCACGACCTCTTCCACCAGACTTCTTCATTGTTTTAAAAACGTAACCAAAGTAACGGTATTTGTTGCTGTCAAACAACTTACACGGTGAGCTA
Organism: Ranitomeya imitator; assembly: GCF_032444005.1. Taxonomy (NCBI): domain Eukaryota; kingdom Metazoa; phylum Chordata; class Amphibia; order Anura; family Dendrobatidae; genus Ranitomeya; species Ranitomeya imitator. The sequence continues at coordinate 793,479,285 of NC_091282.1, read as the reverse complement.
TAACTTCAGTATGATTTAGATATCCCTTTACAGGTGGCCACACACGCAGGACTGTTACTCAAGCACAAATGTCAATATTGATCTCCCACTTTTTTTTTTTTCAGGGAGAATTTTGAAACCAAATTAAAAAAAATGATTTTTTTCAGGGAGAATTTAGAAACCAAATAAAAAAAATGATTTTTTTCAGGGAGAATTTAGAAACCAAATAAAAAAAAAAAATAGGCTTTCTATGGCCCACTATTTGTGAGACAGAGATGGCACACCCAGGAGTCAGGAATGGCACACAAGCAGAAAGGCCAATATTAATCTCCCACTGATTTTTTTTTATTTTTACAGGGAGACTTTAGAAACCAAATTTAAAAAAATGATTTTTTTCAGGGAGAATTTAGAAACCAAATAAAAAAAAAATGATTTTTTCAGGGAGAATGTAGAAACCCCCCCCAAAAAAATAGGCTTTCTATGGCCCACTATTTGAGAGAGAGAGATGGCACACCCAGGAGTCAAGACTGGCACACAAGCAGAAAGGCCAATATTAATCTCCCACTGATTTTTTTTTATTTTTTCAGGGAGAATTTAGAAACCAAATTAAAAAAAAAAATAGGCTTTCTATGGCCCACTATTTGAGAGACAGAGATGGCACACCCAGGAGTCATGAATGGCACACAAGCAGAAAGGCCAATATTAATCTCCCACTGATTTTTTTTATTTTTACAGGGAGACTTTAGAAACCAAATTAAAAAAAATGATTTTTTCAGGGAGAATTTAGAAACCAAATAAAAAAAAATGATTTTTTCAGGGAGAATGTAGAAACCCAAAAAAAATAGGCTTTCTATGTCCCACTATTTGAGAGAGAGAGATGGCACACCCAGGAGTCAAGACTGGCACACAAGCAGAAAGGCCAATATTAATCTCCCACTGATTTTTTTTATTTTTTCAGGGAGAATTTAGAAACCAAATAAAAAAAAAAATAGGCTTTCTATGGCCCACTATTTGAGAGACAGAGATGGCACACCCAGGATTCAGGAATGGCACACAAGCAGAAAGGCCAATATTAATCTCCCACTGATTTTTTTTATTTTTACAGGGAGACTTTAGGAACCAAATAAAAGAAAAATGATTTTTTTAAGGGAGAATTTAGAAACCAAAAAAAAAATGATTTTTTTCAGGGAGAATTTAGAAACCAAATTAAAAAAAATGATTTTTTCAGGGAGAATTTAGAAACAAAAAAAAAAAAAATAGGCTTTCTATGGCCCACTATTTGAGAGAGATGGCACACCCAGAAGTCAAGACTGGCACACAAGCAGAAAGGCTAATATTAATTTCCCACTGATTTTTTTTTATTTTTACAGGGAGACTTTAGAAACCAAATTAAAAAAAATGATTTTTTTCAGGGAGAATTTAGAAACCAAATTAAAAAAAATGATTTTTTCAGGGAAAATGTAGAAACAAAAAAAAAAAAATAGGCTTTCTATGGCCCACTATTTGAGAGAGAGAGATGGCACACCCAGGAGTCAAGACTGGCACACAAGCAGAAAGGCCAATATTAATCTCCCACTGATTTTTTTTTTATTTTTTCAGGGAGAATTTAGAAACCAAATAAAAAAAAAAATAGGCTTTCTATGGCCCACTATTTGAGAGACAGAGATGGCACACCCAGGAGTCATGAATGGCACACAAGCAGAAAGGCCAATATTAATCTCCCACTGATTTTTTATATTTTTACAGGGAGACTTTAGAAACCAAATTAAAAAAATGATTTTTTTCAAGGAGAATTTAGAAACCAAATAAAAAAAAATAATTTTTTCAGGGAGAATGTAGAAACCAAAAAAAAATAGGCTTTCTATGTCCCACTATTTGAGAGAGAGAGATGGCACACCCAGGAGTCAAGACTGGCACACAAGCAGAAAGGCCAATATTAATGTCCCACTGATTTTTTTTATTTTTTCAGGGAGAATTTAGAAACCAAATAAAAAAAAAATAGGCTTTCTATGGCCCACTATTTGAGAGACAGAGATGGCACACACAGGAGTCAGGAATGGCACACAAGCAGAAAGGCCAATATTAATCTCCCACTGATTTTTTAATTTTTACAGGGAGACTTTAGAAACCAAATTTAAAAAATATTTTTTTCAGGGAGAATTTAGAAACCAAAAGAAAAAAAATGATTTTTTAAGGGAGAATTTAGAAACCAAATAAAAAAAGAAAAAAATAGGCTTTCTATGGCCCACTATTTGAGAGAGAGAGATGGCAAACCCAGGAGTCAGGAGTGGCACACAAGCAGAAAGGCCAATATTAATCTCCCACTGATTTTTTTTTTATTTTTTCAGGGAGAATTTAGAAACCAAATAAAAAAATAAATAAATAGGCTTTCTATGGCCCACTATTTGAGAGAGAGATGGCACACTCAGAACTGGCACACAAGCCCAAAGGCCAATATTAATCTCCCACTGTTTTTTTTTTATTAGGGCAGCCTAATAAGCTACAGCGCTGAGGAAAAAAAATGTAGCTTGCACTGTCCCTGCAAACAAAAGTTGGTGTTGGACAGTGGAAATCGCTACAGCACAAGCGGTTTGGTGGTTAATGGACCCTGCCTAACGCTATCCCTGCTTCTGATGAAGCGGCAGCAACCTCTCCCTAGGCTCAGATCAGCAGCAGTAAGATGGCGGTTGGCGGGAACGCCCCTTTATAGCCCCTGTGACGCCGCTGACAGCAAGCCAATCACTGCAATGCCCTTCTCTAAGATGGTGGGGACCAGGACCTATGTCATCACGCTGCCCACACTCTGCGTCCACCTTCATTGGCTGAGAAATGGCGCTTTTTGCGTCATTGAAACGCAACTTTGGCGCGAAAGTCACGTACCGCATGGCCGACCCCACACAGGGGTCGGGTCAGGTTTCATGAAACCCGACTTTGCCAAAAGTCGGCGACTTTTGAAAATGAACGATCCGTTTCGCTCAACCCTAATCTTGAGTTTTGAGCAACTGCTCTATCTACTAGGAGCTGGTGCTTAGAGCCTCTGGTGTCAGTCCTAATGCCTTTCTGAGCTGGATTCATGTGCTGGTTCATATCGTTCAGCAGCTTGGTGCTATGATGCCTAACAGGAGTTTCCATGTTGTTGTAAGGCAGGTTATTGGGCCGTAGTTGAATGGAATTGTTCCTTTGTGAGGATCTTTCATGATCAGCACTGTTATTCCTTGTGTTAGCCAATCTGGGTGGTGGCCTGCTTCTAGCAGTTGGTTCATCTACTTTGCCATGTGTTCATGTACCGCTGTTAAACTCTTTAGCCTGTAGGTGTGGATCATGTCTTGGCCAGGTGCTGTCCAGCTCTTCATGTTCTTGACACGCTGCTGGATGTCAGCCTCTGCAGTGGTGACTGGTTCTTGTTTTAGGTGGTTGCTGTATTCATTACATAGTGGAATGTGTTGAGTTCTATAAAACCTAAAAATTATACATGTAAATCACATCTAATAACCCACAGAGGTCTGGAGCTGGAATGATGCTCAAAATCACAGTGGAAAATGAAGTTACAGGCTGATCCAACTTCAGTGGAAATGCCTCAAGACAACTAAATGATGCTCAGTAGTGCGCGTGGCCTCCACGTGCCTGCATGACCTCCGTACCATGCCTGGGCATGCTCCTGATGTGGCAGCAGATGGTCTACCAAGGGATCTCCTCCCAGACCTGGACTAAAGCATCTGCCAATTACTGAGTCAGGTCTGGGGAACGGGTGGACCAGTCCATAGCTTCAATGCCTTCATCTTGCAGGATCTGCTGACACACTTCAGCCACATGAGGTCTGGCATTGTCCTGCATTAGGAGGAACCCAGGGCCAACCACACCAGCATATGGTCTCACAAGGGGTCTGAGATCCTATCTCGGTACCTAATGGCAGTCAGGCTACCTCTAGTGAGCACATGGAGGGCTGTATGGCCCTCCAAAGAAATGCCACCCCACACCATTACTGACCCACTGTCAAACCGGTCATGCTGAAGGATGTTGAAGGCAGCAGATCACTCTCCACTGTGTCTCCAGACTCTGTCACATCTGTCACATGTGCTCAGTGTGAAGCTGCTTTCATCTGTGAAGAGCACAAGGCATTAGTGGCTGTTATGGATCTGCAACACAGGATTAAGGTAAAAGGGGGAAAAAACTGACACTACACTATGACTAGGCTGAAACCCTACAATGGAGTGGGTGACCCATTTCTTGCGAATAGACCCACCGACGATCCTAGGTTAATCTCAAGCGAAGACCTATAGATAAGGGGGAAGGGGTACCCTAAAAGAACTAAGGTCTGGGTACAAAAATGGGTCACCTCCTAGTAGAAAACACAGAGAAGGCTGCAGAAACCAATAGAAAACAGAAACTAAGGGTAGCAGAACCAGAGGTACAATGTTATGTTAACCAATTCAGTAACACAATGGACATAGCGGTCAGAACACATACAGTGATCTGACAAACACCCAAAATTAAAGAACGAGCTCTGAGACGTGGGAACTCTGCAGACCGCAATCCCTGATCCTATCAAACCACACTAAAGGTAGCCGTGGAGCGCTCCTGACCAGAACCTAGGCGCCTCGTCACAGCCTGAGAAACTAGCTATTCCTGAAGATAGAAAAATAAGCCTACCTTGCCTCAGAGAAATTCCCCAAAGGAAAAGGCAGCCCCCCACATATAATGACTGTGAGTAAGATGAAAACACATACATAGAGATGAAACAGATTTAGCAAAGTGAGGCCCGACTAGCTGAATAGAACGAGGATAGGGAAGATAACTTTGCGGTCAGCACAAAAACCTATAAAAAACCACGCAGAGGGGACAAAAAGACCCTCCGCACCGACTAACGGTACGGAGGTTGTCCCTCTGCGTCTCAGAGCTTCCAGCAGGCGAGAAAAAACCAATAAAGCAAGCTGGACTGAAAAATAGCAACAAAATAACAAAAGCAAAACTTAGCTTTGCAGAGCAGCAGGCCACAGGAATGATCCAGGGAAAAAACCAGTCCAACACTGGAACATTGACAGGAAGCATGGATCAAAGCATCAGGTGGAGTTAAGTAGAGAAGAAGCTAACGAGCTCACCAGATCACCTGAGGGAGAAAACTCAGAAGCTGCAGTACCACTTTCCTCCACAAACGGAAGATCCCAGAGAGAATCAGCCGAAGTACCACTTGTGACCACAGGAGTGAACTCTGCCACAGAATTCACAACAGTACCCCCCCTTGAGGAGGCGTCACCGAACCCTCACCAGAGCCCCCAGGCCGACCAGGATGAGCCACATGAAAGGCACAAACAAGATCGGGAGCATGGACATCAGAGGCAAAAACCCAGGAATTATCTTCCTGAGCATAACCCTTCCATTTAACCAGATACTGGAGTTTCCGTCTTGAAACACGAGAATCCAAAATCTTCTCCACAATATACTCCAATTCCCCCTCCACCAAAACCGGGGCAGGAGGCTCAACAGATGGAACCATAGGTGCCACGTATCTCCGCAACAATGACCTATGGAATACGTTATGTATGGAAAAAGAATCTGGAAGGGTCAGACGAAAAGACACAGGATTAAGAACCTCAGAAATCCTATACGGACCAATAAAACGAGGTTTAAACTTAGGAGAGGAAACCTTCATAGGAATATGACGAGAAGATAACCAAACCAGATCCCCAACACGAAGTCGGGGACCCACACGGCGTCTGCGATTAGCGAAACGTTGAGCCTTCTCCTGGGACAAGGTCAAATTGTCCACTACCTGAGTCCAAATCTGCTGCAACCTGTCCACCACAGTATCCACACCAGGACAGTCCGAAGACCCAACCTGTCCAGAAGAGAAACGAGGATGGAACCCAGAATTGCAGAAAAACGGCGAAACCAAGGTAGCCGAGCTGGCCCGATTATTAAGGGCGAACTCAGCCAAAGGCAAAAAGGACACCCAGTCATCCTGATCAGCAGAAACAAAGCACCTCAGATATGTTTCCAAGGTCTGATTGGTTCGCTCGGTCTGGCCATTAGTCTGAGGATGGAAAGCCGAGGAAAAAGACAAGTCAATGCCCATCTTAGCACAAAAGGACCGCCAAAACCTCGAAACAAACTGGGAACCTCTGTCAGAAACAATATTCTCTGGAATGCCATGCAAACGAACCACATGCTGGAAGAACAAAGGCACCAAATCAGAGGAGGAAGGCAATTTAGACAAGGGTACCAGATGGACCATCTTAGAAAAGCGATCACAGACCACCCAAATGACTGACATCTTTTGAGAAACGGGAAGGTCAGAAATAAAATCTATAGAGATATGTGTCCAAGGCCTCTTCCGGACCGGCAAGGGCAAAAGCAACCCACTGGCACGAGAACAGCAGGGCTCAGCCCGAGCACAAATCCCACAGGACTGCACAAAAGTACGCACATCCCGCGACAGAGAGGGCCACCAAAAGGATCTAGCCACTAACTCTCTGGTACCAAAGATTCCAGGATGACCAGCCAACACCGAACAATGAAGTTCAGAGATAACTCTATTCGTCCACCTATCAGGGACAAACAGTTTCTCCGCTGGGCAACGATCAGGTTATTAGCCTGAAATTTTTGCAGCACCCGCCGCAAATCAGGGGAGATGGCAGACACAATTACTCCTTCCTTGAGGATACCCGCCGGCTCAGATAAGCCCGGAGAGTCGGGTACAAAACTCCTAGACAGAGCATCCGCCGTCACATTTTTAGAGCCCGGAAGGTACGAAATCACAAAGTCAAAACGGGCAAAAAACAACGACCAACGAGCTTGTCTAGGATTCAAGCGCTTGGCAGACTCGAGATAAGTCAAGTTCTTATGATCAGTCAATACCACCACGCGATGCTTAGCTCCTTCAAGCCAATGACGCCACTCCTCGAATGCCCACTTCATGGCCAGCAACTCTCGGTTGCCCACATCATAATTTCGCTCAGCAGGCGAAAACTTCCTGGAAAAGAAAGCGCATGGTTTCATCACTGAGCAACCTGAACCTCTCTGTGACAAAACAGCCCCTGCTCCAATCTCAGAAGCATCAACCTCGACCTGGAACGGAAGAGAAACATCTGGTTGACACAACACAGGGGCAGAAGAAAAACGACGCTTCAACTCTTGAAAAGCCTCCACAGCAGCAGAAGACCAATTGACCACATCAGCACCCTTCTTGGTCAAATCGGTCAATGGTTTAGCAATACTAGAAAAATTGCAGATGAAGCGACGATAAAAATTAGCAAAGCCCAGGAAATTTTGCAGACTTTTCAGAGATGTCGGCTGAGTCCAATCATGGATGGCTTGGACCTTAACAGGATCCATCTCGATAGTAGAAGGGGAAAAGATGAACCCCAAAAATGAAACCTTCTGCACACCAAAGAGACACTTTGATCCCTTCACAAACAAAGAATTAGCACGCAGGACCTGAAAAACCGTTCTGACCTGCTTCACATGAGACTCCCAATCATCCGAGAAGATCAAAATATCATCCAAGTACACAATCAGGAATTTATCCAGGTACTCTCGGAAGATGTCATGCATAAAGGACTGCAACACTGATGGAGCATTGGCAAGTCCGAACGGCATCACGAGATACTCAAAATGACCCTCGGGCATATTAAATGCAGTTTTCAATTCATCGCCCTGCTTAATTCGCACCAGATTATACGCACCACGAAGATCTATCTTTGTGAACCAACTAGCCCCCTTAATCCGAGCAAACAGATCAGATAACAATGGCAAGGGGTACTGAAATTTAACCGTGATCTTATTTAGAAGGCGGTAATCTATACAAGGTCTCAGCGAACCATCCTTCTTGGCTACAAAAAAGAACCCTGCTCCTAATGGCGACGATGACGGGTGAATATGCCCCTTCTCCAGGGATTCCTTCACATAACTGCGCATAGCGGTGTGCTCAGGCACGGACAAATTAAACAATCAACCTTTTGGGAATTTACTACCAGGAATCAAATTGATAGCACAATCACAATCCCTATGCGGAGGTAGGGTATCGGACTTGGGCTCATCAAATACATCCCGGTAATCAGACAAGAACTCTGGGACCTCAGAAGGGGTGGATGACGAAATTGACAGAAATGGAACATCACCATGTACCCCCTGACAACCCCAGCTGGAAACCGACATGGATTTCCAATCTAATACTGGATTATGGACTTGTAGCCATGGCAACCCCAAAACGACCACATCATGCAGATTATGCAACACCAGAAAGCGAATATCCTCCTGATGTGCAGGAGCCATGCACATGGTCAGCTGGGTCCAGTACTGAGGCATATTCTTGGCCAAAGGTGTAGCATCAATTCCTCTCAATGGAATAGGACACTGCAAGGGCTCCAAGAAAAACCCACAACGCTTAGCATACTCTACGTCCATCAAATTCAGGGCAGCGCCTGAATCCACAAATGCCATGACAGAATACGATGACAAAGAGCAGATCAAGGTAACGGACAGAAGAAATTTTGACTGTACCGTACCAATGGTGGCAGACCTAGCGAACCGCTTAGAGCGCTTAGGACAATCAGAGATGGCATGAGTGGAATCACCACAGTAGAAACACAGACCATTCAGACGTCTGTGTTCATGCCGTTCAACTCTGGACAAAGTCCTATCGCACTGCATAGGCTCAGGTTTAAGCTCAGGTAATACCGCCAAATGGTGCACAGATTTACGCTCACGCTAGCGTCGACCGATCTGAATGGCCAAAAACATAGATTCATTCAGACCATCAGGCATAGGAAATCCCACCATGACATCTTTAAGGGCTTCAGAGAGACCCTTTCTGAAAATCGCTGCGAGCGCAGCTTCATTCCATTGAGTGAGTACAGACCACTTTCTAAATTTTTGACAGTATACCTCTATCTCATCCTGACCCTGACACAAAGCCAGCAAATTTTTCTCTGCCTGATCCACTGAATTAGGCTCATCGTACAGCAATCCGAGCGCCAGGAAAAACGCATCAATATTACTTAATGCAGGATCTCCCGGCGCAAGAGAAAATGCCCAATCCTGAGGGTCGCCACACAAAAATAAATAATAATTCTCACTTGTTGAGCTGGGTCACCAGAGGAGTGAGGTTTCAAGGCCAAAAACAGTTTGCAATTATTTTTGAAATTCACAAACTTGACTCTATCACCATAAAACAAATCAGGAATAGGAATTCTTGGTTCAAAAATAGGCTTCTGAACCACCAAATCTTGAATCTTTTGCACATTTATAACGAGATTATCCATTGAAGAGCACAAACCCTGAATCTCCATGTCCACACCTGTGTCCTGAACCACCCAAATGTCTAGGGGAAAAAAAGACAAAACACAGTGCAAAGAAAAAAAAAATGGTCTCAGAACTTCTTTTTTCCCTCTATTGAGAATCATTAGCACTTCGGGCTTCCTGTACTGTTATGTTAACCAATTCAGTAACACAATGGACATAGCGGTCAGAACACATACAGTGATCTGACAAACACCCAAAATTAAAGAACGAGCTCTGAGACGTGGGAACTCTGCAGACCGCAATCCCTGATCCTATCAAACCACACTAAAGGTAGCCGTGGAGCGCTCCTGACCAGAACCTAGGCGCCTCGTCACAGCCTGAGAAACTAGCTATTCCTGAAGATAGAAAAATAAGCCTACCTTGCCTCAGAGAAATTCCCCAAAGGAAAAGGCAGCCCCCCACATATAATGACTGTGAGTAAGATGAAAACACATACATAGAGATGAAACAGATTTAGCAAAGTGAGGCCCGACTAGCTGAATAGAACGAGGATAGGGAAGATAACTTTGCGGTCAGCACAAAAATCTATAAAAAACCACGCAGAGGGGACAAAAAGACCCTCCGCACCGACTAACGGTACGGAGGTCGTCCCTCTGCGTCTCAGAGCTTCCAGCAGGCGAGAAAAATCCAATAAAGCAAGCTGGACTGAAAAATAGCAACAAAATAACAAAAGCAAAACTTAGCTTTGCAGAGCAGCAGGCCACAGGAATGATCCAGGGAAAAAACCAGTCCAACACTGGAACATTGACAGGAAGCATGGATCAAAGCATCAGGTGGAGTTAAGTAGAGAAGAAGCTAACGAGCTCACCAGATCACCTGAGGGAGAAAACTCAGAAGCTGCAGTACCACTTTCCTCCACAAACGGAAGATCCCAGAGAGAATCAGCCGAAGTACCACTTGTGACCACAGGAGTGAACTCTGCCACAGAATTCACAACAGTACAAGTACTGGAAAAATAACGCACACATAACACTAAGCAAAGCAGCACGCTAGAGCTCAAGCAGATTAACACTGTTGTCCAGCAAGGCCTGGGAGGCAGGTGCTGGTTAATAATGAGTGAAACAAACACCTGACCCAAGACAAACCCAGCACCAGAGGAAAAAGACCAGCAGCCAGAACTCCACAAGAAAATGGCGGATAGTAACCAACTCAACAGATTCTAACAGTGGCGAATTTGCCAATCTTGGTGTTCTGTGGCAAATGCCAAGCGTCCTGCACGGTGTTGGGCTGTGAGCACAAACCCCATCTGTGGACATCGGGCACTCAGACCATCCTCATGGAGTCAGTTTCTAACCATTTGTGCAGACACATGCACATTTATGGCCTGCTGGAGGTCATTTTGCACGGCACTGGCCGTGCTCCTCCTGTTTCCCCTTGCACAAAGGCTGAGGTAGTGGTCCTGCTGCTGGGTTGTTGCCCTCCTACATCTCCTCTACTTCTCTTGGTGTACTGGCCTGTCTCCTGTTATGGAGAAAAAAGTATTTAAAGTGGGCACCATCCAGACAACTGATGTTCAAAATGCTATATCACCAACCATCACTAGTGGAAGATTTACCAGACCAAGACAGGCAGACCTTCAGGGACTTATTGGATTTGCTGATTGAAAATGACAGTGAGCAGGGTAGGAGACGATTCAATGGCAGATTGCCGTCCCAAGCAACCCTAAAATTCTCTATGTTTCCAGCCAGGGCCGGCATCAGCACCCGGTGTACCGGGGCAATTGCCGGGGCCCTGAACAAATGGGGGGGCTCACTCGTGGCCGGGATACCAGGGAGCCCGGGCTGCTCCCCCAGCAGCTTCGCCACTACTTGAGCTCAGCCGTCACTTAAATAAACATGGCCGCACACAGTGCACTCTGCAGAGATGTCTCTGCTTCTGCTAGTAATGACGCGGCCGGGCGGACACACAAGCAAAGTTAAAGGCACAGTGTCTGCCTGACCGCATCATTAACAGCAGACACAGCTGCAGCGTGCACTGTGGGTGGCCATGTCTGTTTACGTGACGGCCATCGATCAAGCAACACTCCCTCCATATCCACATGCCAGAGGAGCCTGATGGGTGACAAGCCTGGGGGAGGTGAGTGAGGCTTGTGCGTTGTGTCTGTCTGTATGTCTGTGTATGCCTGTATGATGTGCATATCTGTGTATATCAGTGTGTTTGACTGTACATATTTATGTATTTTTGTGAATCTGTTTTCAAATATATGTATGTAAATATCTGCGTATTGTATGTGTATATCTGTGTATTGTATTTGTGTGCATGTCTGCGTATTGTGTGTGTGTGCATGTCTGCGCATTGTGTGTGTGTGCGCATGTCTGCGTATTGTGCGCGTGTGTGCATGTCTGCGTATTGTGTGTGTGTGCACATGTCTGCGTATTGTGTGTGTGCACATGTCTGCGTATTGTGTGTGTGTGCACATGTCTGCGTATTGTGTGTGTGTGTGCGCATGTCTGCATATTGTGTGTGTGTGTGCACATGTCTGCGTATTGTGTGTGTGTGTACGCATGTCTGCGTATTGTGTGTATGCATGTCTGAGTGCTGTGTGTGTGTGTGTGTGTGTGCATGTCTGAATACTGTATGTGTGTGCAGCATGTCTGCGTACTGTATGTGTATGTCTGCGTATTTTGTGTGTGTGTATGTCTGCGTATTGTGTGTGTGTGTGCATGTCTGCGTATTTGTGTGTGTGTGCGTGCATGTCTGCATATTTGTGTGTGTGCATGTCTGCGTATTGTGTGTGAGTGTGCATGTCTGCGTACTGTAGATGTGTGTGTGTGTGTGTATGTCTGCGTATTGTGTGTGTGCATATCTGCCTATGTGAAGGATGAGGGGGAAGGCTAGGCCCTATGTAGTATATCTATATTTCTCCTCCGTATCTATGCATCATGAATTGTGGTATGTGGGCCCACTGAGACTCTTTTGCCCGGGGCCCACAAAATCCTGGAGCCGGCCCTGTTTCCAGCGATACAAATATTTTTTGAGGCAACCTGTAGAGACATTAAAAACTTCATTTGGACAAACATGGCCAGAACAACCTTACAAGGGAAGAAAGGTGGGCATTATCCAATTTGAGAAACAACGATACAGTAGAAATCAGAGAATCTGACAAGGGAGGAAACATCGTGCTATGGCCCAAAGATATGTACTATCAGGAAGCAAGACGTCAATTGGACAATACTCAACACTATCAAAAATTACCCACAGATCCAACATCAATATTCAAAAATCAACTAGACAGACTGGTCACAAGGGTCTTTACTTCGGGCACCATAAACAAAAAGGAACGGGACTATTTAATAACAGCTTATCCAATTGTCCCAACGTTCTACCTAGTGCCGAAAATTCATAAATCTACTGTTAGACCGCCAGGTAGACCTATAATCTCGGGGATAGGGGGGCTTTATGAGAAACCATGTTCATATCTCGATTATTTCTTACAGCCGCTGGTGAAATCCTTAGATTCGTATGTGCGAGACTCATCACACCTCATAGAAATTTGTGAGACACTGGAAATTCCGAACAACGCAATTCTGGTGACCTTAGACGTGGAGGCCCTGTACACGAACATTGGACACGAATTGGGTATGGTAACAACATCATACTTCCTGAGCAAACAGTCTACAGGAGACAGGGCCCATGATACATTTGTTCTGGAATTGCTCAAATTTGTATTAGAAAAGAACTACTTCGTGTTCGATAGGAGCTTTTACAAACAAACCTCAGGCACGGCTATGGGGGCAAAATGTGCGCCCTCATATGCCAATCTTTTTATGGGGTGGTGGGAGGAGACCCACGTACAGAAACTTCATGATTTTTCCACCCACGTGGTTAAATGGTTAAGGTATATTGACAACATTGTCATAGTCTGGTCAGGGTCGTCGAAAGAGCTACATACTTTTATTGAAGGGCTCAACAATAATGATTGGAATATTAGGCTAATATCCTGTTTTTCCACCATTTCAGTTGAATTTCTAGATCTGAAATTGATGATCGACAGAAATCGGATCACGACCACCTTGTTCCGAAAACGAACAGCCCCCAACAACCTCCTACACTTTGAAAGCTTCCACCCCAAGCACTTAAAAAGAGGGATTCCAAGAGGATAATTCCTTAGACTCAGAAGGAATTGCAGCAATATAGAGGACTTCCACAAAGAGTCTCGCCATCTGACCAACAGATTTCGTGAACGGGGGTATCCCCGTAGGATCATCTCGGGAGCGTTTGAACTATCTAGACGAAAAACGAGATAGGAAGCCCTAAAACCTCGGGTAAGATCAGAAACCAATACTGTACATTTGATCACCAAGTTCAATAACCAGTGGGGTGATGTATACCGCATCTTGAACACAAATTGGGGTATCCTGAGCAGTGAACCCAAATTAAGACCACTGATTGGAGATCGACCTAAGGTGGTAGCAAGAAGGGCCAAAAATTTAAAAGACTATCAATCGAATAGCCACTATAGACGCCCCACCACAAAATTAAGGACAGGCCATACAAGTAAGGGATCATATCCCTGTGGAAACTGTTCCATATGCCCGAAAATGATTGCTGACAAGGGCACTATGGTCAAACATTTGTCCACACAGATACAATCTAAAGCGTACTTCAATTGTCGCTCACGCAATATAGTTTACGCGTTGATCTGTGGTTGTGACAAAATCTATGTTGGACAAACAACTCAAGAGATACAACGCAGAACGCAACAACATTTGTCCAACATAGCTACAGCCAAATCGGACAAATCAAAAGGGAAGATGATAACATCAGTGGCATCACATTTTTTGGAGGTTCATGCTGGTCGGGGTGACTCCCTCAAAGTCATGGGTTTGGAGGGGGTAAGCACTAATATAAGGGCGGGCAATGTTATAGAGGAGCTTTTACATCGAGAAGCAAGATGGATATATGAGCTGGGCCGTCTGGCACCAGATGGTCTAAACGAAGAGTTGCTATATTCAGGCTTCTACAAAAAGAAATAACCTGATTGTCTCCTCTTCGTTACCCCCTGGACGGGTCTTGCATCACCTCTTGCCTCCTCTTGTGGATGCATGTCATCTTCATGCGGGTCTCACACCAATTTTATCTATTTATTTATTTATTTTTTCCTTCCCTTATTTTTCATGTGTTACCATCTATAGGGAAGGCTAATGAAGTGGGACGAAAACAAGATCCTCGAAAAGTTGGAAGAGATCTACATGAACATTCCACATACTCTACGGTGGACTGGGACTAGAATTGACTTCTTCATTCCCCTTTTTTTTTTTTTTTTTGTTCAAGACCCGTACCCCGTGGTACACATTGGGGGCCATGAACTCCTGCACGGGGCTCTGGGGACCCGTTGCAGGTCCAAGATCATGTTGCTGAGAGTGCTTCATTTTTTTGAGACCATCTACCATATACATGTTATGATGTGTGGGCAAAAATCCCATATGATACCTACAGAAATTTATCATTTTGGACTGCGCCCAGGTTTCTTCAATACACCAATATTCAACAATACGCACTAAATGGCCTATTTATGCAGGGAAATAGAAATGGGATTTACCATTCATCCCGGATCCTGAATATAAAGGATCTTTGAACTCTGAGTAGACGTTTGGTTAAATAGGGAGGAGGACCCGTACCCTCAGTGTGCAGGTGTTGGAATTCACATCAAGCGATATATGCTTACCAGCGCACAAGCGTATATTTACATGGGGCATTTATTGTGGGATGCGCAGGCGCACTAAATGGGAGACGTACACATGAAAGCTATGGTGTACGCAACTGTGAAATACAACGTACTTTGCGCAGACGTAAGAAGGGACAGGGATCTGTACCCTCAGTGCGCAGGCGCCATAATGGGGATTGGGAATGTGGCACCCCTAGGGGTATTTGCCACAAAAATAGTTACTGACAGTAAATGCAAATACTAAAATAGCAAGACTGCACTACCACCTCCGGCCAGAAGGGGGAGCTCCAGAGACTCCCCTTGATCCATTCTGGTCTGAGAGAAGAACTGGCAGTTGGGCTAAGGAGCTGAAAGTGAGAGGTCATACAGTTGAATCTCTAACAGCCCTGTGACTGTTACCAGGCCTAAATCACCGGCCTGAGGAGAAGAGGGATAGAGAAAAAGGACATTGTGAGAACCGGGTAGCATTAATCACTACCCAGAACAGGCGCAAAGACGGATACCGGATCCGTGGCTGTATTCATTACATATAATACAGCAACCGGAAAAACGTGAGGTGATATCAGCTTCACTAGGGCCGGACGCAGCAACAGACACAGAGTTCAGCGGTACTCCTGGAGGGGGTAAGCCGATAAAAGGACTCGGGTTGCCCGTCGAACCAGGACCCGGAGGGGACAGATTGGGCCGGCAGCCAGTTCACATACAGCAGCAGGGCCACACAGATATTGCGTACAATAAGAGGCGAAGATCCCGGCAGGGTCAAAGTAACTCAGAGTTCCCATACAGACTCCGGTGACAGGACTGGTTGTAAATCCTTTTTTGTTAAAGTAAACTGGTTAAACGTTTCAGTGCCTCAGTCTTTCATTTGGACAATAGCCATCTATCCAGGATTGGGATCATCACCGCTGGGAGAACCTGCTGCTGATCAAGTAAGTGCCTGTTCCCTCACGATACCCTTTACACTGTGCATTGCCTGAGGCCACAGCACCGGGTCAAGCCACCCGTGACACCCCCCTCAAGAGACATACCCCATTGGTCCGGTGCTGGGTACCCCGGTCTCTTGGGCGTCACAATTGGCGTCACGAACAGGATCTAGCCAGCCCGTATACCGGGTATTGTGTGCCGTGATTGGAGCCCAAAACTGTGAAAACTTGGATGAAAAATCTTGAAAATTGACTTTATTAAAGAAAAATCCATTCTCCATTGAAAACTATTGAAAGTGACTTTTCCCCATTGGTTATAATGGAGTAAAGATGGCCGCCATCCCCTGAGGTAATCACTTCATAACCGTTAGGCACGAGACTGTTAATTGAGCTACGCCATCACCTGAGCCCCAGTCTAACTGAAAAACTTCAGAATCCGCCATTACAGAGCGCGGTGGGTGGGAGCAGCAGGGGGCGTGTCATTGTGGGCGGCACCAAGCTGAGCGCTCTGACATCAGAGCAAGGGGAAAATCGATCCTGCTGCACAGCGGAACGAATCTACACTATCCCGACGGAAGCGGAGGACCGGAAGGGTCCGGATTAACTAAGGGGGCACAGTATGTCGCAGCACGGAGACGCCGCAGCACCCGGCGACGCTAATGCAGCTGAAAGACAGAGTGTCGATAGAGAGTCCGGTAGCGCAGCAGTGCAAGGAGTGGCGCCCATCATGCCGGTGCTGATGCCATATACCCCGGGTGGCCCATGGCTTCCAATGTATGAAGGTGAGCCTAATACCCTTGACGATTTCAGAGAAAAGATGCTGGCCCATTTTGACATGTTCCCTGTGGGTGAAGTTCAGCGTGTTAGTCTCCTGATGATGCAGTTAAGTGGCCATGCTAAGCGAGAAGTCACAGCATGGGCAGCTGATCTAAAAGGCACTGTTGAACGCATATTTGCTGGATTAAAAGCTACATTTGAAACCACTGCCAGCAGCAAAGCTAAAGTACGATTCTTTAATTGCAAACAAAAAGTTAATGAGGGCGTGAGAGACTTTGCCTTAAACCTGCAGGAAGCCCTTAAATCACTTACACTGGCTGAACCCATTTTTAACACCGGAGCGGATAAACTGCTAAGAGATCAATTTATTGAGGGACTCTACACCCCTTCTCACCGGGGGCATGTGAGCATGCTTATTTTTAAGAACCCTGAATTGACATTTGCCCAATTAAAGGAGAGCGTTATACGTCTCCAGCTGGCAGAGGCACCTCGGGATCAGGAGCCTGCGCAACTCATGGCAGAGGCTCCTCAACAACATGGAGTACCAGTGACATCAGCTATGTCCGGGGCCATTGCTAAGCCCCTGGGGCCCAGTACTAATGAGGCTCTTCAACAAAAGCTTGACTCTTTAACTGATGTTGTTGCTTCAATGGCTAAAACCATGCAGGAGATGAGAGGACCCAAGATGGAGTTGTCAAACCGTAGAGAAGGTGTTCCATGGATGAGACCCCGGAGATACCCGACATGGAGAGGACGACCCCGCGACCGCTACCAACCGGATGGACAGCCCATTTGCCGCCGTTGCCAGCAGCCAGGCCACTTTGCACGAGATTGTGATTTAAACGGGAATCCCCTGGGAATGCGGGCCGCTTCGCAGGAATGAACTTTCAAGGCCCAACACCCTGGCACGACAGGTACATCGGAGGACGACCCATTATCCCTATCGTGCTGGACGGAATGCCCCTCAACGCTTTGCTGGACACAGGTTCCCAGATTTCATCTATACCGTATATCCTTTATAAGAGGTACTGGGCTGATGCAGATATTGATAAAGGGCCCTCTGATGTTGAACTAGATATATGGGCCAGTAATGGTAAGTTGGTACCGAAACTAGGATTCAGGGAGATGACCATAAAGATTGGTAAAGTAGAATTGAAGAAACAGGGTATAATTGTTGTTGATGTTGACCGGCGGAACTGTGAACCAACTGTATTGATAGGAATGAATGTGTTAGAGAACTGCTTTTCCGAAGTCATTTCTGTCTTACAGCAAATTGCTGAAACTGCCCAATCCTGCCAGCAGAGAGTTCTCCGGAGGGAAATAAAAGTATTGATGTTAAGGCAACAGGTAGAAGTTGCAGGTGGAGAAATCGGCAGTGTGAGGGTAAGTGATCCAACATCTATTGTAATCCCACCAAAAACAGAAATGCTGGTATGGTGTAGAGCAGCCATTGGTACTAAGGGACGAGATTATCAAGCCTTAATAGAACCAGTGTACACCGACAGCAGGCCCACTATACTCACAGCACGAGGGATAGTCGAGGTACACCGGGGACGAGTGCCGGTACGACTTTTGAACTGTGGAGAGGAAGAGGTCACTTTGCCAAGGTATGCTACAATGGCAAAGCTATATACTGTTGACAACAATGCCATCACAACCATTGAGCCCTTAGAACCAACCTGTCAGGTGGAAGGCAATGGCTCAGATGGAGAAATGGAGGATTGGTGCCAACAGCTACACGTGGGCATAAATTCAACACCTACCCATCAAAAACAAGGGGTGTATAGGCTAGTGACGGAATATGAACAAGTCTTCAGTAAACACCCATTGGACTTCGGACGGATAGAAGGGGTAGAACACACAATCCCCACCAGTGACCATCCCCCAATAAAAGAAAGATATAGACCCATACCGCCCGCTCACTATCAATGTGCAAAAGATATGCTGAGGGAGATGAAACAGGCCGGGGTAATAAGAGACAGCTGTAGCCCCTGGGCGGCCCCTCTAGTGATTGTAAAAAAAAAGGACGGAACCATGAGAATGTGCGTAGACTACCGGAAGATTAATAACATCACCCATAAAGACGCCTACCCCTTGCCTAGGATAGAAGAGTCCTTAACTGCTTTGAAATCTGCTAATTATTTTTCCACCTTAGACTTAACAAGCGGGTATTGGCAAGTCCCTGTGGCTGAGCGAGATAAGGAAAAGACGGCATTCACCACACCAATGGGTCTATGTGAATTTAATCGCATGCCGTTCGGACTCTGCAACGCATCCGGTACCTTCCAGCGGCTGATGGAATGCTGCCTCGGACACAAGAACTTCGAGACCGTCCTCCTGTACCTAGATGATGTGATCGTCTACTCAAAGACTTACGAACAACACTTAATAGACCTGGCAGAAGTGTTCGAAGCCTTATCCAGGTATGGCATGAAAGTCAAGCCATCCAAATGTCACCTTCTCAAGCCAAAGGTACAGTACCTGGGACACATCGTGAGTGCGGAGGGAGTAGCACCAGATCCCGAGAAAATAAGCGCCATAAGGGATTGGCCAAGACCTACCAGCGCAAAAGAAGTGAGACAATTCCTGGGATTGGTGGGTTACTATCGCAGATTTATAAAAGGATTTACCAAGTTTGCAGCACCCTTGCAAGACACCTTGGTAGGGCAGACGAAGAAACCTTCAAACCGAAACCCTCCTTTTCAGTGGAACGACGAAAGGGAAGACTCCTTTGAACAACTAAAGAAGGCACTAACCGGAGAAGAGGTTCTGGCATACCCAGATTACCATCAACCTTTCATCCTCTACACCGATGCCAGTAATGTGGGACTAGGAGCGGTGCTGTCACAAAAGCAAGAAGGTCGGGAGAAAGTCATCGCCTTTGCAAGTAGAAAGCTCCGGCCTACTGAAAGAAATTCAGAAAATTACAGCTCCTTCAAATTGGAACTACTGGCAGTAGTTTGGGCTGTGACTGAACGTTTCAAACACTATCTGGCCGCTGCAGAATTTATTGTCTATACTGACAACAATCCGTTGACCCACCTGGACACAGCCAAATTAGGTGCGTTAGAACAGCGATGGATAGCCCGGTTATCTAATTACAACTTCAAGATCAAGTATCGAGCAGGTCGCAAGAATGGAAATGCCGATGCCCTATCCCGGATGCCACACTTGAGAGATGTAGAAGAAGAAATGGGGGAGCTTGAAGAAATTGAACTACCAGCCTTCCATCATCCCAAGGCAAAACATCATCAGTCAAGTACCTATCAGAAACAACAAGAGGTGAATTTAAATCCGTTAGCACACCATAGATGGGCTGACACCCAAGACAGCAATCCGGCTGTGAAGTTGGTGAAGGAACTGTTAACTGAGCAAAGTGCATATCCCGATGAGGATGCCCCAGAAGAGACGCATCAACTCTGGAAAGAGAGAGGCAAAATGTTCCTGTATCAAGGGAAGCTCTGTAGAAGGTACACCAATCCGAAAACACATGAATTGGTTTGGCAGATTATCGTGCCTAAACAAGATGTCAAGATGGTCCTCGAAGCTTACCATAATGGTGCTGGTCACTTCGGTTGGAAAAAGTTAGAAGTACTTCTAAGAGAAAGATTTTATTGGGTCGGGATGAGAAAATCAATCGAACAGTGGTGCAGAAATTGTGGCCCGTGCAACCTCAGAAGAAACGATCAAAAGAACCAAAGAGCACCACTGCAGCCCATAATCACCAAACAACCACTTGAACTTGTAGCCATGGACCACGTGAAGTTGACACCAAGCCGGTCTGGCTATGTCTATGCCTTGACCATCGTGGACCATTATTCACGCTTCTTGGTAGTAGTACCCGTAAAAGATCTGACAGCAAAAACAGCAGCCAAAGCGTTCCAAACGTACTTTTGTAGACCCCATGGATATCCGGAACAGGTTCTCACCGACCAAGGTACAGCCTTTGAATCAGAGATCTTCAGAGAATTCTGTAATATGTATGGTTGCAAAAAGATCCGGACGACGGCCTATCATCCACAAACAAACGGCTTATGCGAGAAGATGAACCATATTGTAATAGAACTACTAAAGACTTTACCTGAGGCAGAAAGGAATCAATGGCCAGAGAAATTGCCTGACTTGGTGGATCTGTATAATCATGTCCCGGTGAGTTCCACCAATTGCACCCCAGCTTACCTTATGCGTGCAAGACCCGGCCAATTACCAATCGATCTAGAAATGGGAATTCTGAAACCAGACGCAGAAGTCCAAGACTCCAATTGGGATATCATATGGCAAAAGCAGTATCGCCAAGTGCAAGAGAGTGTGGAAAGAAGCCTTCAGCAAACTAGAGAAAGACAAGAGCGAACTTTCAACCAGAATGCTCTAGCGACCCCATTAAGACCAGGTGACCAAGTGCTCAAGAGAAATCGTCGAACCAATAAACTGGACAATCAGTGGGAAGCCGTACCCTACACAGTTTTACCAACAAGAGTGGATAATCCTAAAATGTGTCTCATTAGCAAAAACGGAGGCTTAACATCTGTACTAGTGTCAAGAGACAATCTTAAATTATGTCCGGAAGCATTGAAAGAGCCAGACGTTGTCCAGCCAGAACCAGAAGTTATTCAACCCATACAGGTTCAACCAGTAAAGGAAAAAGAAGAGGAAGTGTATCACACCTGTATAGGAGACTTTCCCAAAACCCTACTAACATACCATGGTGCAGTAGTGGTTCCCATGGTGGCCTTTTACCCAACACCAAACCCAATACCAGAAGTCCCAAGACAGGAAGAGGCTGACCCCGTACTACAGGAGGTTCCAGGCCAGGAAGAACAGATTCCTGGTCAGAGTAATCCCATTCACGGTGGACTTGCCAACTCCATAGTCGTGGAATTATCTTTAGCAGAGCGGGCAGATACTACATCCGCAGTAGACAGTAGTACACCACATGAAGAGACACCGCTATTACGTAGATCACAGCGTAGTACCCAGGGTCAATTACCGGCCAGGTATGCAGATTACCAACTATAAAGCTCATAATGTGAATTGTATATATGTTATGCCGTATATAGTTAAACAGAAAATGTAGTATAGTCATTGTTATCAGTCTGCAACGTTTAAGCCCAGTGCCTACAGAGACTTGTCTGTATGAACTTCTTGCATATTCTTGAACTTTTTATCAGCCCGGAGGCACTAAATCAAAGCTCCGGAAAGACTGCTTTTTGAACTTTGCTCCTCGCTCTTTTTGAACTTTCTTTAGACTTTATATTGATAACTCCGTTGGAAAAATTGAACTAAATTCCTGGACACTAAGTACAGTGCCTTTCCTAATACCTTCAAGGATAGAACTGTATTAATGGACGCTATTTGAAGTGACTTTGTACAGAACTATATTTTTGTTTCCTCGAGTGGTTTTTGTAACTTTTCATTTTTAAGACTCTGTACATATTAATTGCTATTTCAAAATGTTATTGTCCCACAGTCCCGGAGTACTGTTCTTAACTAAGGGGGAATGTGGCACCCCTAGGGGTATTTGCCACAAAAATAGTTACTGACAGTAAATGCAAATACTAAAATAGCAAGACTGCACTACCACCTCCGGCCAGAAGGGGGAGCTCCAGAGACTCCCCTTGATCCATTCTGGTCTGAGAGAAGAACTGGCAGTTGGGCCAAGGAGCTGATAGTGAGAGGTCATACAGTTGAATCTCTAACAGCCCTGTGACTGTTACCAGGCCTAAATCACCGGCCTGAGGAGAAGAGGGATAGAGAAAAAGGACATTGTGAGAACCGGGTAGCATTAATCACTACCCAGAACAGGCGCAAAGACGGATACCGGATCCGTGGCTGTATTCATTACATATAATACAGCAACCGGAAAAACGTGAGGTGATATCAGCTTCACTAGGGCCGGACGCAGCAACAGACACAGAGTTCAGCGGTACTCCTGGAGGGGGTAAGCCGATAAAAGGACTCGGGTTGCCCGTCGAACCAGGACCCGGAGGGGACAGATTGGGCCGGCAGCCAGTTCACATACAGCAGCAGGGCCACACAGATATTGCGTACAATAAGAGGCGAAGATCCCGGCAGGGTCAAAGTAACTCAGAGTTCCCATACAGACTCCGGTGACAGGACTGGTTGTAAATCCTTTTTTGTTAAAGTAAACTGGTTAAACGTTTCAGTGCCTCAGTCTTTCATTTGGACAATAGCCATCTATCCAGGATTGGGATCATCACCGCTGGGAGAACCTGCTGCTGATCAAGTAAGTGCCTGTTCCCTCACGATACCCTTTACACTGTGCATTGCCTGAGGCCACAGCACCGGGTCAAGCCACCCGTGACACCCCCCTCAAGAGACATACCCCATTGGTCCGGTGCTGGGTACCCCGGTCTCTTGGGCGTCACAGGAGACATAGCTCTCCAGTGCGCAAGCGCCTATGAACATAGCGCTTTGGTAATGGAAGGCGCAAGCGCACAGAATCAAAGACTATTGCGCAAGCGCAGTGATGTAAGATGACACTTGTATTGCACTTCCGGGTTAGTGCGATCAGCACAGACGCCACTACCATGAGGAGTCTCTCTCACACCTGCTGGCAGGTAAACTTAATTTTCAAAGCTTAAATAGCCAGCACTGCACGTAATAAGTATACTCACCTTGAAAAAGACACAGTGCATGTGTCGGAACGCGTGGGTCCTTTAATCTTCCATTCTCTGGCTGCACCGCTGCTTTAGGGACCAGGGGGCGACTGTGGTGGACCGGTTAGGGTAGAGTATACAGCCTAGCGTTCATTGCCTCTTTTGTCAAATACCTCTTTTTTTGATCTATCATGTCATTTGATGTATGCATGAGCACTATCTAGAGCAATTTAACAGATAGATCTGAAATCAGTGTATATGTGTATATCTTGACCACATTACTTGTTTGAAAGTGCCAGAATATGCAAACTAGCTGTACCATAGGAACGTTGTGTTATCAAGCAAGCGCTCTTTGCCCAACACCGAGGATTCCGTTAATTTGCAATAGAATTTCTCTTGCTTAAGATATATGCAGCATCTATACTATGTAATCATCTTGGTGCAAATGAATATTTATGGCCAGATAAACTGTATCTAAATATGGAAGTTTGGATTTATCTACTTGTTGGAGTAGTTTTTTAGATGTTTTTAACTGTGTGTAGTACTTTTTGTGTACAAATAAAATTTGATATTTTTTGAAATTATCGATTTGTGGAGTTCCAACCATTTTTTGCATGTACTCTTCGTTCTTCTTTATACTGGCCTGTCTCCTGGTAGCATCTCCAGCCTCTGGACACTAGGCTGCTAGCCACACCTATCTAAAATTGCTGTAAATCTAGGTAGCGATCACAGTAATCAATCTTGCTCACTATCTGCATGGCTCTGTTCTTGAATTTTTTGTTCTAGTATTGGATACAATCATAACGTGAAGTCTGATTGGTTGACAAGTTTGTTGTAAAATATGACTTTTGGGGATGATTTCAGGCCTGACCTGTTAGATTCATATTTATCCCAGTATTTTAGTGCTGCTTTTTCTGCCACCACTGCCATGTATCCTAAGTGGCCGTTCTGCAGCGCTAACCTGTATAATTAACATCTGTATTCCTGAATCTGAACATGTGGGAGGCAGCTATTTGTTTCCCCATCAATAATTGCAACTAATTATAATTTCTCCCAAAGGGGAAAGTCAAGAAAAAGAACATCTGTATAATCTGGGTGAGGCTGGTGATATATCGAGGGAAGTGAAACCTCCAAATATGAAAGTGTTCTTATCAGCGTAATATTAATAATTTTGTAAGAAAAACAACAACACAAATGTATCAGTGTGTGACATTGTAACAACCTGCTAATTGGATGCAAACAGAAATAGAACAGCTGGCACAAGAATCCCTTTTGAGTTAAAAATTATTTCTTTATTTAAACATCTTTAGTGATAAAAAAAACAACATCATGAGGACCCCCCATAGGTCTGATGCGTTTCGGACCCAGTAAAAACAGTCCTTCCTCAAAGACATACAAAGAGTGAACAGTTCCTTATATCTATCACATGTTATTGACTAGAAAGGACTACCTCCCCAATTAACCCCATATCGACCAGAGGGAAATTAATCCTTCATATACATAAGATCACAATATCATGAAAATGCATTTTTATAATAACTATATACATATTTAACACATGCGCACGTTGTGTGAAGACATTTCATATGAATAGGATTAGTTGAAAACCTGTTTTCTCAAATTAGCATAGCTGAGCTTATATTCAAACAAAAAACAAGAAAAACAAAACCCACAAGTTGGGGAAAAAAAAGGAGTGATATTTTTACACCGAATGGTAATGGTACGCAAGACATTCATCGTATGCAGAAAAAACAGTAAGATGTTAGCTGAATACTACAAAGAAACGGCAGAGCGATCTAATAAAAATATAGACGATCACTTTTATAATTAAGGCCTTCTGGAAAACGTGCGTTCCAAGCCGATATCCAATATGCCTCCTGACACCGGAGTGCACGTTCCCAGTCACCCCCTCTGATTGATCTAGTTACTCTCTCGATTCTTTTAACCTTTAAACTCCGCAAATTGCCTTTGTGCCTTTCCAAAAAATGTTTAGCTAACCCTGAAATATTTTTACGGCTTGCAGCAGTTCCAGGATTTGTGGCAGTAATGTGCTCGCTTATCCTTTTCTTAAGACTCCTTGTAGTGCAGCCTCTATAATATTTATTGCATGCCACACATGTTGCCATATAGACATATAATTTTATATTCCTTTAAAGTGATATTGTTAACATATTTATCCATCCTGTCTATATACTGGCACAATCCGCAGGTTCTCTCATCACATTAAAATACCCAGTATATGAGAACTGGAAGTATATAGCGATGGAGATAGATAATGCCCCAGATTTTTTGCTTTTCTTGGGATACATACACCTATTTCCTGCAAACAGGAACACACCACCAAGAAACCTGAAGACACAAAAGAGAATAGTAAAACCAAAAACACTCAGTTTGAAAAAAATGTTGCAGTAATCCGCAAGTGCTAGTAAAAGATGTAAAAACAGGGTATTTGGTTGATACGTTTTTTGCAAAAAATGTATACTAAGCTGCTCTACCAAACTTCACGGTATACCCATATCAGAGCAGTCCTAACTAATGTATGCAATCCCTATGTGATGTATTTAAAAACCTGATCATCTGTATATTACCTGTATGCACACATGGATTTTTCCTCTCTGAACCCTGTTCACACAGGTAATATACAGATGATCAGGTTTTTAAATACATCAGATAGGGATTACATACATTAGTTAGGACTGCTCTGATATGGGTATACCGTGAAGTTTGGTAGAGCAGCTTAGTATACATTTTTTGCAAAAAACGTATCAACCAAATACCCTGTTTTTACATCTTTTACTAGCACTTGCGGATTACTGCAACATTTTTTTCAAACTGAGTGTTTTTGGTTTTACTATTCTCTTTTGTGTCTTCAGGTTTCTTGGTGGTGTGTGAACATGATCCTACAGACTTGTTCACTGTGCAAGTAGCCCATGTGTTCCTGTTTCCATAATTGTTCTCTTGTGTCTACAAGACTGGGGAGTTATCCACCACCACTCCTCTTGAGCTATCTGCACAAAAGTTGTTCTACTCTGTATGCACACATGGATTTTTCCTCTCTGAACCCTGTTCACACAGGTAATATACAGATGATCAGGTTTTTAAATACATCAGATAGGGATTGCATACACTAGTTAGGACTGCTCTGATATGGGTATACCAAGAAGTTTGGTAGAGCAGCTTAGTATACATTTTTTGCAAAAAACGTATCAACCAAATACCCTGTTTTTACATCTTTTACTAGCACTTGCGGATTACTGCAACATTTTTTTCAAACTGAGTGTTTTTGGTTTTACTATTCTCTTTTGTGTCTTCAGGTTTCTTGGTGGTGTGTGAACATGATCCTACAGACTTGTTCACTGTGCAAGTAGCCCATGTGTTCCTGTTTCCAAAATTGTTCTCTTGTGTCTACAAGACTGGGGAGCTATCCACCACTCCTCTTGGGCTATCTGCACAAAAGCTGTTCTACTCTGTATGCACACATGGATTTTTCCTCTCTGAACCCTGTTCACACAGGTAATATACAGATGATCAGGTTTTTAAATACATCAGATAGGGATTGCATACATTAGTTAGGACTGCTCTAATATGGGTATACCGTGAAGTTTGGTAGAGCAGCTTAGTATACATTTTTTGCAAAAAACGTATCAACCAAATACCCTGTTTTTACATCTTTTACTAGCACTTGCGGATTACTGCAACATTTTTTTCAAACTGAGTGTTTTTGGTTTTACTATTCTCTTTTGTGTCTTCTTACCTATTTCCTGCAGAAAGAATTTTAGATAAAACCTTGTATAGTTCAAATTAAAAGGATATTGCTATGTTAATACACAAGCATTTGCCAATGTTATATCAAGATCCTGTTTTATCTAAAATTCTTTCAGTTTTTCTCTTAAAATTCTTTCAATTCTTTCAAGGCAAAATTCTTTCAATTGTTGTCTTATGTATATGAAGGACCAATTTCCCTCTGGTCGATATAGTGTTAATTGGGGAGGTAGTCCTTTCTAATCAATTACATGTGCTGTTGTGATAGATATAAGGAATTGTTCACTCCATGTTTGTATGCCATTGAGGAAGGACTGTTTTTACAGGGTCCGAAATGCGTCAGGCGCATGGGGGGGGTTCCCCATGATGTTTTTTTTTTTTAATCGCTGAAGATGTTTAAATAAAGAAATAATGTTATACTGAGGAAGGATTCCTGTGCCGGAAGTCTTCTATTTCTATTTGCACACATGTGGTAGTCAGCCACTGATCTCCAGGCACGGACGTCTCAGATATATTTCGGTGAGCGAAGTTTTCTCTTCCCTTTTCCCCTTTGCTATGCTAATTAGATGAATTGTTCACACTTTATCAGGTGTATGACATTTGGAGAAATTTAATAAAATAGTCTAGTACGTCAGTAAAGTTGTTTCATGCACAGTTTTTATGAAAATACTGAATTTTTGTGGTATATTCTCAAGTTTTCTCCTTTTTTTAATGAAAAAAAATGCAGTGATATATAATTATTAAAAGTCGATGCAAACAATGCTTTCCTATTTTGATATTTTTCATATTTTTTTTTGCATACAAGTTATCGGTAGTGCTCTGCTCAAATGTTGGCGGAGCTAGCTTGCGCTCACATAAAAATAGCAAAAGTCACATCCTGGTTCCACCCAGATTTTGCAACATTTCGACTAACTTTATCTCAGAAAACTGTCAAAAAATGTTTAATAAATAGAGGCCGTGGCATTTTTCCTAGCTTAAAAGAGACTACAAATTTTTTTTAGAATTTTCCATAATTGGAAAATATTAAAAATAATTATCTACTATATAATTATCTAAGGGTCACTTCTGTCCTTCTGTCTTTCTGTCTGGCTCGGATATTCATTGGTTGCTGCCTCTGTCTGTCATGGAAATGGAAGTCGCTGATTGGTCTCGCCAGCTGCCTGTCATGGCTGCCGCGACCAATCAGCGATGGCCACAGTCCGATTAGTCCCTCCCTACTCCCCCGCAGTCAGTTCCCGGCGCTGCTCCATACTCCCCGCAGTCACCACTCACACAGGGTTAATGGCAGCGGTAACGGACCGCGTTATGCCGCGGGTAACTCACTCCATTACCGCCCCTATTAACCCTGTGTGACCAAGTTTTTACTATTGATGCTGCATACGCAGCATCAATAGTAAAAATATCTAATGTTACAAATAATAATAATAAAAAAAACAAAAACGTTGTTCTCACCCTCTGACTTGCGCCCTCTCCTCGGCAGTACAAGCGGCAGGTTCTGGTGCCAAAGATGCTATGCGAGAAGGACCTGTGTTGTGAATTCTGTTATCGAACTCCCTCCTGTGGTCATGAATGGTACTTCGGTGAGTTCTGTCCATGGACTCCCTCTGGTGGCTGTGAGTGGAGTTGCTGGTTCTGAGGTTCCTTCCACAGGTGACCTAGGTTATTCTTAGGCTGGCTTCTCTATTTAACTCCACTCAGATCATTACTCCATGCCAGCTGTCAATGTTTCTGTACTGGTTCAGTTCGCTCTTGGATCTTTCTGGTGACCTGTCTCTTCCTGCAAGAAGCTAAGTCCCCGATTGTTATTTTCTGTTCTTTGTTTTCTTGTCCAGCTTGCTTTCATGATTTTGCTTTGCTAGCTGGAAGCTCTGGGATGCAGAGTGGCACCTCCACACCGTGAGTCGGTGCGGGGGTCTTTTTGCACACTCTGCGTGGTCTTTTGTAGTTATTTGTGCTGACCGCAAAGATACCTTTCCTATCCTCTGTCTGTTTAGTTAGTCTGGCCTCCCTTTGCTAAAACCTGTTTCATTTCTGTGTTTGTGACTTTCATCTTAACTCACAGTTAATATTTGTGGGGGGCTGCCTTTTCCTTTGGGGAAATTTCTCTGAGGCAAGGTAGGCTTTATGTTCTTTCTCTAGGGCTAGCTAGTTCTTAGGCTGTGTCGAGGCGTCTAGGCCATGTCAGGTACGCTCCACGGCTATTTCTAGTGTGTGTGATAGGATTAGGAATAGCGGTCAGCAGAGTTCCCACTTTCCAGAGCTTGTCCTGTATCAGTTTAACCATCAGGTCATTTCGGGTGCTCCTAACCACCAGGTCCATAACAGCTGGCCCAAAAGTGTTAATGCATCTCAATAGAGGGATAAGAGAAGTTCTGAGACCATTTTTTTTTCTCTGCAGTGTGTTTTGTCTTTCTTTTCCCCTTAATCTCTGGGTGGTTCAGGACACAGGTGTAGATATGGACATTCAAGGTCTGTCCTCTTGTGTGGATCATCTCACTGCAAGGGTACAAAGCATTCAAGATTTTGTAGTTCAGAATCCGATGTTAGAACCTAGAATTCCAATTCCTGATTTGTTTTCTGGGGATATATCTAAGTTTTTGAATTTCAAAAATAATTGTAAACTGTTTCTTGCTTTGAAACCCCGCTCCTCTGGTGATCCCGTTCAACAAGTGAAAATTATTATTTCTTTCTTGCGTGGTGACCCTCAAGACTGGGCATTTTCCCTTGCGCCAGGAGATCCTGCATTGCGTGATGTTGATGCGTTTTTTCTGGCGCTTGGATTGCTTTATGATGAACCAAATTCAGTGGATCAGGCAGAGAAAATCTTGCTGGCTTTGTGTCAGGGTCAGGATGAAGCGGAGGTATATTGTCAGAAGTTTAGAAAGTGGTCTGTGCTTAGTCAGTGGAATGAGTGTGCCCTGGCGGCAATTTTCAGAAAGGGTCTTTCGGAAACCCTTAAGGATACTATGGTGGGATTTCCCACGCCTGCTGGTCTGAATGAGTCTATGTCCTTGGCCATTCAGATCGATCGGCGTTTGCGTGAGCGCAAAGCTGTGCACCATTTGGCGGTACTCTCTGAGCATAGGCCTGAGCCCATGCAATGCGATAGGACTTTGACCAGAGCTGAACGGCAGGAACACAGACGTCAGAATGGGCTGTGTTTTTACTGTGGTGAATCCACTCATGCTATTTCCAATTGTCCTAAGCGCACTAAGCGGTTCGCTAGGTCTGCCACCATTGGTACTGTACAGTCTAAATTTCTTTTGTCCATTACTCTGATTTGCTCTTTGTCATCCTATTCTGTTATGGCATTTGTGGATTCAGGCGCTGCCCTGAATTTGATGGACTTAGAGTTTGCCAGGCGCTGTGGTTTTTTCTTGGAGCCCTTGCAGTATCCTATTCAATTGAGAGGAATTGATGCTACGCCTTTGGCCAAGAATAAGCCTCAGTACTGGACTCATTTGACCATGTGCATGGCTCCTGCTCATCAGGAGGATATTCGCTTTTTGGTGTTGCATAATCTGCATGATGTCGTCGTTTTGGAGTTGCCATGGCTACAGGTCCACAACCCAGTATTGGATTGGAAATCACTGTCTGTGTCCAGCTGGGGTTGTCAAGGGGTACATGGTGATGTTCCATTGCTGTCAATTTCGTCTTCCAGTCCTTCTGAAGTCCCTGAGTTTTTGTCGGATTACCGGGATGTATTTGATGAGCCCAAATCCGGTGCCCTACCTCCTCATAGGGATTGTGATTGTGCTATTAAGTTGATTCCTAGTAGTAAGTTTCCTAAGGGTCAACTGTTCAATTTATCTGTGCCAGAACACGCCGCTATGCGGAGTTATATAAAGGAGTCCTTGGAGAAAGGGCATATTCGCCCGTCGTCATCACCGTTGGGAGCAGGGTTCTTTTTTGTGGCCAAGAAGGATGGTTCTTTGAGACCTTGTATTGATTACCGCCTTCTTAATAAGATCACGGTCAAATTTCAGTACCCTTTGCCGCTACTGTCTGATTTGTTTGCTCGGATTAGGGGGGCTAGTTGGTACACCAAGATAGATCTCCGAGGGGCGTATAATCTTGTGCGTATTAAACAGGGCGATGAATGGAAAACAGCATTTAATACGCCCGAGGGCCATTTTGAGTACCTGGTGATGCCATTCGGGCTTTCTAATGCTCCATCTGTGTTTCAGTCCTTTATGCATGACATCTTCCGAAAGTACCTGGATAGATTCATGATTGTATATTTGGATGATATTTTGGTCTTTTCGGATGATTGGGAGTCTCATGTGAAGCAGCTCAGAATGGTGTTCCAGGTCCTTCGTGCGAATTCCTTGTTTGTGAAGGGGTCAAAGTGTCTCTTTGGAGTTCAGAAGGTTTCATTTTTGGGTTTCATTTTTTCCCCTTCTACTATCGAGATGGACCCTGTTAAAGTTCAGGCCATTTATGATGGGACTCAGTTTACATCTGTGAAGAGCCTGCAGAAGTTCCTGGGCTTTGCTAATTTTTATCGTCGCTTCATTGCTAATTTTTCTAGTGTTGTTAAACCGTTGACTGATTTGACCAAGAAAGGTGCTGATGTGGTCAATTGGTCCTCTGCGGCCGTTGTGGCTTTTCAGGAGTTGAAGCGTCGTTTTTCTACTGCCCCTGTGTTGTGTCAACCAGATGTTTCGCTCCCGTTTCAGGTTGAGGTTGATGCTTCTGAGATTGGAGCAGGGGCTGTTTTGTCTCAAAAAAGTTCGGATGACTCGGTGATGAAACCATGTGCTTTCTTTTCTAGAAAGTTCTCGCCTGCTGAGCGCAATTATGATGTTGGCAATCGAGAGTTGTTGGCTATGAAGTGTGCATTCAAGGAGTGGCGACATTGCCTTGAAGGAGCCAAGCATCGCGTGGTGGTCTTGACGGATCACAAAAATTTGACTTATCTCGAGTCTGCCAAACGGTTGAATCCTAGACAGGCTCGATGGTCGCTGTTTTTCTCCCGTTTCAATTTTGTGGTTTCATACCTTCCGGGCTCTAAGTATGTGAAGGTTGATGCCCTTTCAAGGACCTTTGTGCCTGACTCTCCGGATGTTCCTGAGCCGGCTGGTATTTTCAAAGAGGGGGTAATTTTGTCTGCCATCTACCCTGATTTGCGACGGGTGCTGCAGAAGTTTCAGGCTGATAGACCTGACCGTTGTCCAGCGGAGAAACTGTTTGTCCCTGATAGATGGACTAGTAGAGTTATCTCTGAGGTTCATTGTTCGGTGTTAGCTGGTCATCCTGGAATCTTTGGTACCAGAGATTTGGTGGCTAGATCCTTTCGGTGGCCTTCCTTGTCACGGGATGTGCGTTCTTTTGTGCAGTCCTGTGGGATTTGTGCTCGGGCTAAGCCCTGCTATTCTCGTGCCAGTGGGTTGCTTTTGCCCTTGCCGGTCCCGAAGAGGCCCTGGACGCATATTTCCATGGATTTTATTTCAGATTTCCCTGTTTCTCAAAGGATGTCGGTCATCTGGGTGGTTTATGATCGCTTCTCTAAGATGGTCCATTTGGTACCCTTGTCTAAATTGCCTTCCTCCTCCGATTTGGTGCCATTGTTTTTCCAGCATGTGGTTCGTATGCATGGCATTCCGGAGAACATCATCTCGGACAGAGGTTCCCAGTTTGTTTCAAGGTTTTGGCGGTCCTTTTGTGCTAAGATGGGCATTGATTTGTCTTTTTCTTCGGCTTTCCATCCTCAGACAAATGGCCAAACCGAACGAACCAATCAGACTTTGGAAACATATCTGAGATGTTTTGTTTCTTCTGATCAGGATGATTGGGTGTCCTTCTTGCCTTTGGCTGAGTTCGCCCTTAATAATCGGGCCAGCTCGGCTACTTTGGTTTCGCCTTTTTTCTGTAATTCTGGTTTCCATCCTCGTTTTTCTTAAGGGCAGGTTGAGCCTTCGGACTGTCCTGGTGTAGATTCTGTGGTGGACAGGTTGCAGCAAATTTGGACTCGCGTAGTGGACAATTTGACATTGTCCCAGGAGAAGGCTCAATGTTTCGCTAACCGCCGTCGCTGTGTTGGTCCCCGACTTCGTGTTGGGGATTTGGTTTGGTTGTCGTCTCGTTATGTTCCTATGAAGGTTTCCTCTCCTAAATTTAAGCCTCGTTTCATTGGCCCTTATAAGATTTCTGAGGTTCTCAATCCTGTGTCATTTCGTTTGGCCCTTCCAGCTTCTTTTGCCATCCATAATGTGTTCCAAAGGTCATTGTTGCGGAGATATGTGGCGCCTATGGTTCCCTCCGTCGACCCCCCTGCCCCGGTGTTGGTTGAGGGGGAGTTGGAGTATGTGGTGGAGAAGATTTTGGATTCTCGTATTTCGAGACGGAAACTCCAGTACCTGGTCAAGTGGAAGGGTTATGGTCAGGAAGATAATTCCTGGGTTGTTGCCTCTGATGTTCATGCTGCCGATCTGGTTCGTGCCTTTCATTTGGCTCGTCCTGATCGGCCTGGGGGTTTTGGTGAGGGTTCGGTGACCCCTCCTCAAGGGGGGGTAACGTTGTGAATTCTGTTATCGAACTCCCTCCTGTGGTCATGATTGGTACTTCGGTGAGTTCTGTCCATGGACTCCCTCTGGTGGCTGTGAGTGGAGTTGCTGGTTCTGAGGTTCCTTCCACATGTGACCTAGGTTATTCTTAGGCTGGCTTCTCTATTTAACTCCACTCAGATCGTTACTCCATGCCAGCTGTCAATGTTTCTTGTTATGACCTGGTGGTTAGGAGCACCAGGAATGACCTGATGGTTAAACTCACAGGACAAGCTCTGGGAAGTGGGAAATTTGCTGACCGCAATCCCTAATCCTATCACACACACTAGAAATAGCCGTGGAGCATACCTAACAGGCCTAGACGCCTCGGCACAGCCTAAGAACTAGCTAGCCCTAGAGATAGAAAATAAAGCCTCAGAGAAATTTCCCCAAAGGAAAAGGCAGCCCCCCACAAATATTAACTGTGAGTTAAGATGAAAGTCACAAACACAGAAATGAAACAGGTTTTAGCAAAGGGAGGCCAGACTAAGTAAATAGACAGAGGATAGGAAAGGTATCTTTGCGGTCAGCACAAAAACTACAAAAGACCACGCAGAGTGTGCAAAAAGACCCCCGCACCGACTCACGGTGCGGCGGCGCCACCCTGCATCCCAGAGCTTCCAGCTAGCAAGACAAAATCATGAAAGTAAGCTGGACTAGAAAACCATGAACAGAAAATAACAAACGGGGACTTAGCTTCTTGCAGGAAGAGACAGGTCTCCAGAAAGATCCAAGAACGAACTGAACCAGCACAGGAACATTGACAGCTGGCATGGAGTAACGATCTGAGTGGAGTTAAATAGAGCAGCCAACCAAAGGATAAACCACGTCACCTGTGTAAGGAACCTCAGAAGCAGCAGCTTCACTCACAGCCACCAGAGGGAGTCCATGGACAGAACTCGCCGAAGTACCATTCACGACCACAGGAGGGAGTTCAACAACAGAATTCACAACAGTACCCCCCCTTGAGGAGGGGTCACCGAACCCTCAACAGAGCCCCCAGGCCGTTCAGGATGAGCCAAATGAAAGGCACGAACTAGATCAGCAGCATGAACATCAGAGGCAAAAACCCAGGAATTATCTTCCTGACCATAACCCTTCCACTTGACCAGGTACTGGAGTTTCCATCTCGAAACACGAGAATCCAAAATCTTCTCCACCACATACTCCAACTCCCCCTCGACCAACACCGGGGCAGGAGGATCAACGGAGGGAACCATAGGCGCCACATATCTCCGCAACAACGACCTATGGAACACATTATGGATGGCAAAGGAAGCTGGAAGGTCCAAACGAAATGACACAGGATTAAGAACTTCAGAAATCTTATATGGCCCAATGAAACGAGGCTTAAACTTAGGAGAGGAAACCTTCATAGGAACATGACGAGATGACAACCAAACCAAATCCCCAACATGAAGTCGGGGACCAACACAGCGCCGGCGGTTAGCGAAACGTTGAGCCTTCTCCTGGGACAATGTCAAATTGTCCACCACATGAGTCCAAATCTGCTGCAACCTGTCCACCACCGTATCCACACCAGGACAGTCCGAAGGCTCAACCTGCCCTGAAGAAAAACGAGGATGGAAACCAGAATTAAAGAAAAAAGGAGAAACTAAAGAAGCCGAGCTGGCCCGATTATTAAGGGCGAACTCAGCCAAAGGCAAGAAGGACACCCAATTATCCTGATCAGCAGAAACAAAGCATCTCAGATATGTTTCCAAAGTCTGATTAGTTTGTTCGGTTTGGCCATTAGTCTGAGGATGGAAAGCCGAAGAAAAAGACAAATCAATGCCCATCTTAGCACAAAAGGACCGCCAAAACCTCGAAACAAACTGGGAACCTCTGTCCGAGACGATGTTCTCTGGAATGCCATGCAAACGAACCACATGCTGGAAAAACAATGGCACCAAATCAGAGGAGGAAGGCAACTTAGACAAGGGTACCAAATAGACCATCTTAGAGAAGCGATCACAAACCAGCCAAATGACCGACATCCTTTGAGAAACAGGGAGATCAGAAATAACATCCATGGAAATATGCGTCCAGGGCCTCTGCGGGACCGGCAAGGGCAAAAGCAACCCACTGGCACGAGAACAGCAGGGCTTAGCCCGAGCACAAGTCCCACAGGACTGCACAAAAGAACGCACATCCCGTGACAAAGAAGGCCACCAAAAGGATCTAGCCACCAAAACTCTGGTACCAAAGATTCCAGGATGACCAGCCAACACCGAACAATGAACCTCAGAGATAACTCTACTAGTCCATCTATCAGGGACAAACAGTCTCTCCGCTGGGCAACGGTCAGGTCTATCAGCCTGAAACTTCTGCAGCACGCGCCGCAAATCAGGGGAGATGGCAGACAAAATTACCCCCTCTTTAAGAATACCC
Organism: Ranitomeya imitator; assembly: GCF_032444005.1. Lineage (NCBI taxonomy): Eukaryota > Metazoa > Chordata > Amphibia > Anura > Dendrobatidae > Ranitomeya > Ranitomeya imitator. The sequence continues at coordinate 793,443,323 of NC_091282.1, read as the reverse complement.
GCCGGCTCCTGATCACCCGGAGAGTCAGGCACAAAACTCCTTGACAGGCATCAGCCTTCACATTCTTAGATCCCGGAAGGTATGAAACCACAAAATCAAAACGGGAGAAAAAGAGCGACCATCGAGCCTGTCTAGGATTCAACCATTTGGCAGACTCGAGATAAGTCAAATTCTTGTGATCCGTCAAGACCACCACGCGATGTTTAGCTCCTTCAAGCCAATGTCGCCACTCCTCGAATGCCCACTTCATGGCCAACAACTCTCGATTGCCAACATCATAATTGCGCTCAGCAGGCAAGAGTTTTCTAGAAAAGAAGGCACATGGTTTCATCACCGAGCCATCAGAACTTCTTTGCGACAAAACAGCCCCTGCTCCAATCTCAGAAGCATCAACCTCAACCTGATACGGGAGCGAAACATCTGGCTGGCACAACACAGGGGCAGAAGAAAAACGACGCTTCAACTCCTGAAAAGCCTCCACAGCCGCAGAAGACCAATTGACCACATCAGCACCTTTCTTGGTCAAATCAGTCAACGGTTTAGCAATACTAGAAAAATTAGCGATGAAGCGACGGTAAAAATTAGCAAAGCCCAGGAACTTCTGCAGGCTCTTCACGGATGTCGGCTGAGTCCAATCATAAATGGCCTGAACTTTAACAGGGTCCATCTCGATAGTAGAAGGGGAAAAAATGAAACCCAAAAATGAAACCTTCTGAACTCCAAAGAGACACTTTGACCCCTTCACAAACAAGGAATTCGCACGAAGGACCTGGAACACCATTCTGACCTGCTTCACATGAGACTCCCAATCATCCGAAAAGACCAAAATGTCATCCAAATATACAATCATGAATCTATCCAGGTACTCTCGAAAGATGTCATGCATAAAGGACTGAAACACAGATGGAGCATTAGAAAGCCCGAATGGCATAACCAGGTACTCAAAATGGCCCTCGGGCGTATTAAATGCTGTTTTCCATTCATCGCCCTGTTTAATTCGCACAAGATTATACGCCCCTCGAAGATCTATCTTGGTGAACCAACTAGCCCCCTTAATCCGAGCAAACAAATCAGACAGCAGCGGCAAAGGATACTGAAATTTGACTGTGATTTTATTAACAAGGCGGTAATCAATACAAGGTCTCAAAGAGCCATCCTTCTTTGCCACAAAAAAGAACCCTGCTCCCAATGGTGAAGACGACGGGCGAATATGACCCTTCTCCAAGGACTCCTTTATATAACTCCGCATAGCGGCGTGTTCTGGCACAGATAAATTGAACAGTCGACCCTTAGGAAACTTACTACCAGGAATCAAATCAATAGCACAATCACAATCTCTATGAGGAGGTAGGGCACCGGATTTGGGCTCATCAAATACATCCTGGTAATCCGACAAAAACTCAGTGACTTCAGAAGGAGTGGAAGACGAAATTGACAGCAATGGATCATCACCATGTACCCCTTGACAACCCCAGCTGGACACAGACATTGATTTCCAATCCAATACTGGGTTGTGGACCTGTAGCCATGTTAACCCCAAAACGACCACATCATGCAGATTATGCAGCACCAAAAAGCGAATATCCTCCTGATGTGCAAGAGCCATGCACATGGTCAAATGAGTCCAGTACTGAGGCTTATTCTTGGCCAAAGGCGTAGCATCAATTCCTCTCAATGGAATAGGATACTGCAAGGGCTCCAAGAGAAAACCACAGCGCCTGGCAAACTCCAAGTCCATCATGTTCAGGGCAGCGCCTGAATCCACAAATGCCATAACAGAATAGGACGACAGAGAGCAAATCAGAGTAACGGACAAAAGAAATTTAGACTGTACAGTACCAATGGTGGCAGACCTAGCAAACCGCTTAGTGCGCTTAGGACAATCGGAGATAGCATGAGTGGATTCACCACAGTAAAAACACAGCCCATTCTGACGTCTGTGTTCTTGCCGTTCAGCTCTGGTCAAAGTCCTATCACACTGCATAGGCTCAGGCCTATGCTCAGAGAATACCACCAGATGGTGCACAGCTTTGCGCTCACGCAAGCGCCGATCGATCTGAATGGCCAAGGACATAGACTCATTCAGACCAGCAGGCGTGGGAAATCCCACCATGACTTCCTTAAGGGCTTCAGAAAGACCCTTTCTGAAAATTGCCGCCAGGGCACACTCATTCCACTGAGTAAGCACAGACCACTTTCTAAACTTCTGAAAGTACACCTCCGCTTCATCCTGACCCTGACACAAAGCCAGCAAGATTTTCTCTGCCTGATCCACTGAATTTGGTTCATCATAAAGCAATCCAAGCGCCAGAAAAAACGCATCAACATCACGCAATGCAGGATCTCCTGGCGCAAGGGAAAATGCCCAGTCTTGAGGGTCAACACGCAACAACGAAATAATGATTTTTACTTGTTGAACGGGGTCACCAGAGGAGCGGGGTTTCAAAGCTAGAAACAGTTTACAATTATTTTTGAAATTCAGAAACTTAGATCTTTTCCCAGAAAATAAATCAGGAATAGGAATTCTAGGCTCTAACATAGGATTCTGAACTACAAAATCTTGAATGTTTTGTACCCTTGCAGTGAGATGATCCACACAAGAGGACAGACCTTGAATGTCCAGCTCTACACCTGTGTCCTGAACCACAAAAGGTCTAGGGGAAAAGAAAGACAAAACACAGTGCAAAGAAAAAAAAATGGTCTCAGAGCTTCTCTTATCCCTCTATTGAGATGCATTAATACTTTGGGCCAGCTGTACTGTTATGACCTGGTGGTTAGGAGCACCAGGAATGACCTGATGGTTAAACTCACAGGACAAGCTCTGGGAAGTGGGAACTTTGCTGACCGCAATCCCTAATCCTATCACACACACTAGAAATAGCTGTGGAGCGTACCTAACAGGCCTAGATGCCTCGGCACAGCCTAAGAACTAGCTAGCCCTAGAGATAGAAAATAAAGCCTACCTTGCCTCAGAGAAATTTCCCCAAAGGAAAAGGCAGCCCCCCACAAATATTAACTGTGAGTTAAGATGAAAGTCACAAACACAGAAATGAAACAGGTTTTAGCAAAGGGAGGCCAGACTAAGTAAATAGACAGAGGATAGGAAAGATATCTTTGCGGTCAGCACAAAAACTACAAAAGACCACGCAGTGGCTCTGTGCAATATACTATGTGGCTGGGCAATATACTACGTGACTGGGCAATATACTATGTGGCTGGGCAATATACGACGTGGCTCTGTGCAATATACTATGTGGCTGGGCAATATACTGCGTGACTGGGCAATATACTACGTGACTGGGCAATATACTATGTGACTGGGCAGTATACTATGTGACTGGGCAATATACTACGCGACTGGGCAATATACTATGTGGCTGGGCAATATGCTACTTGGCTGGGCAATATACTACGTGGACATGCATAATCTAGAATACCCGATGCGTTAGAATCGGGCCACCATCTAGTTACAAATAATTTGTTAGAATGTAAACAACTTCTATACAATACATGCACCACTGCAAGTGATCCCTAACTAAGAGTTAAATATTTTATATTTTCTGTTAAATGTGTATTTTTTCCCGATCTTTATTATTTTATTCTCCATAAGCTGATTGCTTTGGCAATTTCAACATTTAAAGGAACCCTGCTGAATACAATTTGGAGATAATTGCTATGTTACACGTAGAAATGGCCGGCAGGCTATGCCGAATATTGGTTTAATATTTAATTTTCAAGCTAAGAGGATTTCATCATTCCAATAATCCCGATAATATTTTTTAAATCACACTTACTTTTTCAATTTTTTTTAAACTCTTCTTAGCACAAGGGTACTTTCCAGTCCATGGGAGATGATTGCTCTGCTTATTTTTGGCCCTGATTCAGTAGCATAGCTACTGGGGGGGCAGAGGGGGCCATCACCCCGGGCCCAGTTCCATGAAGGGGCCTCCCGGGATCCACCATCGCTTCTGTTATAAGGCTGCACTGAGGGAGAGCACGGCAAAATGCCTGCTCCCCTATCTTCCTGAGACGCTGCACGCTGGCTAGCACAGCACCTCACTGTCAGCAGGTGGGAAGAAGACGCCAGGGACCTGTCTGTAAGACTAGTTCACAGCACCTCACTGTCAGCGGGCAGAGAGAAGCCGCCAGGGGCCTGTCTGTAGGACTAGTGCACAGCACTGCACTGTCAGCGGGCGGGAAGAAGCCGCCAGGGACCCATCTGTAGGACTAGTGCACAGCACCGCACTGTCAGTGGGCGGGGAGAAGCTGCCAGGGACCTGTCTGTAGGACTAGTGCACAGCATCGCACTGCCAGCGGGTGGGGAGAAGCCGCCAGGGACCTGTCTGTAGGACTAGTGCACAGCACTGCACTGTCAGCGGGTGGGGAGAAGCCACCAGGGACCTGTCTGTAGAACTAGTGCACAGCATCGCACTGTCAGCAGGTAGGGAGAAGCCACCAGGGACCTGTCTGTAGGACTAGTGCAAAGCATCGCACTGCCAGCGGGCGGGGAGAAGCCGCCAGGAACCTGTCTGTAGGACTAGTGCACAGCACTGCACTGTCAGCAGGCGGGGAGAAGCCACCGGGGAACTGTCTGTAGGACTAGTGCACAGCACCGCACAGTCAGCGAGTGGGGAGAAGCCGCCAGAGACCTGTCTGTGGGACTAGTGCACAGCACTGCACTGTCAGCGGGTGGGGAGAAGCCGCCAGGGACCTGTCTGTACGACTAGTGCACAGCACTGCACTGTCAGTGGGTGGGGAGAAGCTGCCAGGGACCTGTCTGCAGGACTAGTGCACAGCATCGCACTGTCAGCGGTCGGGGAGAAGCCGCCGGGGGACCTGTCTGTAGGACTAGTGCACAGCACCGCTTGCTCCCCAGCAGCTATTAGTATGTTTTTCTCTGAAACGCCGCAGCTTTACAGAGACAAACATACCTGGAGAGATACTACAGCTGGGGTCTGATACGTGTTGCACATAGTTCGAGCAGCCTGTATCACCTGTCAAGTTCCCTTTTAAAGGGGTAGTCTAGGCTTGGAACAAAAGTCAGCAGTCAATCTATGTTACTGCAGACTGCCAAATCATGACAAGGTGTAGTGCGCCTGCTGTCATGAGTCCGATCAGGTGCGATCAGGCGGTCATGTAGACGCATGTTTGCTCTTTGCACAAGCCGACTAGATACGTTTGGCGCCTTTCAATAAAAAAGAATTGAGAGAAGCCGAAAGAGTGTAGTCGACACATAAGTGCAAGCTGTATACCTGCAGTCACATGACCGCCTGCTCACATCACTGATATTGGGGCCATTATTACTGTACATGGGAGGACTCAGGGGACATTACTGTACATGGGGGGGACTCATAGGTCATTATTACTGTACATAGGGGACTCATGGGCCATTATTACTGTACATACATGGGGGACTCAGGGGACTTTATTAAATGTTAATATAAGTAGAACTCAGCACTCAAGAGAGGTATGCAACAAGAATTACATTATATTCACAATCCAGTTAGTCCAATGTACACAGTGTGAGGACTACTGTTGGGGCCATTATACAGTTTGGGAGCTAATAAGAGGGCCATCACACAGCTTGGGGGCTAATATGGGGACTACTGTGAGAGGCCCTCATACAGTGTGGGAGCCAATATAATGTGTGGGGCCATTATACAATGTGAGAGCTAATATGAGCCCCATTCTACAGTTTAGGGGCCATCATACAGTGTAGAGACTACTATAGAGGCTAATATATAGTGGGAGGGCTAATATATAGTATTGGGGCTACTGTGGGAGCCATTAGACAGTGTGAAGGCCATTACATAGTGTCAGTGTTACTGTGGGGGTCATTATATTGTGCTTGAGGGAGCAGTGGGCCCATCATACTGCGTATAGGGCAGCTGTGGGCCCTTCATACTGTGTATAGGGAACATGTGGGCCCATCATACTGTGTATAAGGGAGCTGTGGGCCCATCATACTGTGTATAAGGAAGCTGCGGGCCCATCATACTGTGTATAGGGCAGCTGTGGGCCCTTCATACTGTATATAAGGAACATGTGGACCCATCATACTGTGTATATGGAAGCTGTAGGCCACTCATACTGTGTATAGGGGAGCTGTAGGAGAAATATACTGTGTATAGTAGAGCTGTGGGCCCATCATACTGTGTATAGGGCAGCTGTGGACCCACTCTGCTATGTATAGGGCAGCTGTAGGCCCTTCATACTGTGCATAGAGGAGCTGTTGACACATCGTACTGTGTATAGGGAACATGTGGGCCCATAATACTGTGTATAGGGGAGCTGTGGGCCACTCATACTGTATTTAGGGGAGCTGTAGGGGAAATATACTGTGTATAGCGGAGCTGTGGGTCCCTCATACTGTGTATAGAGGAGCTGTACATTTTGGAGACTCGGGACAATATTAAATGTTAAGTGGGCAGAGATTTGTGACTGTCAAAGGTGGCATTATCAGTAGGATGAGGAGTTTGTGCAGGCAGGGAATAAATGGGAACGGTGCTAGAAATGTGAAAAATCATGTGTCTTTGTTGTATTCTCTGTAGCTGAGTCTTGGCTGGAAGAAGTTGTCGTGTCGGCCTGGGCCATATGGAAAAGACGGGAAAAGTGAAAGTTTCCATCAGAAGGAACATCAGCGTTAAGTCACTATTTATAACTGTAGTGTAATCTCCTGTATGTTCCGCAGTAGTGGTATCTAGCACCATATGGCGGTAATAACAGTGTTTTTTTTATAGAGATTTATTTTCAGTAATACCATGATCATCGGCTGAAGTTCCCCCATGCCGACAATTAGGGAGGACACCCGAGCGTGCTCGAGAAATCTCGAGCAACGAGTATACTCGATCATCACTACCTATAACCTATTATTCCTTTTTTGGGACTTTAACCTGCGATCGTCTGATCACTTGTGCTGTATACAGCATTGCAGAGTATAATAAATGTTATGGTCTCATTTGAAGCTCGGGAAGGGAATCATGGGAGTGCCGTACAGGATGGCATGGAGGTCTTCAATTGTCCCCCTGCTGTCATATCAACCCATCGACAACCTACGATCATGTCACAGGCACGCCAAAGGGCACACAGAATGTTGCACCACCCTATCAGCGTGTTGCTAATGTTGCTGTCAGAGATTGACAGCAGCATTTAACATGGTTAACAATCACAGGCGGCACTTCGCCCAATACCAACTTGTGCCATAAATGTACAGCGGATTTCGATAAGGGCTTAAAGTGTAGCCTAAGTATAGCCGCTCCGTCAAAACCGCCGGCTATCCTGAACGTGGACACGTACCCTTAGGCGTCAGACTATCTGCTACCTTTTTGCCATGGAGCATAGTCGTACAAATTAGCTCTCCTCCAGAAGGAAGAATACTGCCATCTACAGGTAATTACTGTCATAGAGGCTGAGTTACATTAAACAATAATAATATATAATGCATCTTACAGGGGTACAAAGGCAGCAGTCACACGCAGCCGAGGGGCCCTAGGAAGTTAATAGTCCCATTGGCAGAGGAGAAGACCACATTATTATCCTAGGTGCAAGGGGAAGTTGTTGCGGATTTTGCATTGGGCTCCAGTTACCCCTCTGACTTCATTAGTAGTCCCTTCTAGATGTTGCTTTCCAAAGTTTCCGCACAGTTTCTGTAGAGTCAGGAGAAAGTTCTTTAGGTTGACTCTGACCGACAGAAGATGAAGTTACAGAGCTGGAATAATTTAGAGTCATGATCACCAATGTCACAGGAATTTATTAGGCTCCGGAGACTTGTGAGATTCATTGATTCTCTGCTGATCTTCTCTTTTGTCAGTTTGACCTTTAGAAATAAAAAACAATGTGACCTTGTCACGGAAAGATCTGGAATGTATAATAATAGGGAAATACTCTGCAAGCGTCCTGATCCTGGTAATGAAATATTCTAGGAAAGGAGGGATTTGTAGCCTCGGGAAGACCCCAGAAAAATCAGAATCCATATTTGCAGCTCGGAGAAAAATACATAACACAATTGTCACATGCGGGTTGGCGGTGTGACCATTAAATAGTCAATTCCATCAAAGGATTCCCATGTTCTTTACTAAAAACAACCATGTTGAGAATAATGCTAATATGCAAACAAGAAAAGAAAAGACTTCAGAATAAAGTATTCACTATTTCTGGCCATTGTATGACTTGTATCCTGCATTTTTCTCTAGTTTCCCCCTGTATAGTCTCCATCTATAAGTTTCGTGTGTGTAAATTAGCTGCAATGATGTTTCCCACACACAGCACAAGTAGACATGAGGGAACCCTGCTCTCCTGGTCTCTGTGTAGCACAAGCTTAGAAGCAGCAGCACAAACTCAGCACTGGGGCATAATATGCACTTACTGGAAAGCAGCAGCATGCAGGACATTATATAGCTTCACTGAGCAGTGCATATGTGAACTCAGCACTGGGGTGTAATATGCACTTACTAGAAAGCAGCACCATGAAGGACATTATATACAGTTATATGAAAATGTTTGGGCACCCCTATTAATCTTAAGCTTAATGTTTTATACAATATTTTCTGTTAGTACAATAAACCTCATTTCAAGGCAGAAACATTACTGTGTCCAACAGTTATTAGATATATGAAACTGAAATAGCTGTTGCAAAAAAAAAACAATTTTTATAAAACATTAAGCTTAAGATTAATAGGGATGCCCAAACTTTTTCATATAACTGTAGCTTCACTGAGCAGTGCATCTGTAAATTCAGCATCATGGTGAAATATGCACTTACTGGAAAGAAGCTGGATGCAAAACATGCGTCGGGGTGAGGAAGGACGCTGTTTCTTTTGTGTGGCTGCAATCTTCACTGCTGCATTATCTTTCTGGTAATATGTACCATTCACTTTTTTATGGTTGCATGCTCGAATAGCCTTTATTTAGCCGGGCTGCTGATGTATGGCATATGCTTATTATATATTATTGCTCATTTAACCTTTTTGGTGTTTTTGATTTGGAATACATCTGCTTAGCTATATGGTATGAGCTTCTAATGTGTTAGAATTTTCCACATTATGCAGTGTCCCCCCTAGTTAGGGCACTCTAGTATTTCCTTTGTTGTTTTAATATGTGTGGTTTTGATTTTTTAATATTATTACTAAAGCATTGTAATTTTAAGTAACTTCGGTTATGTTTTGGATCTCGTCATTCGGCAACTTATTATGTTAGTCCGAATTTTGTGACTATGTGATTTGAAGTGCCAGCTCTCAGTATATTTGGACACCTCTCTGATTTATCACTTTCTGGAAAGCAGCAGCATGAAGGACATTATATAGCTGCACTGAGCAGTCCATCTGTGAATTCAGCCCTGGGGTCAGATAAAAAAAACTGTCTGGAAAGCAGACTCATAAAGAGGATTACAAATCAGCATTAAGCAGTGTAACTGAATCTAGTACTGTGGTGAGCTCAAACATTTACTAGAAAGCAGCAGCATGGAGAACATTATACAGCAGCACTGCACAGTGTACCTGTGAATTCAGCACTGTGGTGCAATATGTACTTACTAGAAAGCAGCAGATTGAAGGACATTATACATGAGAATTGAGTTGTGTATGTGTGAATTTATCACAGGGGTAAGATAAAACACTTACTGGAAAGCATATTCATAGAGGGTATTAAACAGCAGAATTAAGTAGTGTAACTGAATATAGTACTGCAGTAAGCTCAAACATTTACTAGAAAGCAGCAACATTGAGAACATTATATAGCAGCACTGAGCAGTGTATCTGTGAATTCTGATGTGGGGTCAACTAAAATACTAGAAACAGAGGCATCGCTAGGGTTTTGGTTCAGGGAGGGCGAAACTTCTGAGAGGGCCCCTAACCAGGTAATCTTGATTACAACTCGGTAACACACCCTAATTGTGGATGAGAACCTCAGCAGATGACCACGCTATTACTGAAGATAATCTCTATTTCAAGACCAACATAGATATTACCGAAATATGGTCAGTGGTAAATACCAGTTGTACAGAACATATAAGAAATCACAGCACAGTTACAGATGGTGATGTCCTTTCTAATGGAATCGTTCACTTTTCTCGTCTTTTCCATCTGGCCCAGACCAACATGACATCTTCTTCCAGCAACGACTCACCTGCAGAAAATACAACAAAGACACATCTCATATTGCAGCCCCATCACCATCTATTCCCAACCTGCACAAACTAATCATCCTGCTGATACCCCAATACTGAGCCGCTGCTGCCATATATGTCCCTATTACTGCACCTGATAGCTCAATACTGAGCCGCTGCTGCCATATATGTCCCTATTACTGCCCCTGATACCCCAATACTGAGCAGCTGGCGCCGTATGTGTCTCTATTTCTGCACCTGATACCCCAATACTGAGCCGCTGCTGCCGTATGTGTCCCTATTACTGCACCTGGTGTGTGGTTCTCTGTGCCTTCTGAATTTTAAAGCCCCTCTCTATAATATAGTAACGCCGGGTGTAAGTGCCCTAGAAAACAGTGCCCAAATTTTGCCCCTAGTAATATTGCCCTGTGTGCCCCTTTAATAGTCACATTAACTTGATTTCCCCTATAACAATAAGTGCCCACTAGGGTTGAGCGAAACGGATCAGACAAATTCAAAAATCGCCGACTTTCGGCAAAGTGGCAAAGTCGGGTTTCATGAAACCCGACCCGATCCTTGTGTGGGATCGGCCATGAGGTCGGCGATCTGCGCGCAAAAGTCGCGTTTCGTATGATGCTTTCAGCGCCATTTTTCAGCCAATGAAGGAGAACGCAGAGTGTGGGCAGCGTGATGACATAGGTCTCGGTCCCCACCAGCTTAGAGAAGGGCATGACAGTGATTGGCTTGCTTTCTGCAGCGTCACAGGGGCTATAAAGGGTCGTGCACGCCGGCCGCCATCTTACTTCTGCCGATCGTAGCATAGGGAGAGGTTGCTCCAGCTTCATCAGAAGAAGGGATATAGTTAGGGAGGGAAAATTAACCCCCAAACTGCTTGTGCTGTAGCGATTTCCACTGTCCAACACATTCCAACAATCATTTTTTTGCAGGGACAGTGGAGGCTAGATTTTTGTGCATCAGCTCTGTAGCTTATTAGGCTGCCTTATAAGGCTCCCTGATAGCTGCATTGCTGTTTGCACGCTGCTGTGCAAACCAACTGCTTTTTTAAAAGCAAAAACCCTGTTGCTCCTTTCTGCACAATTCTCTTGTTTATTTGTCCACACTTTTGTGTGCAGCAGTCCTTTTTATTGCAGTCATACTTTTCCTGAGATCATTGTAGGGAGATTGAAATTGTACTACAGTCCTTGTATTTTTTCATATATCTTAAAGCCACTTTCTGCCACTTACATTGTGTTGTTTTATGCACAGGGCCTGAGGTTTGGTTCAGTCTCCCCCCCAAAAAAAAGTGAGATTCAAATTCTCACAAAGTGGGTATACTTCGGTCCTGTTAGTTTGTCGTATGTCAGCCAGCCACTTTCTGCCACTTAGATTGTGTTGTTATATACACTGGGCCTGAGTTTTGGTTCAGTCTCCCCAAAAAAAAGGGAGATTTAAATTCTCAACAAGTTTATATACACCTTCTACCTTGTTTTACAGTACCATATAACGGTTGTTATTTTGGTTAGATTTTCCAAAAAATGAGGAAGTCTGGTGGAAGAGCCCGTGGGCGGTGGTTGCCAGCTGGTACTGATGGTGGTGGCGGTGGTGATGCATCTGGTGGTAGTGGCAAAAGCACAATAGCACCTAAGGCTGGAGGTGTTTAGCCAGCGTCATCGAAGGCTCCCTTTTCTGGGAGTAGGAAAACAGCTTTTAAAGCCGGAGCAGCAGGAAAAAGTTTTGGCTTTCCTTCCTGACTCAGCCTCTAGCTCTTTCGCCTCCTTTTCAGAAAGTTCCAAATATAAAAGCAGCAAGTCGTCAGTGGATGCTCCCGGTCAAGAACAAGATATTTCCTTGCGTCCTTCACCCAAACCAAAAGTGAAGGATGCGTCAGGCGACACTACAGGTTGCTCCATGGAGCTCTTTACACATATCGTGCCTGGGTTAGAAAGGGAAATTGTTAACTGCCCATTACAAGATGAATCGCACATGGAGTGCACTGATGCACAGCCACAGCTAGATTATTATGCTGTTCCATTGACTAAGATCACTACATTGCCCTCGCAGTGTACTGAGCCAAAATCTGACCCTGCTGAGACTATGGTGCCCCATCCCAAACGCTATAGCACCTTACACGGTCACACAGAGGAAGGTGCACATGACATTGAAGAGGAGGTGATAGATGACCCAGTTGTTGACCCAGATTGGCAGCCATTGGGGGAAGAGGGTGCTACTGCCAGTAGCTCAGAAGCGGAGGAGGATGATCCGCAGCAGCCATCTACATCGCAACAGCTGTCATCTGGCAGGCCCGTATCAGGCCAAAAACGTTTGTCAAAAACAAAAACAGTTTTAGGACAGCGTGGCCATCCGGTGAAAGTAGCACAGCGTGCAATGCTTGAAAAGATATTCCATAGTAGGAAGAGTGTAGTGTGGCAATTTTTTAACCAAGATCTGAATGATCAGTCAAAAGTTATCTGTAAGAAATGCTCAAAGACCTTTAGCAGAGGGAAGAATCTTCAAAATTTAAATACAACGTGCATGCTTAGACATTTAACCAGCATGCACTTGCAAGCCTGGACTAACTACCAAACGTCCTGTACTGTTGGTGCACCTGCAATGCTACATTGCTTCCCTCACTGTAAGCCCACCGGTTAGGATACCACCAGCAGCAAATGTGGAGGTATCGTCGCAAGGCTAAAGCAGTCAGGGAATCACAAGGTTATTGGTAGGAAACACTGTATGTAGGCCAACATCAAGAATACCATCACCAACCCCCTCTCAATCCGCCATGTCCACCACCACCACCGCTAGTTCCACCATATGCAGCTCTCCAGTCCAGCTCACCCTACAATAGACTCTCGTTAGGAAAAGAAAGTACTCATCCTCTCATCCGCGTACACAGGGCTTGAACACACACATTGCTATACTAATCTCGTTAGAGATGATGCCCTACCGGTTGGTTGAAAGCGAAGCTTTCAAAGACCTGATGGCCTAAGCAGTGCCACGCTATGACCTACCCAGCCGGCACTTCTTTGCGAGAAAAGCCATCCCAGCCCTCCACCAGCATGTCAAAGACAGCATTGTCCATGCACTGAGGCAATCAGTCAGTGGAAAGGTGCACCTCACAACAGATGCATGGACCAGTAGGCATGGCCAGGGACGTTACGTGTCCATCACGGCGCACTGGGTTAATGTGGTGGATGCAGGGTCCACAGGGGACAGCCATAGTGGGACAGTTCTGCCTAGCCCACGGTCTAGGAAACAGTTGGCTGTAGGCGTTCACCACCCCTCCTCCTCCAGAAGCGAAAAGCTCATCCACAGAGCGCAGTCGCACGACCACTCCACCCGCAGCTGCCAGTGTTGCACACGAGGTGTCCCATTATCGAACAGCTAGTAGTAAGCGTCAGCAGGCTGTGTTAGAAATGAAGTGTTTGGGCGACAACAGACACACCGCGGAAGTACTGGCTAACTACTTGCAGCAACATACACAGTCATGGCTGGGCAGTGTACATCTTGAGGCAGGCAAGGTAGTCAGTGATAACGGAAGGAATTTTATGGCTGCCATAGCCCTTTCAGAACTTTAACACATACCTTGCCTTGCTCACACCTTGAACCTGGTGGTGCTGTGCTTCCTGAAAAATTATCCGGAGTTACCAGCCCTGCTCCTGAAGGTGCGAAGACTTTGCTCGCACATTTGCCGGTCGCCCGCACACTCCAGCTGTATGCTGAACCATCAGAGATCGCTGAATCTTCCCCAGCATAATAATCGACGTTGCAACAAGGTGGAACTCCATACTTCACATGGTTCAGAGGCTGTGCGGACAGAGGCCTGCTGTAATTAATTTGTGGGAGGATACACATACACGGGCAGGCACTTCGATGGCAGACTTGGAGTTGTCTGGTGTGCAGCGGTCGAAGCTACAAGACCTCTGTTAAGTCCTTCAGTGTTTTGAGGAATGCACACAGCTGGTAAGTGCAGACGACGCCATCATAAGCATGAGCATCTCACTAATGCGTCTGCTGATGCAAAGTTTGACGCACATTAAGGAGTTGGCGTCTGCAGCGGCGGAGGAGGGAAGCCTTGTTGAAAGTCAGCCATTGTCTGGTCAGGGAACTCTTCTGGACGAGGTGGCGGATGAAGAGGAGGAAGATGATGGAGATGAATATTTATGGGAGGAGGATGCTTCTCAGGGGGCAATAGAAACTGGTGGGGTTGCAAGGTCAGGTACAGTTTTTTTGCGGGACACAAGTGATGTTGATTTGCAAGAAAGTGCTCCTCAACCCAGCACAAGCAGTGAATTAACACCTGGAACATTGGCCCACATGGCTAAGTATGCCTTGTGTATCATAAAAAGTGACCCCCACATTATCAAAATGATGACCGATGACGACTACTGGTTTGCCTGCCTCCTGGATCCACGATATAAAAGAAAATTACAAAATATCACGCCACATGAGAACCTTGAGCAAATATTGGCTACCAAACAAGCAACTCTTGTAGACCGTTTGGTTCAGGCATTCCCAGCATACAGCGGCAGTGATGGTTCTCACACGAGCCGTAGGGGGCAACATGGCAGAGGTGTTAGAGGTGCACAAATCCGAAGTGGCAATGGACAGAGGGGTTTTATGACCAGGTTGTGGAGTGATTTTGCAATGACCGCTGACACGACAGGTACTGCTGCATCGATTCAAAGTGACAGAAGACAGCATTTGTCCAGTATGGTTGCGAACTAATTTTCCTCCCTTATCGATCTTCTCCCTCACAGGTCATTCCCCTTTGATTACTGGGCATCTAAAATAGACACCCGGCCTGAATTGGCAGAATATGCATTACAGGAGCTTGCTTGCCCTGCTGCTAGTGTGCTATCAGAAAGAGTCTTCAGTGCTGCTGGTTCAATACTGACTGAAAAAAGGGCACGTCTGGCTACCCAGAATGTTGATGTTTATTAAAATGAACCAATCATGGATTTCAAATTATTTAGCCCCACCTTCCCCTACTGACACATAGCTTGCCTGAAAAATGTCTTGCTTTTGGCCTCCTCTTACTGACTTCTCCAATTCCTCCATTTGCAGCTGCTGAATGTCCACCATAGGCCATTTTTATACCTCTCTAAATGGGCTGACTCCCTCCACAGGGCCGTGGTCACCACCTGGCGCAAGCACCCGTGCGAGTGCCGTTTGCCTGGACAGGTAGGTGGGCCCACTCTTAGGCGACGGCACTGGCACAGGGTCTCTCATATTACAATGAAGTGTCTCTGACGGTGGTGGTGCACAACCAACGTCAGACACACCGTCGTAATATAAGGGGCCCTGTGCCAGTACCGCCACCCACGAGAGAGTGTTCCCCCCCAGCTTGAACAGTGCTCTACCACTTGCAATACTTACTGTACCTCTCCCTGCTCCACCACTGTGTAGTCTGTGCTGTTAAATCCTTCAATGGCACTGCCAATACAAATTTGTTGAAATGATAGATGATAGTTAAAATATACAGGGGCCCTTGCCTCCATTTAGACCAGTTAATACTTTGCGCCTACTACCACTGTCTGCTACTCAGCAGAGGAGCCCACCCCTGTACCTAGCTATGCCACCTGTTTAGTCCTGTTACCAATTTTGAACTGCATTTAGCCTACTTTATTATTTGGGCCTACTAACTGTGTCTGCCACTCATTACAGTTGTCCTCCACTGAACAAAGCAATGGCGCCCGTTTAGTCCTGTTACCAATTTTGAACTGCATTTAGCCTACTTTATTATTTGGGCCTACTAACTGTGTCAGCCACTCATTACAGTTGTCCTCCACTGAACAAAGCAATGCCGCCTGTTTAGTCCAGTTCCCAATTTTGAACTGCATTTAGCCTACTTTATTTTTTGGGCCTACTAACTATGTCTGCCACTCATTACAGTTGTCCTCCACTGAACAAAGCAATGCCGCCTGTTTAGTCCTGTTACCAATTTTGAACTGCATTTAGCCTACTTTATTACTTGGGCCTACTAACTGTGTCTGCCACTCATTACAGTTGTCCTCCACTGACCAAAGCAATGCCGCCCGTTTAGTCCTGTTACCAATTTTGAACTGCATTTAGCCTACTTTATTATTTGGGCCTACTAACTGTGTCTGCCACTCATTACAGTTGTCCTCCACTGAACAAAGCAATGCCGCCTGTTTAGTCCTGTTACCAATTTTGAACTGCATTTAGCCTACTTTATTTGGGCCTACTAACTGTGTCTGCCACTCATTACAGTTGTCCTCCACTGAACAAAGCAATGCCGCCTGTTTAGTCCTGTTACCAATTTTGAACTGCATTTAGCCTACTTTATTATTTGGGCCTACTAACTGTGTCTGCCACTCATTACAGTTGTCCTCCACTGAACAAAGTAATGCCGCCTGTTTAGTCTTGTTACCAATTTTGAACTGCATTTAGCCTACTTCATTATTTGGGCCTACTAACTGTGTCAGCCACTCATTACAGTTGTCCTCCACTGAACAAAGCAAAACCGTCTGTTTAGTCCTGTTCCCAATTTTGAACTGCATTTAGCCTACTTTATTATTTGGGCCTATATCTGTGTTTCCTCCTCATCCTGCCCATTGCCCAGCCACTGCTAGATGAGTCTGCTGGTACATTGACCCAGACCACTACATTCCTCTTGCACTCTACACAGCCAGAATCTTACCCTGCTGAAAGTCAGGTTCCCCTTCCCGCATACTATACCACCTTACACGGGGACAAAGAGGAAGATGCAGATGAAAGTGCAGGTTCCTTCATCAGGTGGGGCGGCATACTCGTTGGAGACGTCACTGGTACAGGGCCCTTCATAGTGCGAAAAAAGTGTCTCTGGCAGTGGGAGGCGCCACCTGCCATCAAACACACCGCCGCACTATGAGGGGCCCTGTGCCAGTGCCAACGAGTGGGCCCTCCCTGCTTGCTCAGGATCACAGCACTTGCAAATTTGAAATACTTACCTCTCTCTGCTCCACCGCCGTGACGTATTCCGCGTTTCCTGGGCCCACGAAAATCTTGAGCCAGCCATAACCCCCCCACAACTTTAGCCAAATGACCCCCAGTTTTCAATGCCTAACCATTATTATAAAGTAAATTAAGATTGACAAGCTTAAGTAGTAAGAATTGATGTTTTTGGCATTAAAATGGGCACTGTAGGTGTTTTCCTGTCCTCCACTCACTGCCGACTTTGATTCCCCATTGACTTGCATTCGGTTTCGTGTTTCAGCCGGCCCCCGACTTTTCCCAATAATCAGCCGACTTCACCCGACCCGACTTTTGACAAAGTCGGGTTTCGCGAAACCCGGCTCGATCCGAAAAAATTAAAAGTCGCTCAACTCTAGTGCCCACTTCACATTGAATAATGTCCTGAGTCTATCCCCCTGCACAGCTACTCTATACACAGTATGATGCTCTCTTAAACATACCATACCGCCTCACTGTAATGCACCCCCACACAGTATACTGACCCCTTAGTAACCCCCAAACTGTTTGATGGCTCTAGCACTGTATGATGGCCCCTTCACTGTAATCCCCACACTGTACAATGGACCCCTCACTGTAATCCTCACACTGTACGATGGCCCACTAGATGGCCTCCATATAGCGAAATGCACCAGATAGTCCTCAGTATATTATAATGCACTCCCCATAGACAGACTTTATAGCACAAGGCAGCATCCATAGGCAGACTGTATAGCACAAGGCAGCACCCCATAGGCATACTCTGTAGTATAAGACAGCACCCCCATAGGCAGACTCTAGTATAAGGCAGCACCCCATAGGCATACTCTACTAGAAAGCAGCACCCCCATAGGCAGACCCTGTAGTATAAGACAGCATCCCATAGGCAAACTCTAGTATAAGGCAGCACCCCATAGGCATACCCTGTAATAAAAGACAGCAACCCATAGGCAGACCTGTAGTATAAGACAGCACCCCATAGGCAGACCCTTTAGTATAAGGCAGCACCCACCTAGGCAGGTCCTGTAGTATATGGCAGCACCCCCATAGGCAGATCCTGTAGTATAAGGCAGCACCCCATAGGCAGATCCTGTAGAATAAGGCAACACCCCTGTAGGCAGATCCTGTAAGTATAAGGCAGCACCCCCATAGGCAGATCCTGTAGTATAAGGCAGCACCCCATAGGCAGATCCTGTAGTATAAGACAGTACCCCCATAGGCAGATCCTGTAGTATAAAGCAGTACCCCATAGGCAGACCCTGTAGTATAAGGCATAACCCAATAGACAGACCGTGTAGTATAAGACAGCACCCCATAGGCAGACCCTTTAGTGTAAGGCAGCACCCCCAAAGGCAGATCCTGTAGTATAAGGCAGCACCCCCATAGGCAGATCCTTTAGTATAAGGCAGCACCCCATAGGCAGATCCTTAAGTATAAGGCAGCACCCCCATAGGCAGATCCTGTAGTATAAGGCAGCACCTCCATAGGCAGATCCTGTAGTATAAGGCAGCAACCCCGTAGGCAGATCCTGTAGTATAAGGCAGCACCCCCATAGGCAGATCCTGTAGTATAATGCAGCACCCCCATAGGCAGATCCTGTAGTATAAGACAGTACCCCCATAGGCAGACCCTGTAGTATAAAGCAGTACCCCAGAGGCAGACCCTGTAGTATAAGGCAGAACCCAATAGACAGACCGTGTAGTATAAGATAGCAACCCATAGGCAGACCCTGTAGTATAAGACAGCACCCCATAGGCAGACCCTTTAGTGTAAGGCAGCACCCCCAAAGGCAGATCCTGTAGTATAAGGCAGCACACCCATAGGCAGATCCTTTAGTGTAAGGCAGCATTCCCATAGGAAGATCCTGTAGTATAAGGCAGCGCCCCATAGGCAGATCCTGTAGTATAAGGCAGCACCCCCATAGGCATATCCTGTAGTATAAGACAGTACCCCCATAGGCAAACCCTGTAAGTATAAGACAGTACCCTCATAGGCAGACCCTGTAGTATAACACAGCACCCCATAGGCAGACCCAGTAGTATAAGGCAGGACCCCATATACAGACCCCGTAGTATAAGACAGCAACCCATAGGCAGACCCTGTAGTATAAGACAGCACCCCATAGGCAGATCCTTAAGTATAAGGCAGCACCCCCATAGGCAGATCCTGTAGTATAAGGCAGCACCCCCATAGGCAGATCCTGTAGTATTAGACAGTACCCCTATAGGCAGGCCCTTTAAGTATAAGACAGCACCTGCATAGGCAGACCCTGTAGCATAAGGCAGCCCCCATAAAAAACCACAATAAATACTCACTTCTCTTCCTCCTTGTTCCAGTGGTGCTCCGAGCTCCTGCTCATCTCCTTACAGCGGGCACCGGGTGGTGACGTCACCGCGCACACTGTCAGTGTCAGCGTCGGTGACGTCAGACGCTGAGAGGGAGGTGATGGGAGAAGAAGCGCTGTGCACTCCTCCCCTCATCAATGTGGTCAGCTGTAACGGCTAAATTCAGATACAGCTGACCTTGCAGTGATGGGCAGGGGGCCCACTGCTGGCACCAGGCCCCCCCACCTGATCAAGGGCCCCATAGCGGCCGGGCGGCAGAGCAGGGAGACTGATTCTCCCTTCTCTGCCGCAGAATGTAACTGTAGAAAATTATACAGTAGTACTAAGCAGTGTTGCTGTGAATCCTGCTCGAGTGGTAGATAAAACACTAAAAAGTGTCAGTACAGGTCAGAAAGTCTTTCTGCTACCCACAGTGCTCCTTCCTCTCACTCCCCTCTACATAGAGTTTAGTATGCAGATATAATCTGATCCCTTTGTAAGCCATCAGTCTTTTATTCAGCAGGAGAGATACGTTCAGGAGGCGATGGGGCAGAGCCAATGTGGCTCATAAGTGGAGAAATAAACAGATTTGTATGGTTAGATAAAGTATATTACAAAGTTTCTTAAATTCTCTTGTAGTATTGATATATGCAGCATTTTTTGATGGGAGATCATCCACCATATAGATTTCCTAATCTGAGTTACTATGATTTCATCTGTAATGATTGGCACTGCTCCTCCCGATCCGCTGTTTGCTGGCACTGAGACCCGGACTCATTGAGAAGGGTTGGTATCTGATTACGTGACCCATTTACTATGGCAGTGAAGGATAAACAGGCGTCTGTGGAATAGATGGTGGCAGACAATTGTGCAGCCATAACTGTCTATTGTTAATTTGATAAAGTGACTTCACATCTACATATCTGTCCGACAGCGAGTCCTCACATCTGATCTGCACAAAGGCCAATCCCAATCAATGGAGAACACATTAGCCTCTTGCTCTTAATTTCTGACTCTGTGATTACACCATCTGACATGACAAGAACATCTTCTAGTCAATGAAGATCTATAACAGCATAAACCACTGATATCACTGATATATGCGGCTTGTATCCCCAAATGTTACATTTGCTTCCTTTGATACATTTTCTATATCGTCTATACACACTTGTCAGCGCTGTACAATCACTCTCATCAGGCTTAATTGAAAGTTAGCTGGATTATTAATATGATGAATCTGCTTCAACAGGATTAGAAAAAAAAGTACTTTTCCAAATATAGCGCCACCACTGAGTATAGGTTGTGTGTGGTATTACAGGTCAGTCCTATTCACTTCAATGTTGCTGAGATGCAATACCAGGCGCACCCCATGAACTGGTGTGGCACTGTTCTTAGAAGAAAGTAGCTATGTTTTGTCAATCCTGTAAAAATATCAAAGAGAGTTTACATAGCTAAATAGAAAACATAGATAAACTAGATGGCAGCCCGATTCTAAAGAATCGGGAGTCTAGAATCCATATATACTTTATTTATTCAAATGTAAGAATAATACAATTAATAAATAATAGTAAGAAAGAACAAAAAATGGCTGCACTCACCAGCTCTTGACAATTCTTGTTATTTAAGGTACAGTTACACAGGATCCATGAACATGCTTATGAGGGGAGGGATGAAAGACATCAGACTTAGCACGCTGTTTGCGCTTATGTGCGGCATCGGCGGCTTTTCGCTCTGCATCATTACCATACTTTATATCAGACCTGATCTTACGTGCGCCATCATAAGCTTTGGGCTCTGTGTCATTAGTATACTTAACAGTGTCCATGCGCTTGCATCTATCCTCTGTACTCTTGTTAGCACGCTGTTTGCGCTTACGTGCGGCATCGGCGTCTTTTTGCTCTGCATTATTAGTATACTTTCTATCAGACCTAATCTTACGTGCGCCATCAGCAGCTTTGGGCTCTGTGTCATTAGTATCCTTACTATTAGAGCTCATGTTGGCTAAGCTAAACAGCTTTAAGCGTGGTGGTGGCAAACAACAGGTTAATAAGAGGCAGTGTCAGGTAGTAGGAAAATAGCCAGTTAATAATAGGCAATAGTTCTTTGCAGGAATGCAGATATTAATAAATAGGCAGTTTATATTGCAGAGAAATTGCTGGGCAATAATGGACAATGTCCCTATGTGGCAAATAATAGAGCAATATACCCAATGTGGCAAAGAAGAGGTTAATAAACGGCAGTCTCTCAGTATAACAGTCAATGAATAATAGGCAGTATATGGAGAAAACACCAAACAAAAGTTCAAAATTGGTGTGAAAATGTCACTGAACCACTTCACAACTAAATATATATAGTTTTGGTAAATGGTATTATCATTTTTTTGACGAAATTCGTCAGGAGCTTGAAGAGCAACATCACTGGGCCCGCCTCCACGCAGTAGAAACTTGCTGTGAGGTAAAAATTCAAAAATCACACCAAAATGGTGGGCGGAGTGTGTCACAGTACGGCACGTACGGCAGGCGGCAACCAATCAGACACTGGACACTGTTGACGTCACTTATCTCCGGACATTAGCTCCGGACATTAGCTCCGGACATTAGCAGGAAGTAGTATTCTAGGCAATTATATATTAGATAGATACAACATAGATACATATGTGATAGACTGATCTTGTTTAGTTTTTTCTTATGTATCTGAATAGAAAGTGTTGTACATGTGCAATCATTTCACGAATATTAGAAGCACCTAGGGATCCACATCTGTCATATATTTGAGCTTCCTTCGAGTGCATAAATCTTTTTTCTACTAGAGATTTGACGAATCACAGTAATCCACCCTCCATTGGCACCTGTGTGACAACAATCTGGAACATAGAGATAATGTTATACCTTCCGCATCCTCCTATACTTCCTCCTCTTCTTCTTGTACCACCATCTCCTCTCACAGGCTATTCAAAGTCTGCTCCAGCATATAGATGACGGGAATAGTGATGCTGATGACGGCATTGTCAGCGCTAACCATCTTAGTAGCCATTTCAAACTGTGCAGAAGGGAGCAAAGGTCCTTAATCTGTGTCCATTCTGTAAACGTGATACGCGCCACATCCGTACTGCATTGGCCGAGGCTACACGACATGACATACTGCGTCTGGGCTCGTTGCTGCTGCCAATATTGCTGCAACATGTTCAGAGTGCATACTTCCCAACTTTTGAAGAAGGCAAAGATGGACAAAGGTAGGGCCACACCCCTGATCACACCCATTCCACAGCTAGTTACACCCATATCCACGCCCCAGCCACACCCATTTAGCACTGCTGATCACACTATTTCCTAAACAATAATTATAAACAGAAAAAAATATTGTCATACAGTGCTCCATACTGTATAATGGCCCCACATGATGCTCCATACTGTATAATGGCCACACAATGCTCCATACTGTATAATGGCCACACAGTGCTCCATACTGTATAATGGCCACACATGATGCTCAATACTGTATACAGTTAAATGAAAAAGTTTGGGCACCCCTCTTAATCTTAAGCTTAATGTTTTATAAAAAATTGTTTTTTGTTGCAACAGCTATTTCAGTTTCATATATCTAATAACTGTTGGACACAGTAATGTTTCTGCCTTGAAATGAGATTTATTGTACTAACAGAAAATGTGCAATCTGCATTCAAACAAAATTTGACAGGTGCATAAGTATGGGCACCCCACCAGAAAAGTGACATTAATATTTAGTAGATCCTCCTTTTGCAAAAATAACAGCCTCTAGTCGCTTCCTGTAGCTTTTAATGAGTTCCTGGATCCTGGATGAAGGTATTTTTGACCATTCCTCTTTACAAAACAATTCCAGTTCAGTTAAGTTTGATGGTCACCGAGCATGGACAGCCCTCTTCAAATGATCCCACAGATGTTCAATGATATTCAGGTCTGGGGACTGGGATGGCCATTCCAGAACAGTGTAATTGTTCCTCTGCATGAATGCCTGAGTAGATTTGGAATGGTGTTTTGGATCATTGTCTTGCTGAAAGATCTATCCCCTGCATAACTTCAACTTTGTCACTGATTCATGAACATTATTGTCAAGAATCTGCTGATACTGAGAGGAATCCATGCGTCCCTCAACTTTCACAAGATTCCCGGTGCCGACATTGGCCACACAGCCCCAAAGCATGATGGAACCTCCACCAAATATTACTGTGGGTAGCAAGTGTTTTTCTTGGAATGCTGTGTTTTTTGGCCGCCATGCATAACCCCGTTTTGTATGACCAAACAACTCAATCTTGGTTTCATCAGTCCACAGGACCTTCTTCCAAAAAGAAATTGGCTTTTCCAAATGTGCTTTTGCATACCTCAGCCGACTCTGTTTGTGGCGTGCTTGCAGAAACGGCTTCTTTCGCATCACTCTCCCATACAGCTTCTCCTTGTGCAAAGTGCGTTGTATAGTTGACCGATGCACAGTGACATCATCTGCAGCAAGTTGATGCTGCAGCTCTCTGGAGGTGGTCTGAGGATTGTCCTTGACTGATCTCACCATCCTTCTTTTCTGCCTTTCTGATGTTTTTCTTGGCCTGCCACTTCTGGCCTTAACAAGAACTGTACCTGTGTTCTTCCATTTCCATACTATATTCCTCACAGTGGAAATTGACAGATGAAATCTCTGAGACAGCTTTTTGTATCCTTCCCCTGAACAACTATGTTGAATAACCCTTTTCAGATCATTAGACAGTTGTTTTGATGAGCCCATGATGCCACTCTTCAGAGGAGATTAAAACAGGAGAACAACTTGCAAGTGGCCACTTTAAGTAGCTTTTCTCATGATTGCATACACCTGGCTATGAAGTTCAAGGCTCAATGAGGTTAGAAAACAAAAAAAAAGTGCTTTAATAAGTCAGTAAAAAGTAGGTAGGAGTATTTAAAACAAGAAAATGATAAGGGTGCCCATACTTATGCACCTGTCAAATTTTGTTTGAATACAGATTGCACATTTTCTGTTAGTACAATAAACCTCATTTCAAGGCAGAAACATTACTGTGTCCAACAGTTATTAGATATATGAAACTGAAATAGCTGTTGCAAAAAAAACAATTTTTATAAAACATTAAGCTTAAGATTAATAGGGGTGCCCAAACTTTTTCATATAACTGTAATGGCCACACATGATGCTCAATACTGTATAATGGCCACACAGTGCGCCATACTGTATAATGGCCCCACATGATGCTCAATACTGTATAATGGCCACACATGATGCTCAATACTGTATAATGGCCACACATGATGCTCAATACTGTATAATGGCCACAACGTGCTCCATATTGTATAATGGCCCCACATGATGCTCCATACTGTATAATGGCCACCCAGTGCTCCATACTGTATAATGGCCCCACATGATGCTCAGTAGTGTATAATGGCCACACATGACAATGCCAGTGTACAGTCGGGGCTGTAGATGTTTCCCAGCAGCTCTCCTTACAATGCAAGCAAAGATTTCAGCACCTGTCGCTGTCCACACTGCTATCTCACAGATCCTGCACATTGCAATGTAGCCCAGCTCTGCGAACTCTGCAATGCACAGACAGCACCACTATCTACTTGCTCCACTCCATAACTGCTGTAGTATAGAAAGGATACATACATATATGCAGAATATATATATACTGTGCCTATGACTAACAGGCTGCACTGGATTTCTCTAACTGCTGCCACTACTCCTGGTTATAATGCATTATACTGTAAGCACAGCAGGGCCAGGTGCATGTATGTGTGCAGTACACACACACATAAACACACGTACCTCAGAATGTCCTCTCTCCCTCTCTGAACCACCAACTTGGAAGAAGAAGATATAGAGGGGGCGTGGCCTAATACATGGGGGCGTGTCAGCTGCTTCTCCTGCTGGCTGTGCGAGAGAAGTAGAGCCCTGTGCGGGACTGCAGGGACAGCCTCAAAATCATGACAGTCCCGCAGTATGAGGGATGGTTGGGAGCTATGGCAGAGTGGAATTCTACCATGCCGGCACATTGCATATCAACCTGTTAACTGGCATGGACAAAGACCTCTGTTTTGATGAAATTTGATGACCTGAGGGGTTCAAATGGCGGAAATGAGCACACAGCTTATGTGCTTTCTGGAGCAGCTCACCCAGGCCAGGATAGTGGTGGAGAAAATGCTGTACCACTAGGTTGAGGACTTGAGCCATTCAAGGCACGTATGTGAGTTTGCCTCACCGAAGGGCTGCCACCAGGTTTGCACTGTTATCAGACATAGCCTTCTCTAGATGCAGGTTCAGCAGAAAAAGCCATTGATCAAACTCAGCATGGAGAGCTGTCCACAACTCTTCAGCTGTATGACTGTGATCTCCAAGGTATATCAATTTTAATACTGCCTGATTGCCGTGAGCCCTGACTGCGCAGTACGGAGGAGGTGGGGAATCGCACTGCATTGTTGGAACGTGTGTCTCATTAAGGCAGAGGTTGAGGGTGCAGGTGGAGGCCCTAGAGGAGACAGAGGAAGAGGCAGAAGCAGTATAGGAAGTGTTAAATGTAGAGGTTTGTTCTGTAAGCCTTGGGGTTTCCAAGACTTGTGGAGCAGCGCCTGCCCCCACAGCCACCAGAGTCACCCAGTGCCCTGTCAGCGAGATGTAACACCCTTGGCCATACTTACTCTTCCAAGTGTCTGTGGTGAAATGCATCATGGCAGACAGATTTTGTCAAGGAATGGGTGATGTTGTCTGCAACATGCTGGTGTAGCGCAGGCACAGCTGTCTTCGAAAAGTAATGGTGACTGGGCAATTGCTACTGTGGGACTGCGACGGCCATCAGCTTTCGAAAACCTTCTGTATCTACCAGGCAGAAAGGCAGGATTTCCGTGGCCAACAGATTGGAGATGGTGGAGTTCAACCTCTTAGCTTTGTCATGCGTAGGAGGAAATAATCTTTTACGTGACCACAACTGCGGAACCGTAGTCTGGCTTCAGTGCTGAGAGAGTACTGCTGGACTGTGAGAGAGGTGCAGACAGAGATGTTACGGTGGATTGAGATACTTGTAGTGTGCTCGTTCTCTGAGATCAGTCAAAAACAGCAGGCATGTCTGCTTCCGTTACAGCTGAAGGCAAGCAATCAGTCAGCGTAACTGGAGTGGGTAAAGAACCCGAGGTTCTGCGGTCAAAGACTTGCATATCAAAAGTTGGCATGGTAACAGAGGAGGGGTAAGAAGCAGCAGATGTGACTGATAGGGCGGCTGATGGTTGTTGAGGTCCACTGGTCCACATTTTTGTGTTGTGGGATTCCAACAGTAAAGCATGTTGATTGCGCATGTGAAGGTTCATACATGTAGGTTCATACATGTAGTAGTCAAATTATAGCACTTTTTACCTCGACTCAGTTTTTTTTGCAAAGTTGGCAGATTATGTGAGTTGGCTCATCCTTTGCAGTGTCAAAAAAGATCCATGCTAGGCAACCCTTGCCTCCCCTGCGAGCTACCGTCCTGCAGACGCTGCTGGTCACAGTCACATTGATTGTCATGGCTGCATCACTATGTGTCTGCGATATACGGCGCAATGTAACCTCATCTTCTTCCTCCTCAGATGGCCTACTCAGCTGTGTGCCTCTATCTTCATGCCAACTGGGATCTAACACCACATCATCATCATTCTCTGTGTTATCACATTCCTCTCCTTTGGAGTCACCCTCCTCCTCTTCCTGCCCTGACAGCACAGTACAGTCAGCATGAGCCTCAGATATCTGAGTCTCGTCAGGATCACCTCCCCCCAGGGGTTAACATCTGAGGACAAGGGTCAGGATGCTGTTCGGACCCTACTTCGTCCTGCCCCGGATCAAAGCTAAAAAAATTTTGGGCATCGGTGCGGATTTCCTCCCCTTGACTCTGTGAAGCTTTTGAGTACACTTCTGATTATGGCATAGGATGTGTGAAAAGCTCTTCAGACTCACGGTTGGAGAATTGGGAAGCAAGGGGATTTTGGGTGCCAACTCTGTAGACTGTACTGGGTGTGATGTTGAGGTGGAGGCATGGCGGGCATCAGCACCCGCCGTACTCGGGCAAGTGCGTACCTCGGACCCACTTGCCGTCGGGGACACTTGCACCCCTATGAGGGCCCAGTGTCTGTGCTAGTGCAGACACCCGCAAGTGGGCCCCTCCGCTTGATCAGGGTTCCAGCACTTGTGATACTTACCTTTCCCAGCTCCGCAGCTGCGGCATTTGATGACTGTAATGTTCAGGTCAGAGCGCGCGATGACGTCACATCTATGCGCCCTCTGCCTGAGCAGTCACAGTTCAGAGAGCTGAAAGATGATGACGTTGAGGAGTCCGGAGCAGAGCAGCAGCCAGCGATGAGAGGTGAGTATTTAATTTTTTTTTATGTTTGGAACATTATATATGGGGACCATCATGTATGGGGCTCATTATACACTGGAGCATCATATATGGAGCCCATTATACACTGGAGCATCATATATGGGCCCATCATACTCTGGAGCATCATATATGGGGCCAATTATATATGGAGCATGATATGGGCAAATCATACATTGGAGCATTATATATGGGGCCCATCATATATGGAGCATTATATTGGAACTATTTTATATGGAGCATTATATGGGGCCCATTATATGATGTATGGAGCATTATGTGAGGCTTATTATACTATATGGACCATTATTTGGGGCTCATACTGTATGGAGCAATATATGGGGCACATTATACTCTATGGGGCCCATCCTATACTGTATGGAGCATTATTTGGGACCTGCTATATATGGAGCAATATATATATTGGGCCCATCATATACTGGAGCATTATATGGAGCCCATCATATACTGTATGGAACATTATGTGGGACCCATTATGTATGGAGCAATATATGGGGCCCATTGTACAGTACAGAGTAATACATGGGGCTTATTATACTGTATGGAGCAATATATGGGGCCTATTATATACTGTATGGAGCAATATATGGGGCACATTATTCTGTATGGAGCAATATATGTGGCTCATTATACTGTATGGAGCACTATATAAGGTCTATTATTCTGTATGGATAAATATATGGGGCTCATTATTCTGTATGGAGCATTATATGGGGCCTATTATTCTGAATGGAGCAATATATGGTGCCCATAATACTGTACGGAGCAATATAAGTGGCTTATCGTACTGTATGGCGCATTATATGTGGCTCATTATTATGTATGGAGCATTATATGGTGCCCATAATACTGTAAGGAGCAATACATGGAGCACATTATTCTGCATGGAGCATTATGTGGTGCCCATAATACTGTATGGAGGATTATACTGTCTGATTTATGACCTATTGAATAATTTACAATAGATATTACTCATGTAATGTAAGAAGTGAAATCTTTGGCATTGTATAACTATATTTCTCTGCTGTAACTGTGCATTATGAATTGTGGTATGTGAGGGGCCTACTGAGACTCTTTTGTCTGGGGCCCATGAAAACCTGGAGCCGGCCCTGGGTGGAGGAAGAGAAGGAGAGGCCACTTGTAGTTGCGCTTGTGATCCACTCAAGCACATGCTTTTTCTGGGCCTCATCTTAGCAAGGCGTACCGCTGTGCATCTGCCAAAGAAAGGTAGTTGAGTAGTCCTTCCTGTAACAGAAGTTGTTAGTTGTCTTTGCATAGGACATGACATTGGTTCACTAGTACAGTGTTCATTTTAGGACATGATCACATATCAAAGTCAAACATCAGAAATACTCTGATACCTCATTCTGATACTTGACTCTGATACCTGACTTTCACATATCAAAGTCATACATCAGGAATACTCTGTCTGATACCTGAGTCTGATACCTGAGTCTGATACCTGAGTCTGATTCCTGACTCAGATACCTGACACTGATACTTGATTCTGATACCTGTGCTTTCACAAACATTAGCACCTACCCCACGTACACCTTGAACACCAAGCCTAATCCCTCTTCCAGCACGGCCTCGCTTTTTCCTTGTCATGTTGCTCAGATAGTGTGGTAGGAGCACAGTATTAGCAACAAAAATTAGATTTTAAACTCTGCACCACCTCTGCAAACAGCTGAATTTCAGGGACCATAAATTCCAAGGTGAAATATGGCATGCTGTATCGTGTTAGTTACAGAACAAAGAATTGTTTGAGTGTGGATTATGACTGTATGACCATGAAGATATGCTACAAACAATTTGAAAGTCAGATGTCCCCTACTGTATGACATTAGGAAAACAAGAATTTTGTGTGGCCTCGGGATCAGGCCTGTAGAGTTTAGCTTCAACCCAGCAAAATGACAAAATGAGATATGGAGGGTTGTCTAACTTTTTGCAACTGAAAAATTATAATTTTTTTTAATGTGCCTTAGGTCTGCAGACAGGTTTATATCACCTCAGCATAAAATGACAGGGTGAGATACAGCAGACTGTTTCACATTTAGCTGGTGAAAAATGTTATTTAGAATGCTACACTCGTGCATGGAGCACAATAGAAGCAGTGCACAACACACTTGTATGAAATGGGCCCTGTTGGCTTTGTCTGGGGACTTCAGTATCAGATTTCAGCAGCTAATGACACAAGCCATTGTGTCAGGACATTGTGGGTGTTTCCTGCGCCCTGATTGGCTATCCGCACTGTGCCCACATAAAGTTAGGAAAAAAAATGACTGTTTACCTCTGAGCTCTGCAAACCCACTCCCCTCATCAAACATGTGTCAAACACTCATGATACACAACCATTATCATTGCAAAAGTGCTGAAAATACTTTTGTGGCAACGTAAATATTTTCCTGCACTTTGCACTTTTTAATGAAAGTTACCGATTTTTTCCGATTTTATAAAATTTTGCTCGTGTTTCCGATCACGAATCTGAATGTGCCATATTCGTGCCGAATTTACGTTTGGCAATCGTTTTCCGAACAAATTCGCTCATCACTATTTTCTACATCCGGCTCTCATCAGAGAATTGGCAGAAAAGTCACATATGCAATGGTTATGCAACTTTTACTGACCGTGCAAAATGTTAGTTGATATATTCCAAAAGTGTTCAACTATTTCCAGTAACTTTTTCAATATAAAGAAAAACCTGAAAGATATAGAGCTATCTGTTAAATGTCTGGTTATTTTCAGCCACCACTAGGGGGAGCTCATGAGTTTTTTGTATACTCTGCTATTATTGCGTTCACTTAATAAGCCATATACAGTAAGCTACTGAGCTTCCCCTCGTGGTGGTCGTGGTGGTCAGTTTTGAATTAGCTCATTATGTCAAAAGTTGAGAATTTGCAGCTTTGTTTTACAAAAACAGGGCTCCGCCATCTAGATTTTATTAGTAAATAATCAGCATAGCATTCTCTACCTGAAAGAAGGAGATTTCCTTTAAGTTCACCCCAGCATTCCCAGTATAGCACAATTCAATTCATTAAGTAGGATGCTACAGGAATATGCATTCCCCTCCATTCCTCAGCCGGGGCCTCAGAATCTTAAGAATATGAAGCCATTGCTGTGAGTTTTCCTATTAATTAGAATTGAGGTGTGCAGTGTAAGTGCAAAATAGCTGACACTGCCAAATAAAGGTAAAATGTGTCTCCAAAGCAGAACTCCGGACTATTAACATAACAAAGGATGATTAATCTGCAGCTCCCACAGCAGCTTAGCGAGGTCTCCGAGCCGCAGACGCCGTCTGAAGAGAACATGATTGTTTTATATTTGGAGGCTCAGAATACAAAGCAGAAACTTCAAAAAATGCTCAGAATTTAGACAACTGAGGGCTTTTGTGCCAAACCTGTCTAAGCCAGGAAATATGGAATAGTATGGTGGGACGGGAAGATCGCCGAACATTTACCCGCACTGTGTGCAAAGTTGTAAAACCCTGACATTGTCTATCAGCTAATATCAGCCTGATTAAGCGGTATACGGCCACTCAGGATTTTATACGGGGCTGTGCTCCATTATGGTTATCACGTCGGGCCCCGACATGGAAAGGTCCACGACGTGCTGCTGGGGCCAATCAGGACCAAGCCCGTACTGATGGGGTACCCCGAAGTGAGAGTGACAAGAGACCCTTTTCCCCTAAACTGGTCCTGGGGTCCAGTTGTGCTATTAGGTGTTGGGCCAGGACATGTAGCTGCCAACTGCCCCCTGACAGCTGAACCCATGGACTGCGGATAAATTCACCAAATGTTGATGTACGCCCAGGCTGTTTTCATCGTGGATCCATTCGTACCAGTGCGTGAACCGCATCTGTGCCAGGTGCGTGTCAACGGACACTAGGCCAAGGCCCTCCTGGACTCGGTGAGCCTGATGACACTGGTGCATGGGTCATTAATCTTGGGCTTAGAACCCACTGGGAAAAATGTGGGTTTTGCATGCATTCATGGTGAACTCCGTGAGTACACGACAGTGGAGGTCTCATTTGTTAAATTAAACGAGGTGGGGGTATTGAAGACCCTTCCTTATGGGGATGTCATGGGAAGGGATTCGCCCCTCTTCTGGTCTCTATGGAAAAATAAAATTAACCCTCCCATGGTAAATATTATTCCGTTCACGGAACCCGAAGATTCCGAGTCAGGGATACTTGCAGTAGGGTTCGCCAACCTAGGGACAGAGTGTAACCCCTATATGTTTCCCCTAGTGGTATTGGCAGGAGAGGTCGAGGAGACCCCTCTGATCCCCAAGTTGGAAGTGTCCCCTGGTATGTTTGGGACAGCTCAGCTCCGGGATCCCACTCTGACCTGGGCACAGGAAAGAGTAATCGAGTTAAATGGGGTGGCTCAGCAACCAGGTGCGGAGACAGTGTTCCCATGTATGGCGATCAGCCAGGAGTTATTATACAGGGTTGATAAAATCTGGGATGAGGTGGTAAAACAACTGGTAGTGCCCCAATCCTACCATGAGCTGTGCTCGAAATGACTCACGCCCATGTTAAGTCCTTCTCAGTCCCTGGCTTACTAGAGGTAGGGATCCTGAGTAAATGACACGCAAACAAGGTATTGTGTGATCATATACAGGGGAAGCCCAGGAGCACATCTCTCTCTCTGGGCTTTGCCCTTCCTTTATATAGAAAAGAATTATTCTTTTACAGACATGCGCACAAGCGCTCATATTTCACTATCTCTTACATAAACAATCTATACCAGTCTTTATCAGTAGAAAGTTACATCATCTGGAAGGTGAATGAAAGGCTGCTATTGAAAGAAGGAATGCACACATGATTACTTCCATAAAAGGAAATGTCAAGTCAGCAGAAATGTATCTTGTTGTAAGCGAGATTTCTCAGGAAGAAGACAAGATGGATTCCTTTAGTTCAGTCTGATCTCCACAATTCCCCCCTTTGACATTTTCTTTTATTTATTTTATTACCACAGGGCCAAAGACAAAGCCTTTATTTGGTATTACACATGTACATGCTTGTATTCAATAAGAGAATCAAATCTAGTATTAATTCTTCCGTTTAACTCTCGCAACCTTTTCTTTGTTTTGCAATAAGTACAGATATTACAAAGGGATAGCAAAATAAGCGCAATAATCAGTATTAGCAAAGGATAACATAAGAGAAGAAGGAAAAAAACTTTATACTCTTGCATCTATTACACAAAGTTTATCTGTGCATACTGAGATACTCTTGAGCACAATCTGGAATAGTACGTATATGACTACAATAATCATAACTATATGTGTTATGCTCTGCATAATCCCAGCAACCCACCCACCGATTCCTCTGAACCAGTTGGCTGGGTTAAGAAAAGAAAAGGTATCTGACCACCAGCTATCCTTATTCTGGTCATTGTCTTTGTCATACTGATCTCTGAGTCGTTGTACGTCCTTTAATTTAAATGTCATACTCATAGTACTATTCGGGTCTATATAATGACAGCAGGTGGGTCCGATGATTTGACACATACCCCCTTGTGAGGCAGTTAGGTAATCCAATACCAGGGTATGTTGGTTAGTGACTATTATAAGCTGATTCTGTACAGCTATACTAGTGTTTAGTATATCCAATATATCCCAGATCTGATCATCTAGATAATCCGTGGCTCTAACTAATTTATCCCACATCTGTGTTAACATAGGATAAATAAAAATGGTACTAGCAATTTTGTTAGGAATTCCCATTTGTACTATATGTGGCCTCCCCGAGGGACGTGGTGAGTTATCTGCAGCTCTTTTATACAGTGTGTGCTTGGGCACGGCTTGCATATTCACTTGTTTATTTGAAATTATGAATGTAGCCGGGGTTAGGCGTCCTAATGTACAAGTACCCTTTATACCTACGGGAAGCCATTTATATGCTCCTTCTCCGCATATCCAAAATGTACCTTCAGGCAGATCCCATAGAGCTGAGTGCTGCAATACCAATCTGTGAGCCAAGTCCACAAATCTAGATACATTCTGAAGCATACACCAAGAGGGTTTTTGTCCCAAGGGGCTACAGTACCCGGCTGCGGGATTCCCACATACAGGCATTCCTTTGATATACTCATTGGATTCATTACAAACCAGGTTCCCCAGCTTACTTGTACAACTGTTTGCATCACCTTGGGGGAACAATTTAGAATGTTTCCATTTTCTACTATGTATGTATCTTTCCAATACTACAGGTTTGAAAGCATCAGAGGGGGGGACGGTTGTACTGAAACTAAGCTGTAGATTTTCTGTGGGGACCTGTCCTAAATTAGTTAATCCAGTCTTATTTCTAGGTACCCATTTTCCTCCCCTAAATGCTAAATATTGTAGATGTGTGTTACTCCCTGAGAGATTACCCTGCCACCAAGGAAATTCTACCCATCCCACAATTGGTATGGCGATTGTAGTATTCCACAGCCTAGCATTACCAATTTGGTTGTTGGCCAGGTTGTCTGAACAATTAGGCCAAGCGAATATTTCTTCTGCTAATACGGGAACTGCTAGAAAAGGTATACTTGTGGCTGATACCGGCGAATGGGTACAGATCCAACAATCTGTCAGGGTTTGTGTATTGTTTAACAAGTCATGCACTAATTTTCTATGATGTTGTACGAATCTATTGTTCAAAGGGGCTAGATAATTCAGTCTATCCCACGCCTCCGTTGAGGTTATCATTATTAACATCAATATCATGAGTTTATACTGCTTTTCTTGCAATGGCTTGCATGTATCCATGATGCCTTTCCTTCAAGCTTGACTGATGTAGGTGTTGTCAACAGGACTTGGAAGGGTCCGTCAAACCTTGGTTCTAGAGCCTTTCTGGTGTGTCTTTTTACATAGACTTGATCACCTGGTTCCAACTTGTGACTTCCTTCTGTGTTGTCAGGATCTGGAAGGGAAGCAAAAACTTGTGCATGCACCTTAGTTAATTGTTTCTGAAGATTTTGCACATAAGAAGTCAATGACTCAATATTTAACACAAGTTGCTGTGGAAAATAACATCCTAAATTGGCAGTCCTGCCAAACAAAATTTCATATGGAGACAGTTTAGTCTTACCCCTTGGGGTATTGCGTATTGAGTAAAGGGCCAGTGGAAGGCATTCTGTCCAAGGCTTTCCTGTTTCAGCCATGGCTTTCTGTATTTTTAATTTTAAAGTTCCATTCATGCGTTCCACCTTACCAGAACTTTGAGGATGGTACGGAGTGTGTAACTGACTTTCAACACCCAACATTTTCAGTACATTTTGAAATATTTCTCCAGTGAAATGAGTACCCCTATCTGACTCGATCACTTCAGGGAGACCGTAACGGGGTATCAGTTCGGCAACTAGCTTTACAGCAGTGTTTTTAGCTGAAGCCTTCCGAACTGGATAGGCCTCTGGCCACCCCGAGAACATGTCCACACATACCAACACATACTCATACCCATTACTTTTTGGCAGCTGGATAAAGTCTATTTGTAATCGCTGAAACGGGTAGAGAGGTCGGACGTGGTGCTTCATAGGGGTCTTTGTTGTCTGTCCGGGATTATGTGCCAGGCATATAGCGCATGCAGCACAATAGTCTCTTGCATAGTTGCCAAAACCTGGAGCCAACCAGACTTGCTTTGCCAGTAGTGTCATTGCATTTGCAGACACATGAGTAGGGTGGTGCAGTCCACCAACTACAATCGGATACCAGGCTCTAGGTAGACATATTAGTCCATCTTTCTTCCAAATTCCCGCTTGTTCTTCTGCCCCTTCCTTTTTCCACCTGTCCCTCTCCTCTTCTCCTGCATCTTCCTGTGCTTGTCTCAGTCTATCTTCAGTATTTTCTGTGGGGTTTACAGTATGAACCTGTTGTAAGGGTTTGACAGCTGCTGCTTTGGCTGCTTTATCAGCCCTATCATTTCCCCTAGATTCCCTAGTGTCGAGTCTCACATGTGCAGCTACCTTGATTACTGCTACTTCTTTTGTTTCTTGTGCAGCCTCTAAGATCTGTTTGATCAGAGAAGCATGTTTTACAGGTTGTCCTGACGCTGTCATGTAACCTCTAGCTCTCCAGATTACTCCAAAATCAAACACAATACCATGTGCATACCTAGAATCAGTGTATATATTAGCTGTCTGGTTCTCAGCTATTTTAAGAGCTTCAATCAATGCTGTTAGTTCTGCTTCTTGTGCAGACTGTTTCGGTGGAAGTGGTTCTGCTTTGAGAGTTTCAGATTCTGACACAACTGCATACCCTGTATGGAAGTTACCTGTGTCATCTGCAAACCTACTACCATCTATAAACAGCTCTAAATCTGGATTTTGAAGTGGTGTTTCGGATACATTGGGTAAGCCTACCGTTTCTTGTAAAATGAGCTCTGTACAATCATGTGTGTCTGTAGGGAAAAAATTTGCGTGTGGATCAGTGTCCTTATTCCCCCCTTCAGACTCGAGAGGTAGCAGTGTAGCTATATTGAGAGTCTGAAGCCTAGCAAATGTGATAGTAGAGGGGAGCAACAAAGAACACTGTAGCCGCAAATGTCTGGCCATAGAAATGTGTTTTGGTTGGACCTGGTTTAATATCCCATAAACATCATGTGTAGTTTGAACTGTGAGTGGATACTCTAGGACAATTTCTGATGCTTTGTCCAACAATAGTGAGACAGCAACAACTACACGTACACAGGTTGGCGCTGCTCTAGCTACGGGATCTAACCTTGCTGAAAGATATGCAATTGGTCTTTGTTTCCCTGCATGCTTCTGGGTAAGAACTCCTGTAGCATGGGAATCAACTTCTGCAGCCATAAGCTGAAACGGTTTGGTGTAGTCTGGTAGCCCTAACGCTGGAGCTGAAACAAGGGCATCTTTTAATTGTTGGAACGAAATCTGACCTTCTTTTGTCAACAAATAAGGTTCACTTTTTACACAGTCATACAGTGGTTGCATTAGTTGACTGGCATGTATAATCCATTGTCTACAATGAGACACTATTCCTAAAAATGCTCGTAGCTGTTTATGATTTCTAGGCTCATTC
Organism: Ranitomeya imitator; assembly: GCF_032444005.1. Lineage (NCBI taxonomy): Eukaryota > Metazoa > Chordata > Amphibia > Anura > Dendrobatidae > Ranitomeya > Ranitomeya imitator. The sequence continues at coordinate 793,406,518 of NC_091282.1, read as the reverse complement.
ATCTGTCTTATTGCTTCAGTTCTTTGTGGTGTAAGATGCTTTTTACCTTGAGAAATGCAATGACCTAGAAAGACCACTTTGGTCTGACAAACTTGTAGCTTTTGTCTATTCACTTTACACCCTTCTTTTTCTAAAAAACATAGTAAACTCACAGTGGACCTTTCTGCAGTTTCTAGATCTGGGCAGCAAAGTAGTAGGTCATCCACATACTGCAAAATTACTACCTGTGGTTCGGGTTCAAACCTCTGAAGGACTGTTTGTAGGGCATTTGAATAAAGAGTAGGGGAGTGTATCATTCCCTGTGGAAGGCGTGTCCACGCCAACTGTTTGCCCTTAAATGTAAATGCAAACAAATGCCAACTATCTTGGTGTAAAGGAACCGAGAAAAATGCATTTGAAAGATCTATTACAGTAAATACTTGAGAACTGGCTGGTATCTGTGATAGTAACGTATGAGGATTGGGTACAACTGGGGTGATTGGATCTAGAACTTTGTTTATTTCTCTTAAATCATGTACCATACGATATTTGGGCATAGAACTCTTATCAAGAGTTCTCTTTTTGACTGGATACAGAGGAGTGTTAGCAGGTGATTGTATCTCTACCAAAACTCCTTTCTCTTTATATCCCTCTATCTGTTTTGTAATCGCTAGTTCCTGCTGGGCACTCACAGGGTATTGTCTGAGCTGTGGGAGAACAGTTCCTGGTTGCACAGATAGTTTTACAGGAGAGATATGCAATAGTCCCACATCGGTGTCACCCTGTGCCCACAGTGTTTCTGGGACCATTGAGAGGTCTAGATCTGTGGTGTACTCTTTTTCTTCAGCATAATCCTCAAAAGCCTGAATTCTAACATATTGTTCTAATGTTTCTGCATCATCAGGGATAGTCAGTATAACTGTGCCATCTTCCCTAAAATTGATGTTAGCTTCTAATTTCTTTAGGACATCAGTTCCTAACAAACATGTTGGGGCACCTCTGGCATACAAAAATCTGGATGCAAAACATTTAGGTCCTAATGAGACCTCTAGGGGCACAGTATATGGCAGTGTTCGAATTACCCCATCATAACCCTCAGCAAAAGTTGTTTGTTCTGAAATATCTTCCGGATTCGGAAGAAAATCTTGATTCAAAATTGAGGAAGTTGCACCTGTATCTATCAAAAATGGAATCTCTCTCCCCCCCACATTCACCTGTATTATAGGTCTTCTAGCTGGTAGGGAAGTTTGTAACACATTGAGTCAATCTGAATCTGGTATGGGACCATCTATGATGGTAGATTTCTGCTGGTTGTCCGTTTGGGGAGGGTTATTTCTGGGAACAAATTTGCCTGACTTTATATCTGCCAACTTCTTCCTGCACTCTCTTTGGAAATGACCTGGCTTTTTACAGTAGTGGCAAGGAAAGTTGTGTCTCACTCTTCCTCCTGTATTAGCTTGTGCTATTCTAACAGGCTTACGATTCTCTCTCATATCCATGACTATTCCTAAACATCGTTGTTTCACAATATTTGGTTGTTCAATTGTTCTCCAATCTGGAGTAGAGGATTTAAATTTTTCTCTGATTTTCGGATCTAGCCCCTCTATTAATTGTTTTGTAAAAAGTCTCCTTACTGAAGCATCAGTCAAATCCAATCCTTCATCCCTAAAGCTATTTTCTAATTCTTGACTATATTCTTCAATACTTTGCCCAAATTTCTGCATAATCACACCCGTAGATCCCCTTTCCCTCTGTTTTTCTCTCATGAAAATTATTAATGCCTCTGTGAACTGGGTACCTGATGCTTCTGTCTGTAAGGCACCCCCTTCTGCCACTGGTCTATTGGGCTGTAGGTGTGTCAATAATTCCTGAAAAAGTCCGGGGGACATTTTCATTCTACATAATTCTTCCCCGTCCGCCCAGACCCCAGCATGAGTCTGCATGATTTGTTGTATGTATTGTGCAAATCGGATGGGATATTGAGTGGGATCAGGCGCATTATGCAGGAGGGACATACCTTCAGCAGGGGACCAAGGAAAATACTGTCGGGTCTGGTGATATCTAGTTCCCATTACCCCGTCAGCACCAGGTTCCCTAAAGGGTCTTGGTACTACCCTAACAGGGGCAAGTACAGCGCCATGTCTAGGTGTACCACAGACTAGGCAATCATTTCTCCAATCTGGATTTTGTTGTCCACAGTGTGAACATACCCATCCTCCTACCCCACCAAGATTGGGATACAAGGCTGGAAATTGTTTTCCTCCTTCTGCTCCTCCAGATGGTACAAATGATTGGGCTTTTGGATCTAGGTAAGGTGGTGGGATTATGTCACAACTTTTTCCCTTCCCCATAATCCATTTGGAAGTGTCTGGATCATACTTCCAATTCTCCTCTTTAGCTGTTTTTGAGACCTCTATCATACAGTGTATGATTTCTTCCCACCCATTGTCTTTGATAATTCCACCTCGTTCTTTACTCAGTTTTTCCCATTCTGTACTGAACATAAGTGCTTCTGAAATTCCCAATTTTTCTCTTACCCTTCTAATCTGACTTCTGACTGTCTTCCCACATCTTTCCTGTATGATATCTGCTGCTTCCACTTGTCCTAAGACGGTTTTTGTCTGTTTATTTCCCATTTTTCTTTTTTATTTTTTTTTTCAATATTAGCTATTTCTACCCCAGGTGACGTTTGGACAATCACTTATCCTAGGTGATGTCTCGTTGCCTTCTCTCCTAGGGAGCTAAAATATTGAAGGGCTGATCTGCTCCATTCTTTCTAATGTGCAGAATGTACTTAAGTGCTATTATGCACGCAAACAGACCCAGCAACACCATACAGATCACAAAACTTTCTGTGTCAGTTAGCATACTTGTCCCAGGCTCATGGACCCGCGTCCTGGGCTCATTCTATCAAACCTTATCCAGAAATGAAGGAGGTTAAGCACTTAAATGAGAGTCAAGCATGGGCGGAGGTCTCCCCGAAAGGACGCAACCACATGACCCAGTTAGGCTGACTTCCGTGTATAAGGCTTATACCCCAACTATTTCGGCTTATTTTTCTACGCACTTTTGCTCTTCTTTCACAACATACCACAACCTTCACACTGTTCACACACTGCCAGGGACAGGACTCATAAATCTATACAATATAGTAACCCGAGTTTTATAGGTATCTACTCACTACTAGACTAACCCAGCGTGACACGGCTCATAGAGATCTTTCGGATAATACAAGGCAGATAAAAGAGAACTAATAATGTCTCTTACCTGGCCAGGTTTTTCAGTTCATTTGCCGTCCATTATCCCAGATTTCCATTGTCCGTATCTGCAGGTGAATCTCGAGCAAATACTCTCATCTCGGGTCCCTGTTCGGTGCGCCAAAGAAATGTTAAGTCCTTCTCAGTCCCTGGCTTACTAGAGGTAGGGATCCTGAGTAAATGACACGCAAACAAGGTATTGTGTGATCATATACAGGGGAAGCCCAGGAGCACATCTCTCTCTCTGGGCTTTGCCCTTCCTTTATATAGAAAAGAATTATTCTTTTACAGACATGCGCACAAGCGCTCATATTTCACTATCTCTTACATAAACAATCTATACCAGTCTTTATCAGTAGAAAGTTACATCATCTGGAAGGTGAATGAAAGGCTGCTATTGAAAGAAGGAATGCACACATGATTACTTCCATAAAAGGAAATGTCAAGTCAGCAGAAATGTATCTTGTTGTAAGCGAGATTTCTCAGGAAGAAGACAAGATGGATTCCTTTAGTTCAGTCTGATCTCCACACCCATATGCTGTGAGGGCACTTGGGGGCCAAAAAGACGCAGGAGTGCATATTGTGGCCTCAAGTCCATGCTCAAAAAGGTGGTCTCCAAGGACGGGAGGGATTGAGACATGTAAGTGCCCTATCTGATGTTCACTATCCGCGAGGTACTACAGGCTTCCATGGGTTTCTATCCTTTTGAGCTATTGCATGGCAGACATCCGAGGGGGTTGCTGGACGTTGCTAATGAGACATGGGAACAAGAGCCAACACCACATAGTGTAATCAAGCATGTGGCAAGTATGCAGGACCGGATTGCTGCAGTCAGGCCCATAGTAAAGGAGCATCTGATGGATGTCCAGGCCGCACAGATCTGCACATATAATAAAAGGGCCACAGTCAGATCCTTTAAGGAAGGGGATCGGGTGTTAGTGTTAGTGCCCACCGCTGAGAGAAAATTTATGGCCAAGTGGCAAAGTCCATATGAGGTTCAGAAAAAAAGTGGAGGAAGTGAATTACTGAGTTTACCAACACAGTTATATCATGTAAACCTACTGAAATCCAGGACCAGGAATGTTTTGTTGCGGAGGCGACTCCAGACGTACCAACACCACCCAAGGACGAGGCCGGGAGAGAGGTAAAAATAGGACACACTCTCTTGAAACAGCAGCGCCAAGAGGTCCAGAAAATAGTGCAAGAGAATGTAGATGTATTCTACCAGGTCGTACCTCTGTCATCCAGCAAGACATTGCCACCGAGCCTCAAGTAAGGGTGCGAATACAGCCACATTGTGTGCCCGAGGCCCGGAGACAAACCATCGTGAGTGAGGGGAGACAAATGCTTCAGCTGTGAATAACTGATTATTCCGGAGTGACTGGGCTAGCCTGTTGTGTTAATCCCGAAGCCGGACAGGTCATTGCGATTTTGTAATGACTTCCATAAATTAAATGAGATATCGAACTTTGACATTTATCCAATGCCCCAGGTGTACGAGCTGATTGAGCGACTGGGTCAGGCCCAGTACGTTACCACGCTCGATCTGACAAAGGATTATTGGCAGGTGCCTATTACGGAGTCAGCAAAGGCAAAGAAAAAGACCGCCTTCGTAACACTGGAGGGTCTGTACCACTATGTCATCTTGCCCTTTGGACTACTTGGAGCCCCATCCATGTTCCAGAGGTCGATGGACATAGTGCTAGAACCCCATCGGAAGTATGTGTCAGCGCACTTGGATGACATCATCATCTTTAGTACTGATTGGCGTACCCACTTGTCCCAGGTACAAAAGGCATTGAATTTGCTCAGAGCCGGGAATTTGATGGCATATCCCAAGAAATATGCGATAGGGCTCAAGGAAGCCCGGTACTTAGGATATGTGATCAGCCTTGGGGTTATCAAACCCCAAATAAATAAAATCGCGGCCATTCAGAGTTGGTCCTGACCTGTTACCAGCAAACGGGAGAGAGCGTTTCTCAGAATCATCGGTTTAACCGGAGGTTTATACCTAATTTTTCAGGGAGGGCAGCACCCCTAACTGATCTCCTCAAGGGAAGAAGTTGGTCATGGTTCGGTGGAACCCCCAGGCGAAGGAAGCGTACCAATCCATGAAGGTATGTGTGGACAGCATGTCCTCATTAGCCAAAACTTCCAGAAACACTTCATCATGCAGACAGATGCCTAGGAGCTGTCCAGATGGTTCCTCTCTCAACAGAATTTTAATTTCACCGTGGAACACCGGGTGGGGAAATCGCAGGGAAATGCAGATGCCCTGCCATGGTGCCCCTATTTGGTGACAAAAGTTCAAGCCTACAAGATTGAACAGAGGGGGTATGTGATACAGTGATGTGCATAGAAGCCAGAGGGTTTCTGGCACCCGGGGCAAGAATATATTTTGGCGCCCTTCTCCCCCAGGACATATGCGATTTGCGTACTTAGTCATGTACCCATGCACCACTCTCCCTAATGCACTCAATATTCAGTGAAAAACTGAGAGAAGCAGAAGAGAAGCTCGTTGTCACAGGGCCACAAGTATGAAAATCACATATGAGTGAAGTGTTCATGTGACGACTACTGGAATCTGCAGAGCTGAATCCTGAGATCGCAGCTTCTGAATTCTCACAACTAATGCACTGCACACTTTTAGGATTCTCCCTTGCCGGTGGACAGTTATGTCAGCACAAGTATGTGATTTGTATACTTCTGACCACATTCCGACTTGACTCTCTCAGTTCATTTTCATTGACTGAGGTCACACATATCTAGTCAGCATGTGAACGCATTAATGTAAATCGCCAGCATGAGAAAATCTTGACAGGGTGCAGGGCGCACTGTGAGAAGTCAGAAGTCTGCAGTCACAAAGAATGACTGCAGACTCATCACAAACCTGGACATCCCCTTTAATGCTCCGAACATAAATAAAAACATGAAAATTAGTCAGTATCACAAATACTATTTACATCCAGGTATCTTATTGATGACGTCGTCTCTGGAGTCGTTCTCCTTCTTTTCTTCATATTGTCCAGACCCCATGATGAGTTTTCTCATCCACAACCGTCTCTGCAGACTTCCATCTTCTCCGCTCTTTTGCAGAAAATCTCCACATGATGCCCTTAAAGATACAAGTTTCATTATAATGCTCCTGAATAAAAAATTGCCCCTCACTATATTTTCTGCGCAAAATATGATCCCTACATTGTCTTATAGTACATGCTCTTCACACTGACCTCTCCTTTCCATACAGACCCCCCTCTTCACACTGTCCTCTCACACTGTGTCCCCCCTATAGGGCCCAGTATTTATACTGTACTCTCTCATCACACTCCCCATCCTTGATATACTGTCCGCTCCTGGCTGTGCCCTTACACTGTCCCCGCCACTCACTTTTCTCCCCCATACTGTCTCCTCACACTATTCCCCTCCCTCCTCATACTGTCTCCTTTCACATCCCTCCTGTTCACCATACTGTCTCCTCATATATTTACCCCCTCACTTTCTATACTGCCTGCTCACCTGACTCCCCATACTGTGTCTGCAAACATCCCATCACCCTCACTCCCCGTACTCTGTCCACATACATTTTTCACATTGCTACTCATACTGTGTCCACATACATTCCCCCGTTCGCTGCTCATACTGTCTGCACCCATCTCCATACTGTTTCCTCAGATATTCCCCACATTCTCCTGTACTGTTTCCTCATATATGCCCATTATTTTCCTCTACGCCACCCCATCATTGCTCTCTTCACCACCTCCATCTTTGCCTTCTCCACCACCACTATCATTGCTTTCTCCCCCACCACCCCATAATTTCCCATTCCACCACCTCCGTCATTTCCTCCTTTGCCTTTTCCACCATATCCATAATTTTCTCTTCCCCCACCATCCCCATCATTGCCCTTTCCACCACCATCATCATTGTCCTTTCTGCCGCCATCACCATACTTGCCCATTCCACCACCTCCATAATTTTCTCCCCCTCCAATATCATCAGTGTGCTTTCCACCACCACCATCCTTCTCCATTCTACCACCTCCATCATTTCTTCCCCCCTTCATTATTGCCCTTTCCACCACCTCCATGATTTCTTCTTCCCCACCATCATTGCATTCTCCCCCCACCACCATCATTACCCATTCCAATTTCCACCTCCATCATTGCCTCCCCCCACCCCCATCATTGCCCATTCCACCACCTCCATAATTTCCTCCCCCCACCCCATCATTGCCCATTCCACCACCTCCATAATTTCCTCCCCCCACCCCCATCATTGTCCATTCCACCTCCATCATTACCCATTCCATCACATCCATAATTTCCTCCTCCCCCGTCATCCCAATTATTGCACCACTCTCCCTGTCAGCCCCATCATTGCCCTCACCTCTCCTCCCCGTACATACACACAAAACCATTTACGTCTCTGCACATTCACCCGCAGCGCTACATATGCACGCACAAACACACACATATTGCATACAGTATAATGGCCACACCTAGTTACTCCTACACACGCGGCTGAGCTCCGTACACCTTGCACACACGGCTCCACTCCGTACACCTCGTACACACATGGCTCCGCTCCGTACACCTCGTAAACATGCGGCTCCGCTCCGTACACCTCGTACACACGCGGCTCCGCTTTGTACACACGCGGCTCCGCTTCATACACCTCGTACATACGCGGCTCCAGTTCCTACACCTCGTACACACGCGACTCCACTTCATACACCTCATACACACGCGGCTCCGCTTCATACACCTCGTACACACGCGGCTCCGCTTCATACACCTCGTACACATGCGGCTCTGCTTCATACACCTCATAGACACACACGACTCCGCTCCATACACCTTGCACACACGGCTCTGCCCCGTACACCTCGTACACACCCAGCTCCGCTCTGTACACCTCATACACACACAGCTCCACTAAGTACACCTCGTACGCACACAGCTCCACTCTGTATACTTTGTAAACACACGGCTCCGCTCTGTACACCTTGCTCACACCCAGTTCCTCTCCGTACACCTCATACACACACGGCTCCGCTCCATACACACACAGCTCCACTCCATACACCTTACACACACCAAGTTCTGCTCCATACACCTCATACACACACAGCTCCGCTCCATATACCTTGCACACACCCAGTTCTGCTCCGTACACCTCGTACACACATGGCTCCGCTCCATATACCTTGCACACACCCAGTTCCGCTCTGTACACCTTGTACACACACGGCTCCGCTCTGTACACCTCGTACACACACGACTTAGCTCCATACACCTTGCACACACCCAGTTCCGCTCCATACACCTTGCACACACGGCTTCCGCTCTGTACACCTCGTACACACATGGCTCTGCTACATCCACACAAACCACTCCTGACCCCACACAAGAGCTTACCCTCATCCAGCACCATGACAACCAGCAGAGTCCTACACTACTCGGAGGCTCATCATAGGTCCTGTGCACACAGAGCACCGGCAGCAACAGCTGTGGTGTGCGGCTCTCTGCGGTGGAGGGGCTCTGCTGTGGGGTAGTTACGCCGCTGGCACTTGTTATTCGACGCGCAGCATTTTCTCTGAGCCGGCTGTCAATTTGACAGCCGACTCAGAGAACGGGACTATCTCAGTGTGGAGGCGGCAGAATGCAGCCGCCGAGGGGCCTCCTTGAACCACCGCATCATCAGACGGCCCGCTGGCGCCCCCCTGTTGACTGCACCTGGTGCGCATGCCCCGGCTGCACCCCCTGGATACGCCACTGATAGAAGCTCATTAAGGCCACTGGAGTGCATTGCAGTCACAGATAGCTGTGATTGCAGTGCAAAGTAAAAGTGAGTTTGGTCTTGGGCAAGCTATTTGCCCAAGGCAGATTTAAGAAAACCCGGCATTGGCTTTTATTGTTGGAGCGAACTACAGGATGGTAGTGGGACAGTTTGCTCCCTCCAGGCTGGGTCTTACAAGTGGTTCATGGCCACATATTCCATTTAAAAACCCTGCAGCAAAAGGTTGGGTGTGTCAGTCTTGGTTCGCAAACTACAGATCAGATGGCTCTGCAAGATATTGCTTCTGTGCAGTTACACGGAGCCAAGCGAAGCCAAAACGTTAGTGCTGTCACCCACGGCAACCAGTCTCGACTATGGACTGTCTAGATGCCTGGCTGTGATCCAGAGGATACCGTTTGTTTTCCATTTGTGAGTTACTTAGGATATTAAAGACACTTTGCTTTGAACTTTCCTGTGTTCCCTGCCTGTCTGTCACACTGCACCAGCCCCCGTGCACTACACTATCTACAGCTCCAATTCCAAAAAAAATCAGGCCGCTGGGCAAAATGTAAAAAAAGAAAAACAGAATGTAATGGTCTGAAAATCTCTTATTCTCTTATTTCATCACAGAGAACAGATCTGCTGAACACTGGACAATTTTCCATTTCATTTGAAAAAATAAACTAATTTTGAAATGGATTACAGTGACATCTCAGAGCAGCTGTGCCATGGCCATGTCCACCATCGTGCTCAGGCCATATCCAGCATTATGCCTAGGCCGTGTCCACCATTGTGCCTGGGCCATGTCCACTATTGTGACAAGCAGTGGACTCCGCGTCTGCAGCACACCAGCAGGGCTGCGCTCATACCCGAGTATTCTAACTAGTGCCTTCCCTTAAAGGGCAATTAGCACTATAGTCTGTTAAACAGAGCTAACATTTCACCAGCAATCACTTTACGTAACTGATGATGGTCATGTATTTATGACCGAAACGTTTGCTGTTACTGCACCTCCGCTTGGAATTATAAAATATCACGTATATAAAGTTGAGTGCCAGGTTTTTCTTATATGTATCACTACGGTTTTGGAACCTACCTGGGCACCTTCATATAGAGCTGTGCACACGTTTTTTGTTGATACTGATGTTCACTATTGTGCCTGGGCCGTGTCCACCATTGTGTTGGGTTTTGTGCACCATTGTGCCTGGGCTGTGTCCACCATTGTGCCTGGGCCGTGTCCTCCATTGCGCCTGGACCATGTCCACCATTGTACCTGGGCCGTGTCTACCCTTTTTTCTGTGCCATGTCCACCATTGCACCTGGGCCGTGTCCATCCACCACTGTGCCAGGGCGGCATTTATTGTGCCTGAGCCACATTCAACATTGTGCCCAGGCCATGTCCACCATTGTGCCTTGGCCATGTCCACCATCATGCTCAGGCCGTGTCCACATTTGTGCCCAGGCTGAGTGCAGCATTTCACCTGTACTGTGTCCACCAATGTTGCCTGAGCCATGTCCACCATTGTGGGTGTGCCACATTCATGTTTGTGCAAAGGCCACATTCGCCATCATTCTCGGGCAGCATCAAACATTGTGCCTGGGTCATGTCCATCCAACTTTGTGCCCTGGCTGCGTTCACCATTGTGCCTAAGCTGAGTCCACAGCTGGCCATAACAAGCTGAATGATTCCTCTCCTCCTCCCATAGGATACAACATTTGTTGTTTCTATAAAGAATTTCTTAATCTTTTGATGATATTACGTCCTGTAGAATGTGAAATATATTCTATATTAAACCGATAACCACACTGGCGCTGCACTTATATGAGTCCAGGAGGAGGAAGGGAAAGAAAATAAGAAAAAGCAGCTGGTATTTGGACAGGGGTTGTGCCGACCTCTGCCGATTAAATGAATAACATTAAAAAGACACAAAAAAATACCGCGCTATAAAATGCCACACTGCGGAGGCTACTAATATTTATAAATACCCTATTGGCGTGTATTGAAATCAGCTGGCTGCAGACCAAAGATGGAGATATAGTGCGCGCTCACAGTAAGCAACTGTTAGCATCTGATTTGACAGTTTAATCCAACTCAAAATATGATTACTCTCGCCTACCTTCTTGGGAGTGAAGGATTATCTGCTTGGCCGCAGGGTAGATATTGCCGGCATGCAGGATTCCCGTGCCGCTCTAACTCCAGAGCGGGTAGGACAGAGGAGATGTAGGCGGTGCAGAGCCAGAGGCGCCCCGGCCGGTAGCATCCCTGGATGCACGCAGGGAGCAGGAAGATGGCCGATACTAGTCGGCCACTCGACCTGAAAGTGACTTCACTAGTGCTACGGAAGCATAGGAGAGTCAGAATTAACCAACGCGTTTCGAGGTGGGACGCACCTCTTCGTCAGGGTTACGGACCCCTCCTTACCTTGACAAGCCAGAGATGGTAAGTCACTCTCCATAAGTAGAAACGATACCCCTTAGACCCTAGTCCAGAGCCTCTCACCTAGCCAAATTAGTTCTCATGCTTCGTACTGATGAGGGCCAACAGCCCGAAACACCGTGTCTGCGAATTGAGATACTAATTTGGCTTTTATCCTAAGTCATATTGCACGACTCGTTAAAGAGTTGATTGTGACTTGTAGGATCGCTACTTCCAATAGGTGGCGCTATAGAGTTTAAGTCCTCTTTTTCTCAGAAGAGGCAATTTGCATAGATAAACCATTATTTCTTATTTTTAGGGACTCTATAGCGACGGGGTCTGTTCCGCAGGACTGGCGCATAACAAATGTGGTGCCAATATTCAAAAAGGGCTCTAAAAGTGAACCTGGAAATTATAGGCCAGTAAGTCTAACCTCTATTGTTGGTAAAATATTTGAAGGGTTTCTGAGGGATGTTATTTTGGATTATCCCATATCAGCATGGGTTTATGAGAAATCGCTCCTGTCAAACCAATCTAATCAGTTTTTATGAAGAGGTAAGCCATAGGCTGGACCACGGTGAGTCATTGGACGTGGTATATCTCGATTTTTCCAAAGCGTTTGATACCATGCCGCACAAGAGGTTGGCACACAAAATGAGAATGCTTGGTCTGGGGGAAAATGTGTGTAAATGGGTTAGTAACTGGCTTAGTGATAGAAAGCAGAGGGTGGTTATAAATGGTATAGTCTCTAACTGGGTCGCTGTGACCAGTGGGGTACCGCAGGGGTCAGTATTGGGACCTGTTCTCTTCAACATATTCATTAATGATCTGGTAGAAGGTTTACACAGTAAAATATCGATATTTGCAGATGATACAAAACTATGTAAAGCAGTTAATACAAGAGAAGATAGTATTCTGCTACAGATGGATCTGGATAAGTTGGAAACTTGGGCTGAAAGGTGGCAGATGAGGTTTAACAATGATAAATGTAAGGTTATACACATGGGAAGAAGGAATCAATATCACCATTACACACTGAACGGGAAACCACTGGGTAAATCTGACAGGGAGAAGGACTTGGGGATCCTAGTTAATGATAAACTTACCTGGAGCAGCCAGTGCCAGGCAGCAGCTGCCAAGGCAAACAGGATCATGGGGTGCATTAAAAGAGGTCATACACATGATGAGAGCATTATACTGCCTCTGTACAAATCCCTAGTTAGACCGCACATGGAGTACTGTGTCCAGTTTTGGGCACCGGTGCTCAGGAAGGATATAATGGAACTAGAGAGAGTACAAAGGAGGGCAACAAAATTAATAAAGGGGATGGGAGAACTACAATACCCAGATAGATTAGCGAAATTAGGATTATTTAGTCTAGAAAAAAGACGACTGAGGGGCGATCTAATAACCATGTATAAGTATATAAGGGGACAATACAAATATCTCGCTGAGGATCTGTTTATACCAAGGAAGGTGACGGGCACAAGGGGGCATTCTTTGCGTCTGGAGGAGAGAAGGTTTTTCCACCAACATAGAAGAGGATTCTTTACTGTTAGGGCAGTGAGAATCTGGAATTGCTTGCCTGAGGAGGTGGTGATGGTGAACTCAGTCGAGGGGTTCAAGAGAGGCCTGGATGTCTTCCTGGAGCAGAACAATATTGTATCATACAATTATTAGGTTCTGTAGAAAGACGTAGATCTGGGGATTTATTATGATGGAATATAGGCTGAACTGGATGGACAAATGTCTTTTTTCGGCCTTACTAACTATGTTACTATGTTACTATGTAATAGGGTATTTATAAATACATGTATTAGTAGCCTCCGCAATGTGGCATTTTATAGCGCGGTATTTTTTTGTGTCTTTGAAATATATTCTAAGCCTTTGCAATTTTTCATTGAGAAACGGTTTTCAAGAATTTTTCCACAATTTGTAGATGCAGTTGTTCACAGATTGGTGACTTCCAACCATCTTTGCTTCTGGGAGACTCTGCCTCTCTAACATGCTCTACATATAAACAATTCATGTGACCCTCCTGTTTATCGTTAATACTGTGTACAGCCTTTTATTAACCCCGTCCCAAATTTTTCTGAGATGTTTTGCTGCCATCGATTTCTAAATTAGATAATTTTTTTCTCCCAAAGGAAATGAAAAAATTTCCAATGTTCAACTTCTGATCTGTGTCCTGTATTCTGCTGTGAACAAAATGGTGATAAGTAGTGTTGAGCGATACCGTCCGATACTTGAAAGTATCGGTATCGGATAGTATCGGCCGATACCCAAAAAATATCGGATATCGCCGATACCGATATCCGATACCAATACAAGTCAATGGGATATCAAGTATCGGAAGGTATTCTCATGGTTCCCAGGGTCTGAAGGAGAGGAAACTCTCCTTCAGGCCCTGGGATCCATAGGGATGTGTAAAATAAAGAATTAAAATAAAAAATATTGATATGCTCACCTCTCCGGCGGCCCCTGGACATCACGCTGCTAACCGGGAGGCTTCTTTGTTTAAAATGCGCACCTTTAAGACCTGCGAATGACGTCCCGGCTTCTGATTGGTCGCGTGCCGCCCATGTGACCGGCACGCGACCAATCAGAAGCCGCGACGTCATTCGCAGGTCCTTAATTCCTAGAATTAGGAGTTTTTGTGAATGAGAATGACGTCGCGGCTTCTGATTGGTCGCTTGCCGGTCACATGGGCGGCACGCGACCAATCAGAAGCCGCGACGTCATTCGCAGGTCCTAAAGGCGCGCATTTTAAACAAAGAAGCCTCCCGGTTAGCAGCGTGATGTCCAGGGGCCGCCGGAGAGGTGAGCATATCAATATTTTTTATTTTAATTCTTTATTTTACACATCCCTATTGATCCGATACCGATACCCGATATCACAAAAGTATCGGATCTCGGTATCGGAATTCCGATACCGCAAGTATCAGCCGATACCCGATACTTGCGGTATCGGAATGCTCAACACTAGTGATAAGACATTTACAGATCATTGTATTCTCATTTTCTGTACATTTTAAAGCATCCAAACATTTTTTGGGGAATTGAGGTTGTATCTATCTAAAAATAAATAAAAACTACAGCAGCACCATGTGGGCGCCAAGACAAAATGTGAGAATTGTATATATAAATTTTTCGTGACATTACTGCTATATAGAATATTCTTATAAAACTGATTCACAAATTGGCCAATTCATGAATGTATCTATCTTACTTACTAATTTGCCTTTTTTTCTTCCTTTCTTTGTTTCTTACATGTTGACATTATTGCTGCTTGCAGTCACCACTATGGGGCGCTATAGTAATCAGTATGTAATAAACTAGTAATCAATCAGTATGTAATAAACTGCGGGTCTTGGCAAATTTCACTCCCTTATTCACCAAAAAATGAATTGGGAACCTGCATTACTTTCTGAATAAAATGATTAAACTTTATTGCAACTTGAAAACCCCTTTGAGCGATCTCTTCTACTAAATTAATTTATGAAAAATATAATTAATAATGCAGGTCATTACACGGCACAACTGATTGCTCTTCTTGACTTCTAAAGCCGGCATTGTGCCAGCTAGAGCAGAGTCATTTCCAACATCCTCAATACATTGCAGCAAGCACAACCTTGGTAGGAATAGGCTTTCCTTATATCTTATTTTGCCCTGTTTAAAGGGATCCTCTCAATAAGATCACCCCCCTCCATAGCAGCAAATAGGGGCATGCAGGTCTTTGAAAGCAAAATCCCTCAACACCTTTTATATTTTCTATCTGTTGCTGCATTCTCGAGAAATCTGTTTTACCTAATATGTAAATGGGGTCTTAAGTGCTTTGGGGCATCCCAGAGCACTTACGAAGCTTCTGCTTCCTTGCCTAACGCCAACCTCTTTAGCTAAATTGACATCTGGTAACAAGGCAAGTAGATCAGACAGTGAGCTATCAATCACGCTAAAGAGGCTGGTGCTAGGCAGAGAAACAACCTCATAAGACAGAAGCTAAGGAAGTGCTTTGCAATTTTTCAGAGCACTTAATGCCTCATCTGCATATAACTTAAAAAATGATTTTCAAGGGAATGCAGCAACAGTTGAAAGATATAAAAGATGTCAATGGATATAGTTTCCAAAGAATTGCATGCGCGTATGTGTGGTTTGGTAGGGTTCATCGTAGCGACACATTCATTTAAATTATATATTTTTTTCTTTTTTTTCAGAGTACTTTAAAACAGCATTATTGGAGGAGATTTCTGTTACTATGTGCTAGTAATTCCAGACACATCTCTCACCTGCATTACCTCTTTCTTGCTGATGCTCTTCACATGTCCCCTGTGAATAGTTTGCTGCTTCCCGATATTGTCTTTTTATTGTCTCTCGCAGTAACTCCAAATTATTTGCGAGCCCCAGCGCTCGATTTCTCCTGCAGTTTTGTTTGTGCTTTGCGGATGAAAAGGTTGAGCTTAATACACTGTCTCATCCCCATGTGAGCACTTAAAGCGATAGCACTGAATTCTGTAAACTTTTAGTAAACTATGAAATTCATGCACATGCAGGAGACGCTCAATTCCCATTATTTATCTGTACGGCGGGTTAGGAATACTAAAATGCCTTTGGCAACAAAGAAATGCAGAGGCAGCGCACCCCACATTACATTAGAAATAAGTGAAGAAAGAAGAAAAAAAAATCAAAAATGATTTCTAGATACTCTGCCGGG
This sequence comes from Ranitomeya imitator, assembly GCF_032444005.1. NCBI lineage: Eukaryota > Metazoa > Chordata > Amphibia > Anura > Dendrobatidae > Ranitomeya > Ranitomeya imitator. The sequence goes on along the minus strand of NC_091282.1, from coordinate 793,390,377 downwards.
GGATGTTACTGCCTTATGCTGATATGTGTCCACCTAGTGGTTGTGATGTGAATTGCAGCCTGTCCAGATGACTGGAAGCCTTTATGAACTTTTGGGTAAGACGAGCAACTTGCTTTCAGGCAAATCAAATTAGCTTCAAATTTCACTAGCTATTTTTTGTTTCTAGCCACCAAAGGGGTCTTTTACTAGAGTCAAACAACATCCGTCAATGGCAATGGCAGAGGCAATGGAGGAGATGCCCAAGATGAATAGGACTTTTTTTTTAAGGTATTCTCCTGTGCTACTTTTTTTCTGGAATCCCCAGTTATACCTTATTATGGGAACCAGATTGCAATATTCAAGTACTCTGCTTCGCCACCACATGGGGAAATGAAGTACTACCCAGCTCCTATTTAAACCAAATGTTGTTCATTTATTATGCCTCTCTATTTTTTGCTACTTAGTTTGTTAATTGTCTCCTTTTTATCACTACTGGCTATGGTCAGTGACATCAACTGCTCCTTTATCCCCCATACTTTACACTGCAGCTCTCTATGTTTACATTGGCAGCTGTAGAGAAGCACAAATTAAAAGCAAAGAGATTATTTCAATTACAGGAACAAATATTGAGAACTGCAAGCAATTAAACTAATTTTAGATATTTAACCAAAAAGTTTGAGGAATAAATGGGAGGGGCTTCTATAATGTGGGAGGAGTTTAGATATATAATTGTATTTTAGCATTTATATAATTTTCTAACATTCTCAGCAAATTCAACGTATCTTGTTAAAATGTAGACAGTGGTCAGAATTAATAAAAATTCTTCAGACAATAGTTCCAGACTGATTTATTCCAGATGAGAACATTCTACAATTTCATTAAATCCTTGGTACAGTACAATCTTCTGCATAATCAGAGCGAATACACAGCTCCTTCATTTCTTTTTCAACCCATACTTTCCATTATTTATCTAGATTTTGCCAGTCCACATTTTCTTTACTGTTATTTTACTCATTGTGTTTTGTCCGTTTCTGGCAAACATGAGCAAAGTATTAATGAGTTCATATAGAGCACAGCATGAAAAAGGAAAGAAAAGAAAGGGTTAATGGCAGCCGACACGCTATTGTCTTTTAAATTGATTGTTTAAGAGTTTCCTGCTACTGCGGCACAGATAAATGCTGCATCCACAGCCGCTTCAGTGTTTCTACCATGGAAAGGATTCTTTACTGTAATAGCTGTAATTTACCAATTGTCTCAAAACCAGTAGAAAAATATGGACTTGCTGGCTGCCCCACATCTCCATAAGTTCAAAGTGATCTTGGTCCAAGAACTGCACTGATTCTAATGTTTTCTAACATGCCATCTACACTTTCTTAGTGGACAGTTTTTATCATTCTGCCAGCACCACAAGAGCCAGAACTTTCTCCCACGTCACATCATGCATTGTACTTGCCAATGTCCGATGGCTTTCCTGTTTTGAACAAAAAGTTAGATAAAAGCAGAAATATAGTCCACACTTATACAGAAACAAAGCCCAACCCCCACTATCTGTAGAGAGACAAAGCCCCACCACATTACCTGTAAACAGGCAAAGTCCCACCCTTGCTACCTGTAGACGGGCAAAGGCCCACCCCAATGACCTCCCTACCTGTAGAGAAAAAAGGCCAGGAAAAGCCCACCCCTGCTTCTTGTAGTGAGGCAAAGCCCCACCCCAACTACCTGTAGACCGGCAAAGCCCCACCCGAATGACATGCATAGAAGCAAAGCCCCATCCCTGCTTCCTGTAGAGAGGCAAAGCCCCACCCCTACTACCTGTAGAGAGAAAAGGCCCAGAAAAAGCCCCCTCCCTGTTTCTTGTAGAGAGGCAAAGCCCACCCCCACTACCTGTAGAGAGACAAAGCTCCACCCCAAAACCTGTAGAGAGGCAAAGTCCAACCTCTGCTTTCTGTGAAGAGGCAAAGCCCCACCCCCACTACCTGTAGAGAGGCAAAGCCCCATCCCTGCTTCTTGTAGAGAGGCAAAGCCTCACCCCCAATACCTGTAGAAAGGTAATGCCCCACCCCCACTACCTGTAGATAGGCAAAGCCCCATCCCTTCTTCTTGTAGAGGGGCAAAGCCTCACCCCCACTACCTGTAGAAAGGTAATGCCCCACCCCCACTAACTGTAGAGAGGCAAAGCCTCACCCCCACTACCTGTAGATAGGCAAAGCCCCATCCCTTCTTCTTGTAGAGGGGCAAAGCCTCACCCCCACTACCTGTAGAAAGGTAATGCCCCACCCCCACTAACTGTAGAGAGGCAAAGCCTCACCCCCACTACCTGTAGAAAGGCAATGCCCCACCCCCACTACCTGTAAAGAGGAAAATCCCCACTCCTGCTTCTTGTAGAGAGGCAACGCCCCACTCCTGCTTCTTGTAGAGAGGCAAGGCCCCACTCCTGCTTCTTGTAGAGAGGCAAGGCCCCACTCCTGCTTCTTGTAGAGAGGCAAGGCCCCACTCCTGCTTCTTGTAGAGAGGCAACGCCCCACTCCTGCTTCTTGTAGAGAGGCAACGCCCCACTCCTGCTTCTTGTAGAGAGGCAAGGCCCCACTCCTGCTTCTTGTAGAGAGGCAACGCCCCACCTCACTACCTGTAGAGAGGCAAAACCCCACCCTCAGTTCCTGCAGAGAAAGTCCCATCCCACTTACTGTACTGAAACAAAGCCTCACCACCATTTACTGTGGAGAAACAAAGCCTCATCCTCACTTTCTGCAAAACAAAAGGCCTACCCTATTTCCTGTACATTAGAAGCCCCATCCTGCTTCTTGTAGAGCAGGGGTCCCCAACTCCAGTCCTCAAGGCCCACCAACATGTCATGTTTTCAGGATTTCCTTAGTCTTGTCCTTTGCAATGCAAAGGAAATCCTGAAAACATGACCTGTTGGTGGGCCTTGAGGACTGGAGTTGGGGACCCCTGTTGTAGAGAAACAAAACCCCAAGGTCACTCCTTGTAGTGAAACAAAGCCACACCCTCACTTCCTATAGAGAAACAAAGCCCCACACCTACTTCCTGTAGAGAAATAAATCCCCACTTCCTATAGAAAAACAATGCCCACCCCTACTTCCTGTAGAGAAATAAATCCCAAACCTAACTTCCTGTAATCTAGCTTAGTGTCTCTGCACTTGCAGACTAATTACATTTTGCAACAGAAGCTAAACAAGCTACAGTCAAAAAGGAGACTCTAAGTGGTTTGCACTTTGAAATTATATTTTTAGGTAAAATAAATATTTTTTAGATAAGGCCATTTTCAGATTAATTTAGCTATATAAACTTATAGGAACAATTTACATGAAATTATTCTGGCTGCTTGAAGTCACCACTAGAAGGAGCTTTAGAACTTGTTGTCTATGAATGAAGAACAAAGATTATTGGGAACTGTGTGAACTTGGTGTAATAGCGTTATCGCAACAGAGAGGAGCCAGAAGACTGCAGCATCTGATTGCTCTTTCTCCTTCGCTGAAAAGAAGCACTTCACCTTCTTTTTAAATAGTGTTCATTTTTTTTGCCTGAACAGGGGTCAATCAGCCATGTTGGGAGCTCTGGGAATCTGAGCTCTCAGCTGAGCTCAGTTAGCCACTCCCATCCCTTTATAATCTGGGTCCTGATTGAAACTCATGTCAGAGCTAGCATTTCCTGCATGGCTTGGAGGAGAGGTTTTTAACCCCTTTCTGCCATTGGACGTAATATTCCGTCCATGTGGGGTGGGCCTTAATTCCCAAGGACGGAATATTACGTCCAGCGCGATCGGCCACGCTCACGGGGGGAGCGCCGCCGATCGCGGCCGGGTGTCAGCTGCTTATCGCAGCTGACATCCGGCACTATGTGCCAGGAGCGGTCACGGACCGCCCCCGGCACATTAACCCCCGGCACACCGCGATCAAAGATGATCGCGATGTGCCGGCGGTGCAGGGAAGCATCGCGCAGGGAGGGGGCTCCCTGCGGGCTTCCCTGAGACCCCCGCAGCAACGCGATGTGATCGCATTGCTCCGGGGGTCTCCTACCTCCCTCCCTGCAGTAAGTCCCGGATCCAAAATGGCCGCGGATCCGGGTCCTACAGGGAGGGAGGTGGCTTACCAAGTGCCTGCTCAGAGCAGGCACTTGGTAACGCTGCACTGCTCTCAGACAGATCGGTGATCTGTCAGAGTGCTGTGCAAACTGGCAGATCACCGATCTGTATTGTCCCCCCCTGGGGCAAAGTAAAAAAGTAAAAAAAAAAATTTCCAAGTGTGTAAAAAAAAAAAAAAAAAAAAATCCTAAATAATGAAAAAAAAAAAATATATATTATTCCCATAAATACATTTCTTTATCTAAATAAAAAAAACAAAACAATAAAAGTACACATATTTAGTATCTCCGCGTCCGTAACGACCCGACCTATAAAACTGGCCCACTAGTTAACCCCTTCAGTAAACACCGTAAGAAAAAAAAAAAAAAAACGAGGCAAAAAACAACGCTTTATTATCATACCGCCAAACATAAAGTGGAATAACACGCGATCAAAAAGACGGATATAAATAACCATGGTACCGCTGAAAGCGTCATCTTGTCCCGCAAAAAACGAGCCACCATACAGCATCATCAGCAAAAAAATAAAAAAGTTATAGTCCTCAGAATAAAGCGATGCAAAAATAATTATTTTTTTCTATAAAATAGTTTTTATCGTATAAAAGCGCCAAAACATAAAAAAATGATATAAATGAGGTGTCGCTGTAATCGTACTGAACCGAAGATTAAAACTGCTTTATCAATTTTACCAAACGCGGAACGGTATAAACGCCTCCCCCAAAAGAAATTCATGAATAGCTGGTTTTTGGTCATTCTGCCTCACAAAAATCGGAATAAAAAGCGATCAAAAAATGTCACGTGCCCGAAAATGTTACCAATAAAAACGTCAACTCGTTCCGCAAAAAACAAGACCTCACATGACTCTGTGGACTCAAATATGGAAAAATTATAGCTCTCAAAATGTGGTAACGCAAAAAATATTTTTTGCAATAAAAAGCGTCTTTCAGTGTGTGACGGCTGCCAATCATAAAAATCCGCTAAAAAACCCGCTATAAAAGTAAATGAAAAAAATGTATTTATTTCCATTTTCCCATTAGGGTTAGGGCTAGGGTTAGGGTTAGGGCTAGGGCTAGGGTTAGGGTTAGGGTTAGGGCTAGGGCTAGGGTTAGGGCTAGGGTTAGGGCTAGGGTTAGGGCTAGGGCTAGGGTTAGGGCTAGGGCTAGGGTTAGGGCTAGGATTAGGGCTAGGGTTAGGGCTAGGGTTAGGGCTAGGGTTAGGGTTAGGGCTAGGGCTAGGGTTAGGGCTAGGGTTAGGGTTAGGGCTAGGGTTAGGGCTAGGGTTAGGGCTAGGGTTAGGGTTGGGACTAGGGTTAGGGTTAGGGTTAGGGCTAGGGCTAGGGTTAGGGTTAGGGTTGGGGCTAGGGTTAGGGCTAGGGTAAGGGCTAGGGTTAGGGTTAAGGCTACAGTTAGGGTTGGGGCTAAAGTTAGGGTTAGGGTTGGATTACATTTGCGATTGGGATTAGGATTAGGGGTGTGTCTGGGTTAGAGGTGTGGTTAGGGTTACCGTTGGGATTAGGGTTAGGGGTGTGTTTGGATTAGGGTTTCAGTTATAATTGGGGGGTTTCCACTATTTAGGCACATCAGGGGGATCTCCAAACGCGACATGGCGACCGATCTCAATTCCATCCAATTCTGCATTGAAAAAGTAAAACAGTGCTCCTTCCCTTCCGAGCTCTCCCGTGTGCCCAAACAGGAGTTTACCTCAACATATGGGGTATCAGCGTACTCAGGACAAATTGGACAACAACTTTTGGGGTCCAATTTCTCCTGTTACCCTTGGGAAAATACAAAACTGGGGGCTAAAAAATAATTTTTGTGGGAAAAAAAGAGATTTTTTATTTTCACGGCTCTGCGTTATAAACTGTAGTGAAACACTTGGGGGCTCAAAGTTCTCACAACACATCTAGATAAGTTCGTGGGGGGGTCTAGTTTCCAACATGGGGTCACTTGTGGGGGTTTCTACTGTTTAGGTATATTAGGGGCTCTGCAAACGCAATGTGACGCCTGCAGACCATTCCATTTAAGTCTGCATTCCAAATGGCGCTCCTTCCCTTCCGAGCCCTCCCATGCGCCCAAACGCTGGTTCACCCCACATATGGGGTATCAACGCACTCAGGACAAATTGGACAACAACTTTTGGGGTCCAATTTCTCCTTTTACCCTCGAGAAAATACAAAACTGGGGGCTAAAAAATAATTTTGAGGGGAAATTTTTTATTTTATTTTCACGGCTCTGCGTTATAAACTGTAGTGAAATACTTGGGGGCTCAAAGTTCTCACAACACATCTAAATAAGTTCCTTGGGGGGTCTAGTTTCCAATATGGGGTCACTTGTGGGGGGTTTCTACTGTTTAGGTACATTAGGGGCTCTGCAAACACAATGTGACGCCTGCAGACCATTCCATCTAAGTCTGTATTCCAAATGGCTCTCCTTCCCTTCCGAGCCCTCCCATGCGCCCAAACGCTGGTTCTCCCCCACATATAGGGTATCAGCGCACTCAGGACAAATTGCACAACAACTTTTGGGGTCCAATTTCTCCTGTTACCCTCAGGAAAATACAAAACTGGGGGCTAAAAAATTATTTTTGTGGGAAAAAAATTTTGTTTTATTTTTACGGCTCTGCATTATAAACTTCTGTGAAGCTCTTATTGGGTCAAAGTGCTCACCACACATCTAGATAAGTTCCTTAGGGGGTCTACTTTTCAAAATGGTGTCACTTGTGGGGGGTTTCAATGTTTAGGTACATCAGTGGCTCTCCAAACGCAACATGGCGTCCAATCTCAATTCCTGTCAATTTTGCATTGAAAGGTCAAACGGCGCTCCTTCCCTTCCGAGCTCTCCCATGCGCCCAAACAATGGTTTACCCCCACATATGGGGTATCAGAGTACTCAGGACAAATTGTGCCACAACTTTTGTGGTCCAATTTCTTCTCTTACCATTGGGAAAATAAAAAATTGGGGGCGAAAAGATAATTTTTGTGAAAAAAAAATGATTTTTTATTTTTACGGTTCTGCATTATAAACTTCTGTGAAGCACTTGGTGGGTCAAAGTGCTCACCACACCTCTAGATAAGTTCCTTAGGGGGTCTACTTTCCAAAATGGTGTCACTTGTGGGGGGTTTCAATGTTTAGGCACATCAGTGGCTCTCCAAACGCAACATGGCGTCTCATCTCAATTCCTGTCAATTTTGCATTGAAAGGTCAAACGGCGCTCCTTCCCTTCCGAGCTCTCCCATGCGCCCAAACAATGGTTTACCCCCACATATGGGGTATCAGAGTACTCAGGACAAATTGTGCCACAACTTTTGTGGTCCAATTTCTTCTCTTACCATTGGGAAAATAAAAAATTTGGGGCGAAAAGATAATGTTTGTGAAAAAAAATGATTTTTTATTTTTACGGTTCTGCATTATTAACTTCTGTGAAGCACTTGGTGGGTCAAAGTGCTCACCACACCTCTAGATAAGTTCCTTAGGGGGTCTACTTTCCAAAATGGTGTCACTTGTGGGGGGTTTCAATGTTTAGGCACATCAGTGGCTCTCCAAACGCAACATGGCGTCCCATCTCAATTCCAGTCAACTTTGCATTGAAAAGTCAAATGGCGCTCCTTCCCTTCCGAGCTCTGCCATGCGCACAAACTGTGGTTAACCCCCACATATGGGGTATCAGCGTACTCAGGACAAATTGTACAACAACTTTTGGGGTCCATTTTCTCCTGTTACCCTTGGCAAAATAAAACAAATTGGAGCTGAAGTAAATTTTTTGTGAAAAAAAGTTAAATGTTAATTTTTATTTAAACATTCCAAAAATTCCTGTGAAGCACCTGAAGGGTTAATAAACTTCTTGAATGTGGTTTTGAGAACCTTGAGGGGTGCAGTTTTTAGAATGGTGTCACACTTGGGTATTTTCTATCATATAGACCCCTCAAAATGACTTCAAATGAGATGTGGTCCCTAAAATAAAATGGTGTTGTAAAAATGAGAAATTGCTGGTCAACTTTTAACCCTTATAACTCCCTAACAAAAAAAAATTTTTGGTTCCAAAATTGTGCTGATGTAAAGTAGACATGTGGGAAATGTTACTTATTAAGTATTTTGTGTGACATATCTCTGTGATTTAATTGCATAAAAATTCAAAGTTGGAAAATTGCGAAATTTTCAAAATTTTCGCCAAATTTCCGTTTTTTTCACAAATAAACGCAGGTAATATCAAAGAAATTTTACGACTATCATGAAGTACAATATGTCACGAGAAAACAATGTCAGAATCACCGGGATCCGTTGAAGCGTTCCAGAGTTATAACCTCATAAAGGGACAGTGGTCAGAATTGTAAAAATTAACCCGGTCCATAACGTGCAAACCACCCTTGGGGGTAAAGGGGTTAAATGAGTAGGATTTTGAAGGAATGATCTGTGACTGTTGTGTGGATTTGTAAGTGTGATAATTCCCTTTCCTCTTCTTAGTTTGGTTTTGTCCCATTATTATTATTATTTTTATTATTATAGCACCATTTATTCCATGGCACTTTACATGTAAGGAGGGGTATACATAATAAAAACAAGTACAATAATCTTAAACAATACAAGTCATAATTGGTACAGGAGGAGAGAGGACCCTGCCCGCGAAGGCTCACAATCTACAAGGGATGGGTGAGAATACAGTAGGCGAGGGTAGAGCTGGTCATGCAGCGGTTTGGTCGATCGATGGTTACTGCAGGTTATAGGCTTGTCAGGAGAGGTGGGTCTTCAGGCTCTTTTTGAAGGTTTCGATGGTAGGTGAGAGTTTGATATGTTGTAGTAGAGAGTTCCAGAGTAGGGGTGATGAGCGAGAGAAATCTTGTATGCGATTGTGGGAAGAGGAGATAAGAGGGGAATAGAGAAGGAGATTTTGTGAGGATCGGAGGTTGCGTGCAGGAAAGTACCGGGAGACGAGGTCACATATGTATGGAGGAGACAGGTTGTGGTTAGGGTTTTGTACTGGAGTCTCTGGGCAATGGAGAGCCAGTGAAGGGATTGACAGGGGAGAAACTGGGGAATAGTGGGGGGACAGGTGGATTAGTCTGGCAGCAGAGTTTAGAATAGATTGGAGGGGTGCAAGCGTTCGAGGGGAGGCCACAGAGCAGGAGGTTGCAGTAGTCAAGGCGAGAGATGATGAGGGCATGGACTAGGGTTTTTGCAGATTCTTGGTTGAGGAATGAACGGATTCGTGAAATATTTTTGAGTTGAAGTCGGCAGGAAGTGGAAAGGGCTTGGATATGTGGTTTGAAGGAGAGATCAGCGTCAAGGATTACCCCGAGGCATCGAGCTTGTGGGACTGGGGAGAGTGGGCAGCCATTTACTGTAATGGATAGGTTCGTTGGGGGGGTCATGTGAGATGGGGGAAAGATGATGAATTCTGTTTTGTCCATGTTAAGTTTCAGAAATCTAGCGGAGAAGAAGGATGAAATAGTGGACAGACATTGAGGGATTCTGGTTAGTAGGGAGTTGATATCTGGTCCAGAGATGTAGATCTGTGTGTCATCAGCATAGAGATGATACTGAAAGCCATGAGATTCTATGAGCTATCCCAGGCCAAATGTGTAAATGGAGAAGAGCAGTGGCCCTAGGACTGAACCGTGTGGGACTCCGACAGATAGGGGGTGAGTTGAGGAGGTGGTGTGTGAGTGGGAGATGCTGAATGTCCGGTCTGTTAGGTATGATGAGATCCAGGATAGGGCCAAGTCTGTGATGCCAAGGGATGAGAGGGTCTGTAATAATAGGGAATGGTCCACTGTGTCAAAGCCAGCCGACAGGTCCAGGAGGAGGAGGACAGAGTAGTGTCGCTTGCTCTTGGCGGTTAAGAGGTCATTGGTGACCTTGGTAAGGGCAGTCTCAGTGGAGTGGTGTGACCGGAAGCCAGATTGTAAGCGGTCGAAGAGGGAGCTAGAAGAGAGATGGGAGGACAGTTCAAGGTAGACGTGTTGTTCCAGTAGCTTGGAGGCATAGGGGAGAAGTGATATAGGGTGATAGCTAGATACAGAGGATGGGTCAAAAGAGGGCTTTTTGAGGATGGGTGTGATGGAGGCATGTTTAAAGCTTGAGGGGAAAACACCAGTTGTTAGCGATAGGTGGAAGAGATGGGTTAGGGTTGGAATGAAGACTGTGGTGAAGTTTGGGAAGAAGTGGGATGGGATCGGGTCAAGTGCACAGGTGGTGAGATGTGATCTTGAGAGTAGAGTGGAGAGTCGATCTTCTGTAATGGTGGAGAAGTTGGTTTTGGAGGTGGAGGGCTGGGAAGTCGGGAGGAAGGGCTCTGGGGGTTGTTGACATCCCATCCTCCTCTCCATGGTGCATTCCTCTGTTGTATGTGAATTAATTTTTGTATGCTTGTTTTTTCATTTGCCCTTGTTTGTGTTGCCTGTTTGTTGGGTTGGTGTACTGCGGTGCACGACAGCATCCCTCTTCCATGGGTGGGGAAGAGAACAGACAGAGGACAGATTCAAGAGTTAAGGCAAGGGTTGCGGCCCTGGCATATTCACCTTCAGAAGTATTCTGGGGAAAAGGGCGAGCTAGGGCTAAAATCTGAGTTGCTTTACCATGATATTAGCCAGAGGTAAGTGTTCACACTAGGCAGTCAGGTCAGGGACCCATCCGATCCATGAGATTACCTTGACGTTTGGTGGATGGGCTCACATTTTGTGGCCAAATTTTGTGCTAAGCATCTCATGTGTTTTTTCATAGATTTCAAGAGCCATTATGCTATTCACATTTCATGTATCACACATTCCCTTGCTTTAGTACAATTTATTTCAGCCATTCATCTATATGCTATGTAAGTTGTTTTTTGGTTATGCACCAGTTCAGACTAGTTTGCTGTTCAGTCAGTTTACCATTACTTGCTATGGAGCCCACATCAAAGCAGGGGATCCGACCTCCGCCGTAATAGTACGGCGGAGGTCGTGAAGGGGTTAAATTATGTTAATTTCTTTTGACAAAACAGGGGTTAATTGGCCATGTTGGGACTCTGAGCGCTCAGCATAGCTCTGTTAGCCTCCTTTATATAATCTGAGTCCTGATTTAAAACTATATCAGAGCTAGGTTATGCTGCATGGCTTAGGAGGAGAGGTTATATGAGAAGGATTTTGGAGGAGTTATCTGTGACTGTTGCGTGGTTTGTAAGTTCCCTTCACTCCTCTTACTTTGTGAGTGAATATTTGTAAGTCTGGTATTTTCAGTTACCCCTCGTTTGTGTTGCCTTGTTCGTCGAGTTGATGTACTGCGATGCATAACAGCGTCCCTCTTCCATAGGTGGGGAAAGAGAACAGACTGAGGTCTGAGTCAGGAGATAAGGCAAGGGTGGTGGCATGCTCACCTTCAGAAGCATCTCGGGGAATAGGGAGAGCTAGAGAGACCCCTAGTGTTAGGAACCCGGGAAGGAGCCCCTGGTCCTGGGTCACCCGTCAGCTGAGTCGTGACACTTGGCTCCAGAAAGCGCCTCCTAGTGGTGACTCTATTTTATTAATGATCAAAAAACATGACAGCTGGTTCAGAAAAAAACACCCCACTAAGAAAATGTAGAGTACAGATTTTGAAAAATGGAGGTGCATATGCCTCAAGGGGGTGATATTCATTTTCAAACAAAATTACCTCTTTACAGAACCAAGTGCAGAGATTCAGCTTATATCCAGAAAGACACTTGAAGACACGATGGTTAATTAGCCTCCGATTTGTAATTTATTACAAATTATGCTGAAATTAAAATTACCAATGAGAATAAAAAAATCTGCACTAATTAAGATATTTATTGGGGACTTGATTTCATGTATTAAATTCAGCTATCCCCAGTAGGGACTAAAATGTAAAACTCTCACACACAGTCAATAAAGGGTATCAAGAAATACTTGTCAAAATTCTTTTAAGACATTTCATTTACATGGTTATCAATTGTGGGCCGGGATCACACATGCGAGAAATACAGCAGAGTCTTGCATGTTAATACCCGGCATTTCCACTGTCACTCAGGAGCGGAGCGTGCGGCTGCATGTTTTGCGTTTTCCGGTGCCCTTATGGCCAAATCGGATATAGAATCCGCCTTTCACCTATTGCCAGTCCATCCAGATTGTCATCATTTACTGGGAGCTAAGTTCGAGGGGTTGTATTACTATGACACGTGACTCCCGATGGGATGCTCAATTTCATGTTTTTGCTTCGAAATGTTTAGCACATTCCTGGAGTGGGTCATACGCAAGATTACGCGGTTACCCTCTATCGCACATTACCTCAATGACTTTTTATTAGTAGGGCCAGCAAATTCGGAGATTTTATTCACAAGCCCTGGTTCAATTTAAGGAGATCATGGCGCATTTTGGAGTCCCATTATCTCCCGAGAAGACGATAGGTCCCACCCCAGTAATTACTTTTCTCGGTATCGAAATCGATTCGATCGCCAAGGAATTCAGGTTGCCACGGGAAAAGATTGACAAGCTATTAGAACTAATCAATGGCTGCCTATCGATAGGAAAGATCTCTTTAGCCCAAATGCAGTCATTACTTGGTTCTTTTAATTTTGCTTGCAGGATCATGCCAATGGGCAGGATTTTTTCTCGCAGGCTAACACTCGCTACGAGAGGCATAAAACGACCTCACCACAGGATCAGGACCACGGCACAGCTGCGAGGTGATCTGACAATATGGAAACACTTCCTAAGTACTTACAACGGGATAACCTGTTTTCAAGAAGAGGAGTGCGTAAGCGATAATATAAACTTGTTTTTTAAACAGCGGGCCCTGCCGGTTTCAGCGTCCGCTTTGGAAGCCAGAGATGTGCTGGTAAATGGCCTGATTCTGGAATCAGCAGGGCTTGGACCAGGGACTCAACTCTTCTTGAGCTGTATCCCGTTGCGGCGGCCATGGTAATCTGGGCTTGCCAACAAATGACTCTGTTTGCTGTTTAAAACCGACAGCGTTGCACACGCTATAAACTACCTGTCATCTTCCTCCCCGCTGGTCATAAAATTGATTAGTTTTATCGTTTTGGAGAGTTTGAGTTTAAATGTGTGGATTAAAGCAAGTATTGATATCAAGAATAACGACAATTTAACGGATATTGCAAGTTGGTCTATTTCACAGGAGCAGCCTGGGCCGCCATCGCAGGAGCAGCTGGAGGTGGTGGAATGTCCGCCTTTGATTTGGGATGTCCTGGAGAATTGATCTCCCTTATACGGTCAATAGCTCCGTCCACTTGGAGAGCCTATGGTAAGGCGTGGGAGGAGTGGTGTTGTTTAGCAGCAGATAAACCGGTGGGTTCTTCAGATGATTCTTAGCCCAGATGCATGCCAACGGGGTGTCAGGAGCGGTGGCTCGTAACCTCGTATCCGCTTTGACATTTCATTTCAAACTGCGGGGCTGGGCGGATTCCACAAAACACTTTTTAGTTGGTCAATTGTTGAAGGGATGGTGAAGAAAAGATAGTCGTAGCGACAATAGGCGACCCATTTCGTTCCAGCTCCTCGTTAGTCTAATTAAGGCTGCAAGATTGGTCTGCGACTCAAATCACAAAACCGCTCTTATATCAGCGGCTTTTGGCATCGCCTTTTTTTGGGGCCATGCATGTTAGTGAGATCCTATTGCCCGCCCTCAACAAAGCAGGTGGTCTGCAACGAGAAGACGTTCTAATTTGCGACAATGGCTTGAGGATTAGGGTGCGCAGATCCAAGATTGATCAGGAAGGCAGAGGCACATGGTTTCCAGTATTCCCCATCAAAGGGGCAATTTGCCTATTGACCTTGGTTAACAATTATATGAGTGTCAGGAGTAGCGAGGTCAATTTTTTATCCACAAGAACGGATCCCCCTGGTGGCGGGACAATTTTTAGCATTATTGAGACGCACTTTGCCATTCCTGGGTTTAACTGCAGCTGAATTTGGAACGCATTCCTTTAGGATAGGGGCGGCAACAGAAGCTTCCAGGGCTGGGTTATTTGAGTCAGACATTCAGAGGGTTGGCAGATGGAAATCTCATTGTTTTACAAGGTACATCAGACCTGAATTAGTGTTATAGGAATAAAATAAAATAAAATAAAAATAATAAAAAAGTCACACATACATACTTAAAGTTCAAGTCTGGTTAAGTAACAACTTTGTTTCAGATGGCATGCGGACCAGCATATGGTTTGTGGGTCATTCCTACATATACTGGGCGACTTGGCGAGCCGAATTGAGTCCACGAGGACGATCACTGGGTTTCACGGATATGGATGTGATCTGACGTGGCACGAGGGGTCTTACCCGGTCACAGGTTCTTTTAGAGGTAGTCTGCATCGCACGGATGGCATCAGCTCCAACAGTAGTGGTCATACATGCCGGAAGGAACGATTTGGCTTCATCTCTGCTTGCTGAGCTATTGACTCTCATGAGATCGGACATGGACAAGTTTCTGAGCTTCTTTTCCGCAATGCGGAGAGTTAGGTCAGAAGTTATTCCCAGGGTGGTATGGCGGGGTGCCAGAGAGCTAAACGCCATGGAAAGATCTAGACGTACCTTGAACCAGCAAATATCACATTTTATCAGATATAAAAACGGTATAGTGGTAAGGCATCATCGTCTCGAGAGGGACAATACCGGTTTTCTTCTTCCAGATGGGGTTCACCTTAACGATGCTGACTTAGATATTTTTCTAAATGGTCTTCGCGAAGGGGTTTTTGAGGCAATTCATTCTTTGGGGGGGTCGTAGCTTGTTTCCCGCGCTCCTCCTTGGTGGAATGGGTGGAGTTTTTGTGGTGAAGATACCTGCATCGGGAGACCGGAAGGCAGATAATCTCCCTACACCCAATTTATTGGCAAATATTGCATGTGTTAAGCTGCGACCATAATTTTAAGCCAAGTAAAGTTGAAAGTTTTGTTAAAATCTTTCCTAAATAAACAGTTATGTTTTAATAAATATGGTGTGGTGTCGCTTGTTGGGAGGAGAAGGTTGTGGGTCGCGGCAGTCTTAGGAACACTGCGGCTGAGCCGCTGTACCCTGACTGCCGTGTCCTCCCCACGTAATTTATAGAGGTGTCCCATACAACAACGTCGGCAAGAGCCACTAGGCCACGCCCCCGAAGGGGCGTTCTTACCGCTTAGCAGGTGGGCCAGGGGACCGACCTCACATCCAGTCTCCTCAGTACCCAGACCTGTTCCCGCCCTCCCTTCCCTTGCTTTGTGTTTCTAAAGTTGCAGCTGCGGAATGGGTGGAGTTTTTGGTGTTGAAGATACCTGCATCGGGAGACCGGAAGGCAGATAATATCCCTACACCCGATATATTGGCAAATATTGCCTGTGTTAAGCTGCGACCATAATTTTAAGCCAAGTAAAGTTGAAAGTTTTGTTAAAATCTTTCCTAAATAAACAGTTATTTTAATAAATGTGGTGTGGCGTCGCTAGTTGGGAGGAAAAGGTTGTAGGTCGCGGCAGTCTAGTGAGTGCAGCTCTGGGGTATAATACAGGAAGTAACTTAGGATCAGTAATGTACTGTGTGTACAAAGTGACTACACCAGCAGAATAGTGAGTGCAGCTCTGGGGTATAATACAGGATGTAACTCATGATCAGTACAGGAATAGTAATATAATGTATGTGCACAATGACTCAACCAGCAGAATAGTGAGTGCAGCTCTGGAGTATAATACTGGATCTAACTCAGGATCAGCAAAGATTACGTAATTTAATGTATGTTACATTTTGTGTTTCATTGTTGATACTTTTATTCCTTTGTGTAACTCTGATAAATTGCTTGGTATCGTTAGCACTTCTATAAATAAAATCTGTACACGACATACACTCCCTGACAGAAGTTATATCGCTTATCCATGTTATGTAAATAAAAGCTTATAACCTATGTGGCGTCATGGAAAGATCGCGTCCCTGCAGATCCGGTGAAAGGGTTAACTCCAATTTCACCCGATCTGCAGGGACAGGGGGAGTGGTAGTATAGCCCGGGGGGGTGGCTTCACCCCCCTGTGGCTACGATCGCTCTGATTGGCTGTTGAAAGTGAAACTGCCAATCAGAGCGATTTGTAATATTTCACCTATTAAAACTGGTGAAATATTACATTCCAGCCATGGCCGATGCTGCAATATCATCGGCCATGGCTGGAACCACTGGTCTGCCCCACCGCCACCGATTCCCCCCCCAGTCCTCCGATCAGTCCTGTACACTGCTCCGCTCCCCTCCGTCCTCCTGTCCGCTCCCCCGTGCTCTTGTCCGCTCCCCCCGTGCTCCAATCCCACCCCGTGCTCCAATCCAACCCCCCTGCACTCTGATCCACCCCCCATGCTCCGATCCACCCCCCCGTGCTCCAATCCACCCCCCATGCTCCGATCCACCCCCCCCGTGCTCCAATCCACCCCCCACGCTCCGATCCACTCCCCCATGCTCCGATCCACCCCCCCCCCGTGCTCCTCCCCAACCCATCATACTTACCGAGCCTCCCGGGGTCCGTCCGTCTTCTCCATGGGCGCCGCCATCTTCCATCACAGTGATCAAAATAAAAAAAATAGTAAATTACCCCCCCCCCCCTTTGTCACTCCCATAGATAGGGACAATAGTAAAATAAAGAATTTTATTTTTTCCACTAAGGTTGGGGTTAGAACTAGGGTTAGGGTTAGGGTTAGTATTTCGGTATGTGCACACGTATTCTGGTCCTCTGTGTATTTTTCCGCAGCGGATTTGATAAATCTGCAGTGCTAAACCGCTGCGGATTTATGGCGGATTTACCGCGGTTTTTCTGCGCATTTCACTGCGGTTTTACAACTGTGATTTTCAGAAAGAAGTGACATGCTGCGGAATGTAAACCTCTGCATTTCCGTGCAGTTTTTCTGCAGCATGTGTACAGCGATTTTTGTTTCCCATAGGTTTACATTGAACTGTAAACTCATGGGAAACTGCTGCGGATCCGCAGCGTTTTCCGCAGCGTGTGCACATATCTTTAGAATTAGGCTATGTGCACACAGTGCGGATTTGGCTGCGGATCCGCAGCGGATTGGCCGCTGCGGATTCGCAGCAGTGTTCCATCAGGTTTACAGTACCATGTAAACCTATGGAAAACCAAATCCGCTGTGCCCATGGTGCGGAAAATACCGCACGGAAACGCTGTGTTGTATTTTCCGCAGCATGTCAATTCTTTGTGCGGATTCCGCAGCGTTTTACACCTGTTCCTAAATAGGAATCCGCAGGTGAAATCCACACAAAAAACACTGGAAATCCGCGGTAAATCCGCAGGTAAAACGCAGTGCCTTTTACCCGCGGAGTTTTCAAAAATGGTGCTGAAAAATCTCACACGAATCCGCAACGTGGGCACATAGCCTTAGGGTTAGGGTTGGAATTAGGGTTGTGATTAGGGTTATGGCTACAGTTGGGATTAGAGTTAGGGGTGTGTTGGGGTTAGTGTTGGAGGTAGAATTGAGGGGTTTCCACTGTTTAGGCACATCAGGGGTCACCAAACGCAACATGGCGCCACCATTGATTCCAGTCAATCTTGTATTCTAAAAGTCAAATGGTGCTCCCTCAATTCCGAGCCCCGACGTGTGCCCAAACAGTGGTTTACCTCCACATATGGGGTACCAGCATACTCAGGACAAACTGTGCAACAATTACTGGGGTCCAATTTCTCCTGTTACCCTTGTGAAAATAAAAAATTGCTTGCTAAAACATCATTTTTGAGGAAAGAAAAATGATTTTTTATTTTCACGGCTCTGCGTTGTAAACGTCTGTGAAGCACTTGGGGGTTCAAAGTGCTCACCACACATCTAGATAAGTTCCTTTCGGGGTCTAGTTTCCAAAATGGGGTCACTTGTGGGGGGTTTCTACTGTTTAGGCAAATCAGGGGCTCTGCAAACGCAACGTGACGCCCGCAGACCATTCCATCAAAGTCTGCATTTCAAAAGTCACTACTTCCCTTCTGAGCCCCGACGTGTGCCCAAACAGTGGTTTACCCCCACATATTAGGTATCAGTGTACTCAGGACAAACTCGGCAACAACTATTGGGGTCCAATTTCTCCTGGTACCCTTGTGAAAATAAAAAAATTGCTTGCTAAAACATCATTTTTGAGGAAAGAAAAATTATTATTATTTTCACGGCTCTGCGTTGTAAACGTCTGTGAAGCACTTGGGGGTTCAAAGTGCTCACCACATATCTAGATAAGTTCCTTGTGGGGTCTAGTTTCCAAAATGGGGTCACTTGTGGGGGGTTTCTACTGTTTAGGCACACCAGGGGCTCTGCAAACGCAACGTGACGCCCGCATACCATTCCATCAAATTCTGCATTTCAAAAGTCACTACTTCCCTTCTGAGCCCCGACGTGCGCCCAAACAGTGGTTTACCCCCACACATGGGGTATCAGCGTACTCAGGAGAAACTGGACAACAACATTTGGGGTCCAATTTCTCCTTTAACCCTTGGGAAAATAAAAAAATCTTGGCTAAAAAATTATTTTTGAGGAAAGAAAACGTATTTATTATTTTTTACGGCTCTGCGTTATAAACTTCTGTGAAGCACTTGGGGGTTCATAGTGCTCACCTCACATCTAGATAAGTTCCTTTCGGGGTCTAGTTTCCAAAATGGGGTCACTTGTGGGGGGTTTCTACTGTTTAGCCACATCAGGGTCTCTGCAAACGCAACGTGACGCCCGCAGAGCATTCCATCAAATTCTGGGGTAAATAATTATTTTTGAGAAAAGATTTTTTTTTTTTTTTTCATGGCTCTGCGTTATAAACTTCTGTGAAGCAGTTAGGGGATAAAAGTGCTCACCACACATCTAGATTAGTTCCTTTGGGGGTCTAGTTTCCAAAATGGGGTCACATGTGGGGGAGCTCCAATGTTTAGGCACACAGGGGCTCTCCAAACGCAACATGGTGTCCGCTAACAATTGGAGCTAATTTTCCATTCAAAATGTCAAATGGCGCGCCTTCCCTTCCGAGCCCTGCCGTGTGCCCAAACAGTGGTTTACCCCCACATATGAGGTATCAGCGTACTCAGGACAAATTGGACAACAACTTTCATGGTTCAGTTTCTCCTTTTACCATTGGGAAAATTGTTGCTAAAAGATCATTTTTGTGACTAAAAAGTGAAATGTTCATTTTTTCCTTCCATGTTGCTTCTGCTGCTGTGAAGCAACCTGAAGGGTTAATAAACTTCTTGAATGTGGTTTTGAGCACATTGAGGGGTTCAGTTTTTAGAATGGTGTCACTTTTGGGTATTTTCAGCCATATAGACCCCTCAAACTGACTTCAAATGTGAAGTGGTCCCTAAAAAAAATGGTTTTGTAAATTTCGTTGTAAAAATGAGAAATCACTGGTCAAATTTTAACCCTTATACAGTGGGGCAAAAAAGTATTTAGTCAGTCAGCAATAGTGCAAGTTCCACCACTTAAAAAGATGAGAGGCGTCTGTAATTTACATCATAGGTAGACCTCAACTATGGGAGACAAACTGAGAAAAATAAATCCAGAAAATCACATTGTCTGTTTTTTTAAACATTTTTTTGCATATTATGGTGGAAAATAAGTATTTTGTCAGAAACAAACAATCAAGATTTCTGGCTCTCACAGACCTGTAACTTCTTCTTTAAGAGTCTCCTCTTTCTTCCACTCATTACCTGTAGTAATGGCACCTGTTTAAACTTGTTATCAGTATAAAAAGACACCTGTGCACACCCTCAAACAGTCTGACTCCAAACTCCACTATGGTGAAGACCAAAGAGCTGTCAAAGGACACCAGAAACAAAATTGTAGCCCTGCACCAGGCTGGGAAGACTGAATCTGCAATAGCCAACCAGCTTGGAGTGAAGAAATCAATAGTGGGAGCAATAATTAGAAAATGGAAGACATACAAGACCACTGATAATCTCCCTCGATCTGGGGCTCCACGCAACATCCCACCCCGTGGGGTCAGAATGATCACAAGAACGGTGAGCAAAAATCCCAGAACCACGCGGGGGGACCTAGTGAATGAACTGCAGAGAGCTGGGACCAATGTAACAAGGCCTACCATAAGTAACACACTACGCCACCATGGACTCAGATCCTGCAGTGCCAGACGTGTCCCATTGCTTAAGCCAGTACATGTCCGGGCCCGTCTGAAGTTTGCTAGAGATCATTTGGATGATCCAGAGGAGTTTTGGGAGAATGTCCTATGGTCTGATGAAACCAAACTGGAACTGTTTGGTAGAAACACAACTTGTCGTGTTTGGAGGGAAAAGAATACTGAGTTGCATCCATCAAACACCATACCTACTGTAAAACATGGTGGTGGAAACATCATGCTTTGGGGCTGTTTCTCTGCAAAGGGGCCAGGACGACTGATCCGGGTACATGAAAGAATGAATGGGGCCATGTATCGTGAGATTTTGAGTGCAAACCTCCTTCCATCAGCAAGGGCATTGAAGATGAAACGTGGCTGGGTCTTTCAACATGACAATGATCCAAAGCACACCGCCAAGGCAACAAAGGAGTGGCTTCGTAAGAAGCATTTCAAGGTCCTGGAGTGGCCTAGCCAGTCTCCAGATCTCAACCCTATAGAAAACCTTTGGAGGGAGTTGAAAGTCCATGTTGCCAAGCGAAAAGCCAAAAACATCACTGCTCTAGAGGAGATCTGCATGGAGGAATGGGCCAACATACCAACAACAGTGTGTGGCAACCTTGTGAAGACTTACAGAAAACGTTTGACCTCTGTCATTGCCAACAAAGGATATATTACAAAGTATTGAGATGAAATTTTGTTTCTGACCAAATACTTATTTTCCACCATAATATGCAAATAAAATGTTAAAAAAACAGACAATGTGATTTTCTGGATTTTTTTTTCTCAGTTTGTCTCCCATAGTTGAGGTCTACCTATGATGTAAATTACAGACGCCTCTCATCTTTTTAAGTGGTGGAACTTGCACTATTGCTGACTGACTAAATACTTTTTTGCCCCACTGTAACTTCCTAGCAAAAAAAAAATTTGTTTCCAAAATTGTGCTGACCTAAAGTATACATGTGGGAAATGTTATTTATTAACTATTTTGTGTCACAGAACTCTCTGGTTTAACAGAATAAAAATTCAAAATGTGAAAATTGCAAAATTTTCAAAATTTTCGCCAAATTTCTGTTTTTATCACAAATAAACGCAGAATTTATTGACCTAAATTTACCACTAACATGAAGCCCAATATGTCACGAAAAAACAATCTCAGAACTGCTAGGATCCGTTGAAGCGTTCCTGAGTTATTACCTCATAAAGGGACACTGGTCAGAATTGCAAAAAACGGCCGGGTCATTAAGGTCAAAATAGGCTGGGTCATGAAGGGGTTAAATTCATCCATTAGTTGTATAAATCATGCTTATGAAAGCTGAAACCCTCCGAAATGTGGTTTAGGTTAAGAAAATAAATTGTCATCAATGCAGAAATATTGATCAGTTAATGGACACAGAATGGTAAGATCTTGGCAAAACAAAAGTTTTGTCATCTGGTCATATAATGCACCCAATCCTAGTTTACATCTTCACCTGTGCTCAGTAAATGATCGGTTAATTAGTGTGTGTGTATAAAAACAAACCCCGCACCCCAGACCTTCACTTGAACTGCAACTTGAGCTCTGTCAACATGCCAAAAATCCACCCTGCGACCAAAGCCAGGATTATCAAGAGGCTGAAGACCAGATACACTGCAGAGGTGGCTGGCAGCTTTAATGTGTCAAGTACAAAGAATTAAAAAAAGATTTGAAGAGAGTGGAGATGTGTTTGACAAGCCCAGGTCCAGCAGACCCCACAAGACAACTGCTCAGGAGGAACGTTTGTTGGTTAGAAAATCCAAACCAAGCCCCTCTTCCACTGCAGCAGAGATCCAACAGGCCTGGTCACCTAAAGTCCCTGTGTCAACTAGAACAGTTTGTAGGATTCTGTCTCGAAATGGCCTCCATGGTCGAATCACTGCCCAGAAGCCAGCACTAAACAAAAAGCAAATAAAAAACCGTGTGACATTTGCAAAGTCCCACAGCCTGCTAAACAGATGGACGCTGGAAAAGTGGCAGAAGGTGGATTTACGGGATAAATCTTCAGTAGAATTACACCACAACTGCTGCAAATTCTGCAGGAGACCTACTGGAGCCTGTATGGATCCAAAATACACCCAGAAAACAGTTACATTTGGTGGTGGAAAGATCTTGGTCTGGGGTTACATTCAGTATGGAGGTGTGTGAAACATTTGCAAGGTGGAAGGCAATATCAAAAGCCTAAAATATCAAGAAGTATTAGCTACCTCTTATATTCCAAATCATAAAAGGGGTCAAATTCTGCAGCAGGATGGTGCTCCATCTCATACATCCATCTCTACACCAAAGTTCCTCCAGGCAAAAAAGATCAAGGTGCTCAAGGACTGGCCAGCCTAGTCACCAGACATGAACATCATTGAGCATGTTTGGGGTAGGATGAAAGAGGAAGCTTGGAAGACAAAACCAAAGAATCCAGATGAACTCTGGGAGGCATGTAAGACTGCATTCTTTGCTATTCCTGATGACTTCATTAATAAATTGTATGAATCATTGTTGGACCGCATGGATGAGGTCCTTCAAGCTCATGGAAGTCACGCAAAATATTAAATATGACTCTAATAGCACCACAACTTCATTCACCAATGTTATGCAACATATATTTGTATTTTGAGTTAATTATTTGTTTGAATATCACATTATTTCTGTGGGTGAAAAAACATTTGTTTTGCCAAAATCTGACCATTCTGTGTCCATTGACTGATCAATATTTCTGCATTGATGCCAATTTATTTTCTTAACCTAGACCACATTTTGGAGGGTTTCAGCTTTCAAAAGAATAATTTATGCAACCAATGGATGAATTTAACGTCCGATTATAAGCTTTTATTTACATAACATGGATAAGCGACATAATTTCTGTCAGGGAGTGTACTGTAGTTTCCATATTCAACTTTTTTTTTCACTGAAATTACTGACAATCTCTTTAAAATCGAACGTTCAGCAACAAGGTTAAATTAAAGTTTGTGAACCGCAGCTATCCTTGAATCTTCCACCAAATGATCCTGCTTCCCTCTTCAGTGATTAGGATAGATCTAACAGAAAATGAGTTCTGAAGCTATTAATTCCTGTAATAGAATGTCTGCAGGATTAGTGACATGTGAACCTTCTCGCGCTGCATATATCAAAGCTACCACTCTCTTTGTTCAGGTTTTGTGTGTGCTGTGACTGAGTCTGTGACACTTTCATTGGACATAATGCATATATTTACCAAATGAGATAAGACAGGAAATCCGTGCTCCGATTCCCGAGGTTCCGATTTCCTTCTCCTTTGTTTGGCACCTTCCTTCAGATTAAACTTAGACAAATATGAAACATTTTGCAGCATCGTGTAATGGAAATATTCTATTTTTATTAAGGGATCCTTGATAAAGTAAAAACATGGCTGCTCTTTTTCAGAAACAGCGCCACACCTATCCCTAGGATATGTCTGGTATTATAAGTCATCTCCATTGAAGAATATGGCAGTGATTTACAATAATTCTCACAACCTGAGAACATACCTTAGTGAAGCTTACCTAAAAATAAACAAATATTTCCATATAAAAGGCTTATATAAATAAAAGTAAATATTTTGCTTTTATGTAAAATAATCTTATAAAGTAAGTCAAAAAGGTCACTAAAGTTAAAAAAAGATGAACAATTCCTTTAAAGGGGTTGTCCAGAATAAGAATAAAACCTTACTTTAAAAAAAAAAAAAAAACGCCACTTCAGGTTGTGTGTGGTAATGCAGCTCGTCCCCATTCACATCAATGGGTCTGAGCTGTAATAAGGCAAACTATGGATAAGTGCTTGGCAAGCAATGTCCACATTTTTCTCATATACGAATGACATAATAGACTTGAGATCATCAAATATTATGATTTATCTAGTTAATCAAAAAAAAAGTCTGCACACTTTTTATGCAGCTTTTAATTTTGATTTATTTAGTAAGAATTAAGTAACATTAAATTATGTCGAAAATTAAAGCAAAAAAAAAAAGCACCAAATTAACACTGGAAAAAAAGAGTTAACTAATTTGTAAAATTTGGCAACCTCCAGAGTAAGAAAAATTTTGATTTTTCAGGCTTCACAAATTCTTGTATATCAAATTACAAAAAGTTTACTGCACTAGACACAATTATACCAAAAAAGAACTAAATCTCAAAAAACTTTCAACAAAAGCTTTATAATAATATGCGCAGTCCCTTTAAATTTTCTGACAATTTCCAGGTAACTGATAGCTAAGTTGTAAAAAAAAATCACTGACAACTGATTTACGTATTTTTTTCCAATAGCAACTTGTAAAACCTTGTCTCACTGCAGGTTTACAGTTTTCATGATGTCCGATATGAAAAATTTATTGAGTTTGCAAATTTACAAGAATAGATTTAGTCAAGGAATAATGTTGGTAAAAATAGAAAACATTCCATTCAACAAGGGCCATACATATTTGAAGAATTGTTAACAAGAAAAGAAGTAGGAAGCAAGGATAAACTCTTCACGTTTCACTAATCTCATGTGTTACCCACATAATAACACATGACGTGAAGACAAAAATGCAGATAGAAGCGAAGAGCAGTATTATAGTAGTTATATTCTGGTACATAGGGGGCAGTATTATAGTAGTTATATTGTACATAGGAGCAGTATTATAGTAGTTATATTCTTGTACATAGAGGCAGTATTATAGTAGTTATATTGTACATAGGGGCAGTATTGTAGTAGTTATATTCTTGTATATAGGGGCAGTATTATAGTAGTTATATTCTTGTACATATAGGGCAGTATTATAGTAGTTATATTGTACATAGGAGCAGTATTATAGTAGTTATATTCTTGTACATAGAGGCAGTATTATAGTAGTTATATTGTACATAGGGGCAGTATTGTAGTAGTTATATTCTTGTATATAGGGGCAGTATTATAGTAGTTATATTCTTGTATATAGGGGCAGTATTATAGTACCGTATATGCTCGAGTATAAACCGACCAGAGTATAAGCCGACCCCCTAATTTTGCCACAAAAAAACTGGGAAAACTTAATGACTCGAGTATAAGCCTAGGGTGGAAAATGCAGCAGCTACCGGTAAATGTCAAAAGTAAAAATAGATACCAATAAAAGTAAAATTAATTGAGACATCAGTAGGTTAAGTGTTTTTGAATATCCATATTGAATCAGGAGCCCCATATAATCCTGCATAAAGTTTGATGGCCCCATAAGATGCTCCATAAAGATATTTTCCCCATATAGTGCTGCACAAACCTTGATTATGACCCCATAAGATGCTCCATACAGACACTTGCCCCATATAATAATATAATGCTCCACAAACGTTAATTATGGCCCCATGAGATGCTCCATAAAGATATTTGCCCCATATAGTGCTGTACAAACGTTATGGCCCCATAGATGCTCCAAACAGACATTTGCCCCATACAATGCTGCACAAACGTTATGGCCCCATAAGATGCTCCATACAGACATTTGCCCCATATAATGCAGCACAAATGTTATGGCTTCATAAGATACTCCATACAGACATTTGCCCCATATAATGCTGGATAATTATGGCCCCATAAGATACTCCATATAGATATTTGACCCATATAATGCTGCACAAAAGTTATGGCCCCATAAGATACTCTATACAGACATTTTCCCCATACAATGCTGCACAAACGTTAATTATGGCCCCATAAGATACTCCATATAGATATTTGCCCCATATAATGCTGCACAAAAGTTATGGCCCCATAAGATACTCTATACAGACATTTGCCCCATACAGTGCTGCACAAACGTTATGGCCCCATAAGATGCTCCATACAGACATTTGCTCCATATAATGCAGCACAAATATTATGGCCTCATAAGATACTCCATATAGACCTTTGCCCCATATAATGCTGCACAAACGTTATGGCCCCATAAGATGCTCCATACAGACATTTGCCCCATATAATGCTGCACAAATGTTATGGCCCCATAAGATTCTCCATACAGACATTTGCCCCATATAGTGCTGCACAAACTTTATGGCCCCATAAGGTGCTCTATACAGACACTTGCCCCATTTGCTGTTGCTGAGATTAAAAAAAATCACAAACTCACCTCTCCGTCCGTCGATCAGACCCCCGACACTTTCAATATTCACCTGACTTCGTTCCGGCGCCGCTCCATCTTCAGCGTCTTCTGCACTGATGTTCAGGCAGAGGGCGCGCACTAACCACGTCACCGCACCCTCTGACCTGAGCGTCACTGCAGAAGATGCTGAAGATGGAGCGGCGCCGGAACGAGGAGCAGGTGAATATCGCGCAGCGCTGTGCTCCCCTTCCCGTTATACTCACCTGCTCCTGGCGTGGTGCATTCACTGATTCCTCGGTGCCCCAGCTTCTTCCTGTACTGTGCGGTCACCGTTACTGCTCATTACAGTAATGAATATGTGGCTCCGCCCCTATGTGAGGTGGAGCCGCATATTCATTACTGTAATGAGCGGTACTATGTGACCACTCAGTACAGGAAGAAGCTGGGGAGCCAGGGACCTGCTGGGACCGCACCAGGAGCAGGTGGGTATAATTAGACAGCTCCCGCTCCCCCTCCCCAGCCGACCCCTGGGTATGACTCGAGTATAAGCCGAGAGGGGGACTTTCAGCCCCCCAAAATTGGCTGAATATCTTGGCTTATACTCGAGTATATACGGTCGATATATTATTGTACATAGGAGCAGTATTATAGAAGTTATATTCTTGTACATAGGGAGCAGCATTATACAAGTTATATTCTTATACATAGGGGCAGTTGTTGTGAATTCTGCTCTTGGGCTCCCTCCGGTGGTTGTTGATGGTAATGCAGTTGTTCCTGAGCAGCAGTCTTGGACAGGTGTTTCTGCTAATTGCAATTCTGACTGGGGTATTTAGCTGTGCAGGACTCATTAGTCCTTGCCAGTAGTCAATGTTCCTTTGGAAGTGTTGGTCCTCTGCCTGGCCTCTCCTGCTTGCTGCCTATTCAGCAAAGATAAGTGTTTGGCTTCATTTTTTAGACACACTGCTGTGTGTTTATTTTCTGTGCTGATCTTGTTTATATTTTTGTTCCTGCTAGACTGTGCCTGATGTTTTTCTCAGTCTAGTTGGATTCGCTGGAGTCGCAGATATACCCTCCACATCTTTAGTTGGGTGGTGGAGTTTTTGTATTTTTCTGCTGTGGATATTTTGTAGTGTTTTATGCTGACCACATAGTATCCTGTACTATCCTTTCCTATCTAGGTAAAAGTGGCCTCCTTTGTTTATCCCTGTTTTCTGTCTACGTGTGTCTTTTCCTCTCCTACTCACAGTCATTATTTGTGTGGGGCTACCTATCCTTTGGGGCTCTGCTCTGAGGCAAGAGAGTTTTCCTATTTCTATCTTTAGGGATATTTAGTTCTCCGGCTGTGTCGAGGTGTCTAGGTCTTGTTAGGCACACCCCACGGCTACTTCTAGTTGCGGTGATAGGATCAGGGTTTGCGGTCAGTAAAGTTACCACTGCTCCAGCGAAGGTCATTTAATGCTGCTCCAAGGCCACCTGTTCATAACAGTACTACTGGCCAACAATGAGTTAATTGCATCTCAGAAGAAGGGAAGAAAGATCTTGAGCCATTTTTTTTTCTCCAGCCTGTTTTGTCTTCTCCTCCCTCTTTATCTCTGGGTGGCTGAAGAGCCTTGTGCTAGCATGAATGTTCAGGAATTAGTTTCTCGTGTAGACCAGCTTGCTGCTAGAGTACAGGGTATTTCTGATTACATTGTTCAGACTCCTGCTTTAGAACCGAAGATACCTACTCCTGATTTGTTTTTTGGTGACAGGTCCAAATTTTTGAGTTTTAAAAACAACTGTAAACTGTTTTTTGCATTGAAACCTCGATCCTCCGGTGATTCCATTCAACAAGTTAAAATCATAATTTCCCTGCTGCATGGTGATCCACAGGATTGGGCATTTTCCCTGGAATCTGGGGATCCTGCTTTGCTTAATGTAGACTCCTTCTTTCAGGCGTTAGGATTACTGCATGATGAACCTAATTTGGTGGATCAAGCTGAGAAGACCTTGTTGGCCCTGTCTCAGGGTCAAGAGGCAGCAGAATTGTATTGTCAGAAATTCAGAAAATGGTCTGTATTGACTAAATGGAATAATGATGCTTTGGCGGCAATTTTCAGAAAGGGTCTTTCTGAATCAGTTAAAGATGTTATGGTGGGGTTTCCCACACCCTCCAATCTGAGTGATTCTATGTCTCTGGCCATTCAGATTGATCGGTGCTTGCGGGAGAACAGAACTGTGCGCGCTATGCCGTTATCCTCAGAGCAAATTCCTGAGCCTACGCAGTGTGATAGGATTCTGTCTAAAACAGAACGACAAGGTTTCAGACGTCTCAATAGGTTGTGTTATTATTGTGGCGACGCTTCCCATGTCATTTCTGTCTGCCCTAAGCGGACCAAGAGGATCACCAGTTCATTTACCATCTGTACTGTACAACCTAAATTTCTGTTATCTGTGACCTTGATCTGTTCATTGTCATCATTTTCTGTCATGGCGTTTGTGGATTCAGGCACCGCCTTGAACTTGATGGACTTTGAGTTTGCCAGGCGTTGTGGTTTTCCCTTGCAGCCTTTGCAGAACCCTATTCCTTTAAGGGGCATTGATGCTACACCCTTGGCTAAAAATAAGCCCCAGTTTTGGACACAGGTGACCATGCGCATGGCGCCAGCCCATCAGGAAGATTGTCGATTTCTGGTGTTGCATAACTTGCATGATGCTATCGTGCTGGGTTTTCCGTGGTTGCAGGTACATAATCCTGTTTTGGATTGGAAGTCCATGTCTGTGACTAGTTGGGGTTGTCAGGGGGTTCATAATGATGTTCCTCTGATGTCTATAGCCCTTTCTCCCTCTTCTGAAATTCCAGAGTTTTTGTCTGATTTTCAGGATGTATTCGATGAGCCCAAGTCCAGTTTCCTTCCACCACACAGGGACTGCGATTGTGCTATTGACTTGATTCCAGGCTGTAAGTTTCCTAAGGGCCGACTTTTCAACCTGTCTGTACCTGAACATACCGCCATGCGGAGCTATATTAAGAAGTCTTTGGAGAAAGGGCATATTCGGCCATCTTCTTCACCGTTGGGAGCGGGGTTCTTTTTTGTTGCTAAAAAAGATGGTTCCTTAAGACCCTGTATCGATCATCGCCTCTTGAATAAGATCAGGGTCAAGTTTCAATATCCTTTACCTTTGCTTTCCGATTTGTTTGCTAGGATTAAGGGAGATAGTTGGTTTACTAAGATTGACCTTCGGGGGGCTTATAATCTTGTTCGTATTAAGAAGGGTGATGAATGGAAAACTGCGTTTAACACGCCCGGGGGCCATTTTGAATACCTTGTGATGCCATTCGGACTCTCTAATGCTCCATCTGTTTTTCAGTCCTTCATGCATGATATCTTCCGGGATTATCTTGATAAATTCCTGATTGTATATTTGGACGATATTTTGATTTTTTCCGATGATTGGAAGTCTCATGTGCAGCAGGTCAGAATGGTATTTCAGATCCTTTGTGACAATGCCTTGTTTGTGAAAGGGTCTAAGTGTCTCTTTGGGGTGCAGAAGGTTTCCTTTTTGGGCTTTATTTTTTCTCCCTCGTCTATAGAGATGGATCCGGTTAAGGTTCAGGCCATTCATGATTGGATTCAGCTCACATCCGTGAAGAGCCTTCAGAAATTTTTGGGTTTTGCTAATTTTTATCGCCGTTTCATTGCTAATTTTTGCAGGGTGGTTAAACCCTTGACTGATTTGATGAAGAAGGGCGCTGATGTGGTGAATTGGTCCTCTGCAGCTGTCTCTGCCTTTCAGCAACTTAAGCATCGTTTCACTTCTGCTCCTGTGTTGCGTCAACTGGATGTTTCTCTTCCGTTTCAGGTTGAGGTTGACGCTTCTGAGATTGGGGCAGGGGCTGTTTTGTCTCAGAGGGATCCTGTTGGTTCCTTAATGAAACCGTGTGCCTTCTTTTCCCGTAAGTTTTCGCCTGCTGAACGCAATTATGATGTCGGCAATCGGGAGTTGTTGGCTATGAAGTGGGCGTTTGAGGAGTGGCAACATTGGCTTGAGGGAGCTAAGCACCGTATTGTGGTCTTGACCGATCATAAGAATCTGATTTACCTCGAGTCTGCCAAACGGTTGAATCCTAGACAGGCTCGTTGGTCCTTGTTTTTTTCTAGTTTTGATTTCGTGGTCTCCTAAGTTCCGGGTTCTAAGAATATTAAGGCTGATGCCCTCTCTAGGAGTATTTTGCCTGATTCTCCTGAGGTCTTGGAACCAGTCGGTATTTTGAAGGAAGGGGTGGTCCTTTCTGCCGTTTCTCCTGATTTACGACGGGTTCTTCAGAAATTTCAGGCTGACAAACCTGATCGTTGTCCTGTGGGGAAGCTGTTTGTTCCTGACAGATGGACTAGTAGAGTGATTTCTAAGGTTCACTGTTCTGTGTTGGCTGGTCATCCTGGCATTTTTGGTACCAGAGACTTGGTTGGTAGGTCATTTTGGTGGCCTTTTTTATCGCGTGATGTGCGGTCTTTTGTGCAGTCCTGTGGGACTTGTGCGCGGGCCAAGCCTTGTTGCTCCCGTGCTAGTGGGTTGCTTTTACCATTGCCGGTCCCTGAGAGGCCCTGGACGCATATTTCTATGGATTTTATTTCCGATCTTCCTGTTTCCCAGAGGATGTCGGTTATTTGGGTTGTTTGTGACCGATTCTCTAAAATGGTTCATTTGGTGCCTTTGCCTAAATTGCCTTCTTCTTCTGATTTGGTTCCGTTGTTTTTTCAGCATGTGGTCCGTTTGCATGGTATTCCTGAGAATATTGTTCCCGACAGAGGTTCCCAGTTTGTTTCTAGGTTTTGGCGGGCCTTTTGTGCTAGGCTGGGCATTGATTTGTCTTTTTCTTCTGCATTTCATCCTCAGACAAATGGCCAGACCGAGCGTACTAATCAGACTTTGGAGACTTATTTGAGACGCTTTGTGTCTGCTGATCAGGATGATTGGGTGGCTTTTTTGCCATTGGCCGAGTTTGCCCTTAATAATCGGGCTAGTTCGGCTACTTTGGTTTCGCCTTTTTTTTGTAATTTTGGTTTTCATCCTCGT
This sequence comes from Ranitomeya imitator, assembly GCF_032444005.1. Classification (NCBI taxonomy): domain Eukaryota; kingdom Metazoa; phylum Chordata; class Amphibia; order Anura; family Dendrobatidae; genus Ranitomeya; species Ranitomeya imitator. Next base: position 793,359,130 of record NC_091282.1, on the reverse strand, counting down.
TTTTCTTCTGGGCAGGTTGAGTCTTCTGACCTTCCTGGTGTGGATTCTGTGGTTGACAGGTTGCAGCAGATTTGGGCTCAGGTGGTGGACAATTTGGTGTTGTCTCAGGAGGAGGCTCAACGTTTTGCTAACCGACGTCCTGTGTTGGTTCCCGGCTTCGGTTTGGGGATCTGGTTTGGTTATCTTCCCGTCATGTTCCTTTGAAGGTTTCTTCTCCTAAGTTTAAGCCTCGGTTTATTGGTCCTTATAGGATTTCTGAGATTATTAATCCGGTGTCTTTTCGTCTGGCGCTTCCGGCCTCTTTTGCTATCCATAATGTCTTCCATAGATCTTTGTTGCGGAAATATGTGGAGCCCGTTGTTCCCTCTGCTGATCCTCCAGCCCCTGTGTTGGTCGATGGGGAGTTGGAATATGTGGTTGAGAAGATTTTGGATTCTCGTGTTTCGAGGCGGAAGCTTCAGTACCATGTCAAATGGAAGGGTTATGGCCAGGAGGATAATTTTTGGGTTTCAGCCTCTGATGTCCATGCCGCTGATTTGGTTCGTGCCTTTCATCTTGCTCATCCTGACCGGCCTGGGGGCTCTGGTGAGGGTTCGGTGACCCCTCCTTAAGGGGGGGGTACTGTTGTGAATTCTGCTCTTGGGCTCCCTCCGGTGGTTATGAGTGGTAGTGCTGCTGTCTTTGGATCGCAGCATTTATCAGGTGTGTTCACTTTTTGCAATTTGGACTCAGCTATTTAGTCCTGCTTGATCCTTTAGTCAGCGCCAGTTGTCCATTGTTTTTGGAGGATTCACATCCCTTTCTGGTCTCTCCTGTTTGCTGTGCTTTTCAACAAAGATGGTGTTGTTGATGGTAATGCAGTTGTTCCTGAGCAGCAGTCTTGGACAGGTGTTTCTGCTAATTGCAATTCTGACTGGGGTATTTAGCTGTGCAGGACTCATTAGTCCTTGCCAGTAGTCAATGTTCCTTTGGAAGTGTTGGTCCTCTGCCTGGCCTCTCCTGCTTGCTGCCAATTCAGCAAAGATAAGTGTTTGGCTTCAATTTTTAGACACACTGCTGTGTGTTTATTTTCTGTGCTGATCTTGTTTATATTTTTGTTCCTGCTAGACTGTGCCTGATGTTTTTCTCAGTCTAGTTGGATTCGCTGGAGTCGCAGATATACCCTCCACATCTTTAGTTGGGTGGTGGAGTTTTTGTATTTTTCCGCTGTGGATATTTTGTAGTGTTTTATGCTGACCGCATAGTATCCTGTACTATCCTTTCCTATCTAGGTAAAAGTGGCCTCCTTTGCTTATCCCTGTTTTCTGTCTACGTGTGTCTTTTCCTCTCCTACTCACAGTCATTATTTGTGGGGGGCTACCTATCCTTTGGGGGTCTGCTCTGAGGCAAGAGAGTTTTCCTATTTCCATCTTTAGGGATATTTAGTTCTCCGGCTGTGTCGAGGTGTCTAGGTCTGGTTAGGCACACCCCACGGCTACTTCTAGTTGCGGTGATAGGATCAGGGTTTGCGGTCAGTAAAGTTACCACTGCTCCAGCGAAGGTCATTTCATGCTGCTCCAAGGCCACCTGTTCATAACAGGCAGTATTATAGTAGTTATATTCTTGTATATAGGGGCAGTATTATAGTAGTTATATTCTTGTATATAGGGGCAGTATTATAGAAGTTATATTCTTGTACATAGGGGCAGTATTATAGTAGTTATATTCTTGCATATAGGGGCAGTATTATAGTATTTATATTCTTGTATATATGGGCAGTATTATAGTAGTTATATTCTTGCATATAGGGGCAGTATTATAGTAGTTATACTCTTGTACATAGGGAGCAGTATTATAGAAGTTATATTCTTGTACATAGGGAGCAGTATTATAGAAGTTATATTCTTATACATAAGGGCAGTATTATAGTAGTTATATTCTTGTACATAGGGACAGTATTATAATAGTGATTTTCTTGTATACAGGAACAGTATTATAGTAGTTACCGTATGTACTCGAGTATAAGCCGAGGAACTTAATTTTGCCACAGAAAACTGGGTAAGCTTATTGACTCGAGTATAAGCCGGGTATGCATTCTCCCCTTATCCCTGTCCTGGTATGTATGACTGCCCCCGTCCTGTCCTGGTATGCATGGCTCCTCTGGTCCTGTCCTGGTATGCGTGGCAACCCCCGTGCTGTCCTGGTATGCATGGCTCCCCACCGTAGCTGTCCTGGTACGCGTGGCTCCCCCTCATAGCTGTCCTGGTATGTGTGGCCCCCGTAGCTGTCCTGGTATGCGAGGCTCCCCCCGTAGCTGTCCTGGTATATGTGGCTCCCCCCTTCCATATTTGTATGCATGCTTCCTATTACAAAAAACAAACAAACATCCTACTCACCTTCCAGCGTGTAATCGCAGCCCCTTAATCCAGCGCCAGCAGCTCTTCCTGTGCTGAGCGATCACGTGGCACCGCTCATTAAGGTAATGAATATTCCCTCCATGCCTATGAGAGTGGAGACGCGTGTATATTCATTAACTTAATGAGCGGTGCTATGTGATCGCTCAGCACAGGAAGAGCTGCTGGAAGCCAGAACCAATGAGATGCTGCGAGGGCACACTGGAGGGTGCGTGGGATGTCTTCTGGAAGCCGTTGGCTGCAGGTGTCACTGTGCGCGCTATAAGAGAAATTAATATTAATTTCTCCTTAGCAGCGGCACAGGCTTTAGCCACAGCCGCCAGCTCCTGCCTCTGTCACCCACTGCTCCCCCTCCCCCACCGTCTTTCTGGGACAATTGACTCATGTATACGTCGAGGGGGGCATTTTCAGCACACAAAAAATGTGCCTAAAAACTCGGCTTATACACAAGTATGTATGGTATATTCTTGTGCATAGAGCCAGTATTATAGTAGTTATATTCTTGTACATAGGGGGCAGTATTATAGTAGTTATATTCTTGTACATGGGGTACAGTATTATAGTACCTATATTCTTGTATGTAGGGGCAGTGTAATAGTAGTTATATTCTTGTACGTAGGGTGCAGAATTATAGTAGATATATTCTTGTATATAGGGGCAGTATTATAGTAGTTATATTCTTGTACATAGGTGCAGTATTATAGTAGTTATATTCTTGTATATAGGGGCAGTATTATATTAGTTATATTCTTGTACATAGGGGCAGTATTATACTAGTTATATTCTTGTACATAGGTGCAGTATTATAGTAGTTGTATTCGTGTACCTAGGGAGCAGTATTATAGTAGTTATATTCATGTACATAGGAGCAGTATTATAGTAGATATATTCTTGTATATAGGGGCAGTATTATAGTAGTTATATTCTTGTACATAGGTGCAGTATTATAGTAGTTATATTCTTGTATATAGGGGCAGTATTATATTAGTTATATTCTTGTACATAGGGGCAGTATTATACTAGTTATATTCTTGTACATAGGTGCAGTATTATAGTAGTTGTATTCGTGTACCTAGGGAGCAGTATTATAGTAGTTATATTCTTGAACATAGAAGCAGTATTATAGTAGTTATATTCTTGTACATAGGGGCAGTATTATTGTAGTTATATTCTTGTACATAGAGGCAGAATCATAGTAGTTAAATTCCTGTACATTGGGGCAGTATTATAGTAGTTATAGTCTTGTACATAGAAGCAGTATTATAGTAGTTATATTATTGTACATAGGGGCAGTATTATAGTAGTTATATTCTTGTACATAGGGGCAGTATTATAGTAGTGAAATTATTGTACCTAGGAGCAGTATTATAGTAGTTATATTCTTGTAGTACATAGGAGCAGTATTATAGTAGTGATATTATTGCATATAGAGACAGTATTATAGTAGTTATATTCTTGTACATAGAGACAGTATTATAGTAGTTATAGTCTTGTACATAGGAGCAGTATTATAGTAGTTAAGGAGTTGTATGTTCTCCCCGTGTTTGCGTGGGTTTCCTCCGGGTACTCCGGTTTCCCCCCAGACTCCAAAGACATACTGATACGGAATTTAGATGGTGAGCCCCATTGGGGACAGCGATGATAATGTGTGCAAACTGTAAAGCGCTACGGAATATGTTAGCGCTATATAAAAATAAAGATTATTATTATTATAGGGGCAGTATTATAGTAGTCATATTCTTGTACATAGCCGCAGTATTATAGTAGTTATATTCTTGTACATAGAGACAGTATTATAGTAGTTATAGTCTTGTACATAGGAGCAGTATTATAGTAGTTAAGGAGTTGTATGTTCTCCCCGTGTTTGCGTGGGTTTCCTCCGGGTACTCCGGTTTCCCCCCAGACTCCAAAGACATACTGATACGGAATTTAGATGGTGAGCCCCATTGGGGACAGCGATGATAATGTGTGCAAACTGTAAAGCGCTACGGAATATGTTAGCGCTATATAAAAATAAAGATTATTATTATTATAGGGGCAGTATTATAGTAGTCATATTCTTGTACATAGCCGCAGTATTATAGTAGTTATATTATTTACATTGGGGTAGTATTATTGTACATAGTTTCTTGTACATATAAGGAAGTTTTTGTTATTTTCGATTTCAAATGTTTTTTAAAATGTACTTGTGATATCAGTTGATGGATTTTTCTTTTATCTCAGCAGAAGTAATCACTCCGGTCACATTACAAACATGTTCAGACGATAACTGAATATTAAACCGGATAAGGTGAATGTATAACATAACCTTTTGGACAAAAATGAATAATAAAATTGAAAATGCCTGTGTCCTTTTGCTTTAGGTCTATCACATCTCGAGTGCTAGTTGAGCGCACCAGCCAATCAAAAACTAATCTATTGAATTGGTTGTCCCTCTGGTTGGCCTTGCCACTTTTGATTGCTGTTCAATGAACCTGTTAAAAGCTCATGCTTCCTTCTAAAAGTAGTGTGAAGTGTGCTAAAAAGAGGTGGATATGCCAATCTTTGAAAGTCATCTTAATTGCTTTTACAGCTGGAGCGGAATACTTGAATTACTGTATATAATACCCACAAGTTGAGTCAGTCGATAATCCCAGTGAAATTGGTCTATTTGCCACAAATTCTTCACGCTTCATTTAAAGACAGACATCAGCTTTCAGGAGGAATTTTACTGTACTTTATAACTGATTTTGATTCCCATTTTCAAAAGGGAAAAATGATCATAACAAAAAAATATCACACTATTAAATATAAAACATAGCCAGAAAAAAGCAAAGATGGTATCGACCTGATGGAGAAATGTTGAGTCTTTGAGCGGTGTCTGTGGACTTTCCCTAAGGAAGCGCAAATCCGTTACAAGTTAAACAAATCAGTTTAGAAATTCTATTGCATATACATTTTTGAGAATTTGTTCTTTGCCAATCTGCTATTGTTTCAGGATTTTTATGGGATGGAGAAGGGGTAAAAACACTGAAATATTATGTTCCTGCCGGCGCAGCTTAGCCCTGGGCCTCCACATGCTTCCTGAGGCATCTGCTCCAATTCTTGTTCGTGTCAAGATGTTGTAATGTGGTATAGGCTTAGCTAGCGTTGTCAAAAAGTCCAGTGCAGGTGCCTTAAAGGGGTTGTTTTTTTTAATTAAATGATTGTCTCTGGCTGCAGCTTTTTATAAAGAAACAGTTTGTGCCTAATGGTTCGTCACCAGTGAGTCTCCTTCCGATGTTCCTTTTGTCTGCACCACTTTGATAGCATGAGAGTTAATCGCAGCATTTAGCAACTCTGAAGGGGCATTCTGTCTACTCTGTCAGCGCCGCTGAGCACACTAATGTCACATGACCTCAGTGCCGCAGCCAATTCCGTGCACCTCAAGGATCAGCTGAGACTCCCTGCTTGCCCAGGGACAGTGCATATGTAACAAGGGGCACCGGGGTGGTAGTCCGGACCGAGCTCACCCACCAAACAGAGTCTGTAGAGACCCCGGTCCCTTGTACATGCAATATGGGATAGATTCATTCTTTCCCCAAAAAAAGTTGCCTTCTCTGTTCTGGTCGCAGGAGTCCAGGCGATTAATACTCCAGAAAGGCAGCTGTTCTCCAACAGGGAAAATGTAACTTTTAATTGTACAGAGGATGATGAATTGACATAAAAGACAATTCTCAGCACTGGATTTTCTGTTCTTGCCCTGACATTTGCTGCAGTCGTACCAACAACGGCCACAGCAGCCGAGGATCACAGTTCTCCATCTGCTGAAATCTGGGCGCCTGAGACCCCTTCAGCGAAGGCCCCTCTAAAGTGGAGAGAGCCTGTTTTGTAGTGCTTTTATAGTCTTTGGTGATATTTAGCCCGGGGCAACAGACTTTTCCCATCTGGGGGGGTCTGTCAGTGTCCTGTCGGTCTGTAAGTCTGCAATGGTTAGTGATCCTGGCAGTTCTGAGTAAACATCAGCTTCCTCTCTCCTTGTGGCTGCAAGTCCAGCCCATCTGCTGCTGGCCCAGCCCACCAGTTTAACTGTTGCTTTCCCTGATCTAACAACAGCAATATATATAGGACATTACTGACATAGCACAAGGTTACAGGACAAACACAGCACAGCATATTACATCAGGAACAATGCAAACATTACACTACAATACAAATACAGCATAATAACACATAAAACATACAGGTGCATCATATGGCAGTATACAGAGTACATCACATACATTGCAATACACGTATATGAACGTTATACATTGAATGAACATTGTTGTGAATTCTGTTGTCGAACTCCCTCCTGTGGTCGTGAATGGTACTTCGGCGAGATCTGTCTGTGGGCTCTCTCTGGTGGCTGTGAGTGAAGCTGCTGCTTCTGAGGTTCCTTACACAGCTGTCAATGTTTTAGCATTGGCTCAGTTCACTCCTGGATCTGCCTGGTGACCTGTCTTCTCCTGCAGAAGCTAAGTTCCTTATTGTTATTTTTGCTCATTGTTTCTTTGTCCAGCTGGTTATGCTGATTTTGTCTTGCTAGCTGGAAGCTCTGGGATGCAGAGTGGCTCCCCCCGCACCGTGAGTCGGTGCGGAGGTCTTTTTTGCACACTCTGCGTGGTCTTTTGTAGGTTTTTGTGCTGACCGCAAGGATTCCTTTCCTATCCTCTGTCTATTTAGTAAGTCTGGCCTCTCTTTGCTGAAACCTATTTCATTTCTGCGTTTGTGACTTTCATCTTTTCTCACGGTCATTATATGTGGGGGGCTGCCTATTCCTTTGGGGAATTTCTCTGAGGCAAGGTAGGCTTTATTTTCTATCTCTAGGGCTAGCTAGCTCTGAGGCTGTGACGAGGCGCCTAGGGAGCGTCAGGAGCGCTCCACGGCTATTTTTAGTGTGTGTGATAGGATTAGGGCTTGCGGTCAGCAGAGCTCCCACATCCCAGAGCTCATCCTGCATGAGTTTAACTATCAGGTCGGGTGCTCCTAACCACCAGGTCGTAACAGTACAGCTGGCCCAAAGTATTAATGCATCTCAATAGAGGGATATGAGGACTTCTGAGACCATTTTTTTTTCTTTTCACTGTGTTTTGTCTTTCTTTTCCCCTAGACCTTTGGGTGGTTCAGGACACAGGTGTAGAGATGGACATTCAGGGTCTATCCTCTTGTGTGGATCATCTCACTGCAAGGGTACAAAACATTTAAGATTTTGTGGTTCAGAATCCTATGTTAGAGCCTAGAATTCCTATTCCTGATTTATTTTCTGGGGATAGATCTAGATTCTTGAATTTCAAAAATAATTGTAAACTGTTTCTAGCTTTGAAACCCCGCTCCTCTGGTTACCCCGTTCAACAAGTAAAAATCATAATTTCTTTGTTGCGTGGTGACCCTCAAGACTGGGCATTTTCCCTTGCACCAGGAGATCCTGCATTGCGAGATGTAGATGCGTTTTTTCTGGCGCTTGGATTGCTTTATGATGAACCAAATTCAGTGGATCAGGCAGAGAAAATCTTGCTGGCTTTGTGTCAGGGTCAAGATGAAGCGGAGGTGTACTGTCAGAAGTTTAGAAAGTGGTCTGTGCTTACTCAGTGGAATGAATGTGCCCTGGCGGCAATTTTCAGAAAGGGTCTTTCTTAAGCCCTTAAGGATGTCATGGTGGGATGTCCCACGCCTGCTGGTCTGAATGAGTCTATGTCCTTGGCCATTCAGATCGATCGGCGCATGCGTGAGCGCAAAGCTGTGCACCACCTTGCGGTATTCTCTGAGCATAGGCCTGAGCCTATGCAATGTGATAGGACTTTGACTAGAGCTGAACGGCAAGAACACAGACGTCGGAATGGGCTGTGTTTTTACTGTGGTGAATCCACTCATGCTATCTCCGATTGTCCTAAGCGCACTAAGCAGTTCACTAGGTCTGCTGTTATGCTAGGCAATTCAGTAACACAATGTACACAGCGATCAGAGCACATACAGTGATCTGACAATAACCCAAAATAATAGAACGAGCTCTGAGACGTGGAAACTCTGTAGACCGCAATTCCTGATCCTCTCCAAACACAACTAGAGGCAGCTGTGGATTGCGCCTAAGGCTCCCTATGCAACTCGGCACAGCCTGAGAAACTAACCAGCCTGAAGATAGAAAAATAAGCCTACCTTGCCTCAGAGAAATACCCCAAAGGAAAAGGCAGCCCCCCACATATAATGACTGTGAGTAAGATGAAAAGACAAACGTAGGGATGAAATAGATTCAGCAAAGTGAGGCCCGATATTCTAGACAGAACGAGGATAGGAAAGATAACTTTGCGGTCTACACAAAACCCTAAAGAAAACCACGCAAACGGGGCAAAAAGACCCTCCGTACCGAACTAACGGCACGGAGGTACACCCTTTGCGTCCCAGAGCTTCCAGCAAAACAAATAGACAAGCTGGACAGAAAAAATAGCAACAAATAGCAAAGAAGCACTTAGCTATGCAGAGCAGCAGGCCACAGGAATGATCCAGAGAAACACAAGTCCAACACTGGAACATTGACAGGAAGCATGGATCAAAGCATCAGGTGGAGTTAAGTAGAGAAGCAGCTAACGACCTCACCAGATCACCTGAGGGAGGAAACTCAGAAGCTGCAGTACCACTTTCCTCCACAAACGGAAGCTCCCAGAGAGAATCAGCCGAAGTACCACTTGTGACCACAGGAGTGAACTCTGCCACAAAATTCACAACAGTACCCCCCCTTGAGGAGGGGTCACCGAACCCTCACCAGAGCCCCCAGGCCGACCAGGATGAGCCACATGAAAGTCACGAACAAGATTGGGAGCATGGACATCAGAGACAAAAACCCAGGAATTATCTTCCTGAGCATAACCCTTCCATTTAACCAGATACTGGAGTTTCCGTCTTGAAAGACGAGAATCCAAAATCTTCTCCACAATATACTCCAATTCCCCCTCCACCAAAACCGGGGCAGGAGGCTCAACAGATGGGACCATAGGTGCCACGTATCTCCGCAACAATGACCTATGGAATACGTTATGTATGGAAAAAGAATCTGGAAGGGTCAGACGAAAAGACACAGGATTAAGAACCTCAGAAATCCTATACGGACCAATAAAACGAGGTTTAAACTTAGGAGAGGAAACCTTCATAGGAATATGACGAGAAGATAACCAAACCAGATCCCCAACACGAAGTCGGGGACCCACACGGCGTCTGTGATTAGCGAAAAGTTGAGCCTTCTCCTGGGACAAGGTCAAATTGTCCACTACCTGAGTCCAAATCTGCTGCAACCTGTCCACCACAGTATCCACACCAGGACAGTCCGAAGACTCAACCTGTCCTGAAGAGAAACGAGGATGGAACCCAGAATTGCAGAAAAACGGCGAAACCAAGGTAGCCGAGCTGGCCCGATTATTAAGGGCGAACTCAGCCAAAGGCAAAAAGGACACCCAGTCATCCTGATCAGCAGAAACAAAGCATCTCAGATATGTTTCCAAGGTCTGATTGGTTCGTTCGGTCTGGCCATTAGTCTGAGGATGGAAAGCCGAGGAAAAAGACAAGTCAATGCCCATCCTACCACAAAAGGCTCGCCAAAACCTCGAAACAAACTGGGAACCTCTGTCAGAAACAATATTCTCTGGAATGCCATGCAAACGAACCACATGCTGGAAGAACAAAGGCACCAAATCAGAAGAGGAAGGCAATTTAGACAAGGGTACCAGATGGACCATCTTAGAAAAGCGATCACAGACCACCCAAATGACTGACATCTTTTGAGAAACGGGAAGGTCAGAAATAAAATCCATAGAGATATGTGTCCAAGGCCTCTTCGGGACCGGCAAGGGCAAAAGCAACCCACTGGCACGAGAACAGCAGGGCTTAGCCCGAGCACAAATCCCACAGGACTGCACAAAAGTACGCACATCCCGCGACAGAGAGGGCCACCAAAAGGATCTAGCCACTAACTCTCTGGTACCAAAGATTCCAGGATGACCAGCCAACACCGAACAATGAAGTTCAGAGATAACTCTATTCGTCCACCTATCAGGGACAAACAGTTTCTCCGCTGGACAACGATCAGGTTTATTAGCCTGAAATTTTTGCAGCACCCACCGCAAATCAGGGGAGATGGCAGACACAATTACTCCTTCCTTGAGGATACCCGCCGGCTCAGATAAACCCGGAGAGTCAGGCACAAAACTCCTAGACAGAGCATCCGCCTTCACATTTTTAGAGCCCGGAAGGTACGAAATCACAAAGTCAAAACGGGCAAAAAACAACGACCAACGAGCTTGTCTAGGATTCAAGCGCTTGGCAGACTCGAGATAAGTCAAGTTCTTATGATCAGTCAATACCACCACGCGATGCTTAGCTCCTTCAAGCCAATGACGCCACTCCTCGAATGCCCACTTCATGGCCAGCAACTCTCGGTTGCCCACATCATAATTTCGCTCAGAAGGCGAAAACTTCCTGGAAAAGAAAGCGCATGGTTTCATCACTGAGCAACCAGAACCTCTCTGTGACAAAACAGCCCCTGCTCCAATCTCAGAAGCATCAACCTCGACCTGGAACGGAAGAGAAACATCTGGTTGACACAACACAGGGGCAGAAGAAAAACGACGCTTCAACTCTTGAAAAGCTTCCACAGCAGCAGAAGACCAATTGACCAAATCAGCACCCTTCTTGGTCAAATTGGTCAATGGTTTGGCAACACTAGAAAAATTGCAGATGAAGCGACGATAAAAATTAGCAAAGCCCAGAAACTTTTGCAGACTTTTCAGAGATGTCGGCTGAGTCCAATCATGGATGGCTTGGACCTTAACCGGATCCATCTCGATAGTAGAAGGGGAAAAGATGAACCCCAAAAATGAAACCTTCTGCACACCAAAGAGACACTTTGATCCCTTCACAAACAAAGAATTAGCACGCAGGACCTGAAAAACCGTTCTGACCTGCTTCACATGAGACTCCCAATCATCCGAGAAGATCAAAATGTCATCCAAGTACACAATCAGGAATTTATCCAGGTACTCACGGAAGATGTCATGCATAAAGGATTGAAACACTGATGGAGCATTGGCAAGTCCGAACGGCATCACTAGATACTCAAAATGACCCTCGGGCGTATTAAATGCAGTTTTCCATTCATCGCCTTGCCTGATTCTCACCAGATTATACGCACCACGAAGATCTATCTTAGTGAACCAACTAGTCCCCTTAATCCGAGCAAACAAATCAGATAACAATGGCAAGGGGTACTGAAATTTAACAGTGATTTTATTAAGAAGGCGGTAATCTATACACGGTCTCAGCGAACCATCCTTCTTGGCCACAAAAAAGAACCCTGCTCCCAATGGCGACGATGACGGGCGAATATGCCCCTTCTCCAGGGATTCCTTCACATAACTGCGCATAGCGGTGTGCTCAGGCACGGATAAATTAAACAGTCGACCTTTTGGGAATTTACTACCAGGAATCAAATTGATAGCACAATCACAATCCCTATGCGGAGGCAGGGCATCGGACTTGGGCTCATCAAATACATCCCGGTAATCAGACAAGAACTCTGGAACCTCAGAAGGGGTGGATGACGAAATTGACAGAAATGGAACATTACCATGTACCCCCTGACAACCCCAGCTGGACACCAACATGGAATTCCAATCCAATATGGATTATGGGCTTGTAGCCATGGCAACCCCAACACGACCACATCATGCAGATTATGCAACACCAGAAAGCGAATATCCTCCTGATGTGCAGGAGCCATGCACATGGTCAGCTGGGTCCAGTACTGAGGCTTATTCTTGGCCAAAGGTGTAGCATCAATTCCTCTCAATGGAATAGGACACTGCAAGGGCTCCAATAAAAACCCACAACGTTTAGCATAATCCAAGTCCATCAAATTCAGGGCAGCGCCTGAATCCACAAACGCCATGACAGAATACGACGACAAGGAGCATATCAAGGTAACGGACAGAAGAAATTTTGACTGTACAGTACCAATGGCGGCAGACCTAGCGAACCGCTTAGTGCGCTTAGGACAATCAGAGATAGCATGAGCGGAATCACCACAGTAGAAACACAGCCCATTCAGACGTCTGTGTTCTTGATGTTCAACTCTGGTCATAGTCCTATCGCACTGCATAGGCTCAGGTTTAATCTCAGGTAATACCGCCAAATGGTTCACAGATTTACGCTCACGCAAGCATCGACCGATCTGAATGGCCAAAGACATAGACTCATTCAAACCAGCGGGCATAGGAAATCCCACCATGACATCCTTAATGGCTTCAGAGAGACCCTTTCTGAAAATGGCTGCAAGCGCAGATTCATTCCATTGAGTGAGCACGGACCATTTTCTAAATTTCTGGCAATATAGCTCTATCTCATCCTGAGCCTGACAAAGAGCCAGCAAATTTTTTTCTGCCTGATCTACTGAATTAGGCTCATCGTACAGCAATCCAAGCGCCAGGAAAAACGCATTGATATCATTCAATGCAGGATCTCCTGACGCAAGAGAAAATGCCCAGTCCTGAGGGTCGCCACGCAAAAAAGAAATGACGATCCTAACCTGTTGCGCTGGGTCACCTGAGGAACGAGGTTTCAAAGCCAGAAACAGTTTACAATTATTCTTGAAACTCAGAAATTTAGTTCTATCTCCAAAAAACAAATCTGGAATAGGAATTCTCGGTTCTAACAAAGAATTCTGAACCACAAAATTTTGAATATCTTGAACTCTTGCCGTGAGCTGATCTACACATGAAGACAGACCTTTAATGTCCATTGCTACACCTGTGTCCTGAACCACCCAAATGTCTAGGGGAAAAAAAAGGCAAAACACAGTGCAAAGAAAAAAAAATGGTCTCAGAACTTCTTTTTTCCCTCTATTGAGAATCATTAGTACTTTTGGCTTCCTGTACTGTTATGCTAGGCAGTTCAGTAACACAATGTACACAGCGATCAGAGCACATACAGTGATCTGACAATAACCCAAAATAATAGAACGAGCTCTGAGATGTGGAAACTCTGTAGACCGCAATTCCTGATCCTCTCCAAACACAACTAGAGGCAGCTGTGGATTGCGCCTAAGGCTCCCTATGCAACTCGGCACAGCCTGAGAAACTAACCAGCCTGAAGATAGAAAAATAAGCCTACCTTGCCTCAGAGAAATACCCCAAAGGAAAAGGCAGCCCCCCACATATAATGACTGTGAGTAAGATGAAAAGACAAACGTAGGGATGAAATAGATTCAGCAAAGTGAGGCCCGATATTCTAGACAGAACGAGGATAGGAAAGATAACTTTGCGGTCTACACAAAACCCTAAAGAAAACCACGCAAAGGGGGCAAAAAGACCCTCCGTACCGAACTAACGGCACGGAGGTACACCCTTTGCGTTCCAGAGCTTCCAGCAAAACAAATAGACAAGCTGGACAGAAAAAATAGCAACAAATAGCAAAGAAGCACTTAGCTATGCAGAGCAGCAGGCCACAGGAATGATCCAGAGAAACACAAGTCCAACACTGGAACATTGACAGGAAGCATGGATCAAAGCATCAGGTGGAGTTAAGTAGAGAAGCAGCTAACGACCTCACCAGATCACCTGAGGGAGGAAACTCAGAAGCTGCAGTACCACTTTCCTCCACAAACGGAAGCTCCCAGAGAGAATCAGCCGAAGTACCACTTGTGACCACAGGAGTGAACTCTGCCACAGAATTCACAACAGTCTGCCACCATTGGTACGGTACAGTCTAAATTTCTTTTGTCCGTTACTCTGATTTGCTCTCTGTCGTCCTATTCTGTAATGGCATTTGTGGATTCAGGCGCTGCCCTGAATTTGATGGACTTGGAGTTTGCCAGGCACTGTGGTTTTTTCTTGGAGCCCTTGCAGTATCCTATTCCATTGAGAGGAATTGATGCTACTCCTTTGGCCAAGAATAAGCCTCAGTACTGGACTCAATGGACCATGTGCATGGCTCCTGCACATCAGGAGGATATTCACTTTTTGGTGTTGCATAATCTGCATGATGTGGTCGTTTTGGGATTGCCATGGCTACAGGTCCATAATCCAGTATTGGATTGGAAATCTATGTCTGTGTCCAGCTGGGGTTGTCAGGGGGTACATGGTGATGTTCCATTGCTGTCAATTTCGCCTTCCACTCCTTCTGAAGTCCCTGAGTTTTTATCAGATTACTGGGATGTATTTGAAGAGCCCAAATCTGGTGCCCTACCTCCTCATAGGGATTGCGACTGTGCTATTAATTTGATTCCTGGTAGTAAGTTTCCTAAGGGCCGTCTGTTTAATTTATCTGTGCCAGAGCACGCCGCTATGCGGAGTTATATAAAGGAATCCTTGGAGAAGGGTCACCATTGGGAGCAGGGTTCTTTTTTGTGGCCAAGAAGGATGGTTCTTTGAGACCTTGTATTGATTACCACCTTCTTAATAAGATCACAGTCAAATTTCAGTATCCTTTGCCGCTGCTGTCTGATTTATTTGCTCGGATTAAGGGGGCTAGTTGGTTCACCAAGATAGATCTTCGAGGGGCGTATAATCTTGTGCGAATTAAACAGGGTGATGAATGGAAAACAGCATTTAATACGCCCGAGGGCCATTTTGAGTACCTGGTTATGCCATTCGGACTTTCTAATGCTCCATCTGTGTTTCAGTCCTTTATGCATGACATCTTCCGAGAGTACCTGGATAGATTTATGATTGTATATTTGGATGACATTTTGGTCTTTTCGGATGATTGGGAGTCTCATGTGAAGCAGGTCAGAATGGTGTTCCAGGTCCTTCGTGCGAATTCCTTGTTTGTGAAGGGGTCAAAGTGTCTCTTTGGAGTTCAGAAGGTTTCATTTTTGGGTTTCATTTTTTCCCCTTCTACTATCGAGATGGACCCTGTTAAAGTTCAGGCCATTTACGATTGGACTCAGCCGACATCTGTGAAGAGCTTGCAGAAGTTCCTGGGCTTTGCTAATTTTTATCGTCGCTTCATCGCTAACTTTTCCAGTATTGCTAAACCGTTGACTGATTTGACCAAGAAAGGTGCTGATGTGGTCAATTGGTCCTCTGCGGCTGTAGCGGCTTTTCAGGAGTTGAAGCGTCGTTTTGCTTCTGCCCCTGTGTTGTGCCAGCCAGATGTTTCGCTCACTTTTCAGGGGGAGGTTGATGCTTCTGAAATTGGAGCAGGGGCTGTTTTGTCGCAAAGAAGTTCTGATGGCTCGGTGATGAAACCCTGTGCCTTCTTTTCTAGAAAATTCTCGCCTGCTGAGCGCAATTATGATGTGGGCAATCGGGAGTTGTTGGCCATGAAGTGGGCATTCGAGGAGTGGCGACATTGGCTTGAAGGAGCTAAACATCGCGTGGTGGTCTTGACGGATGACAAGAATTTGACTTATCTCGAGTCTGCCAAACGGTTGAATCTTAGACAGGCTGCATGGTCGCTCTTTTTCTCCCGTTTTGATTTTGTGGTTTCATACCTTCCGGGATCTAAGAATGTGAAGGCTGATGCCCTGTCAAGGAGTTTTGTGCCTGACTCTCCGGGTGTTCCGGAGCCGGCGGGTATTCTTAAAGAAGGGGTAATTTTGTGTGCCATTTCCCCTGATTTGCGGCGTGTGCTGCAAAAGTTTCAGGCTGATAGACCTGACCATTGTCCTATGGAGAAACTGTTTGTCCCTGATAGATGGACTAGTAGAGTTATCTCTGAGATTCACTGTTCAGTGTTGGCTGGTCATCCTGGAATCTTTGGTACCAGAGATTTGGTGGCTAGATCTTTTTGGTGGCCTTCTTTGTCACGGGATGTGCGTTCTTTTGTGCAGTCCTGTGGGATTTGTGCTCGGGCTAAGCCCTGCTGTTCTCGTGCCAGTGGGTTGCTTTTGCTCTTGCCGATTCCGAAGAGGCCCTGGACGCATATTTCCATGGATTTTATTTCTGATCTCCCTGTTTCTCAAAAGATGTCGGTCATTTGGGTGGTTTGTGATCGCTTCTCTAAGATGGTCCATTTGGTACCCTTATCTAAACTCCCTTGCTCCTTTGATTTGGTGCCATTGTTTTTCCAGCATGTGGTTCGTTTGCATGGCATTCCGGAGAACATCGTCTCGGACAGAGGTTCCCAGTTTGATTTGAGGTTTTGGCGGTCCTTTTGCGCTAAGATGGGCATTGATTTGTCTTTTTCTTCGGCTTTCCATCCTCAGACTAATGGCCAAACCGAACGAACTAATCAGACTTTGGAGACATATCTGAGATGCTTTGTTTCTGCTGATCAGAATGATTGGGTGTCCTTCTTGCCTTTGGCTGAGTTCGCCCTTAATAATCGGGCCAGCTCGGCTACTTTAGTTTCTCCTTTTTTCTGCAATTCTGGTTTCCATCCTCGTTTCTCTTCAGGGCAGGTTGAGCCTTCGGACTGTCCTGGTGTGGATGCGGTGGTGGACAGGTTGCAGCAGATTTGGACTCATGTGGTGGACAATTTGACATTGTCCCAGGAGAAGGCTCAACGTTTCGCTAACCGCCGGCGTTGTGTTGGTCCCCGACTTCGTGTTGGGGATTTGGTTTGGTTGTCATCTCGTCACGTTCCTATGAAGGTTTCCTCTCCTAAGTTTAAGCCTCGTTTCATTGGACCATATAAGATTTCTGAGGTTCTTAATCCTGTGTCATTTCGTTTGGACCTTCCAGCTTCTTTTGCCATCCATAATGTGTTCCATAGGTCGTTGTTGCGGAGATACGTGGCGCCTATGGTTCCCTCCGTTGATCCTCCTGCCCCGGTGTTGGTCGAGGGGAAGTTGGAGTATGTGGTGGAGAAGATTTTGGATTCTCGTGTTTCGAGACGGAAACTCCAGTACCTGGTCAAGTGGAAGGGTTATGGTCAAGAAGATAATTCCTGGGTTTCTGCCTCTGATGTTCATGCTGCCGATCTTGTTCGTGCCTTTCATTTGGCTCATCCTGATCGGCCTGGGGGCTCTGGTGAGGGTTCGGTGACCCCTCCTCAAGGGGGGGGGGGTACTGTTGTGAATTCTGTTGTCGAACTCCCTCCTGTGGTCGTGAATGGTACTTCGGCGAGTTCTGTCTATGGGCTCCCTCTGGTTGCTGTGAGTGAAGCTGCTGATTCTGAGGTTCCTTACACAGGTGACGTGGTTTATCCTTTGGTTGGCTTCTCTATTTAACTCCACTCAGATCGTTACTCCATGCCAGCTGTCAATGTTTTAGCATTGGTTCAGTTCGTTCCTGGATCTGCCTGGTGACCTGTCTTCTCCTGCAGAAGCTAAGTTCCTTATTGTTATTTTTGCTCACTGTTTCTTTGTCCAGTTATCCTGATTTTGTCTTGCTAGCTGGAAGCTCTGGGATGCAGAGTGGCTCCCCCTGCACCGTGAGTCGGTGCGGAGGTCTTTTTTGCACACTCTGCGTGGTCTTTTGTAGGTTTTTGTGCTGACCGCAAAGATTCCTTTCCTATCCTCTGTCTATTTAGTAAGTCTGGCCTCTCTTTGCTGAAACCTATTTCATTTCTGCATTTGTGACTTTCATCTTTTCTCACAGTTAGAGTTGAGCGACCTTGACCTTTTTAGAGTCGAGCCGGGTTTCGCGAAACCCGACTATCTCAAAAGTCGGGTCGAGTGAAATCGGCCGATTATGACGTAAAGTCGGGATCGACCGAAACACGAAACCCAATGCAAGTCAATGGGGCAGCATAGTCGGCAGTGAGTGGGGGCCAGGAAAACACCTAGAGTGCCATTTTAATGTCAAAACCATCCATTCTTCTTAATGAAGCTTGTCAAGCGTAATTTACCTTATAATAATTGGAAGGCATTTGAAATTGGGGGTCATTTGGCTAAAGTTGTGGTGGGTAGGGCTGGTTCAAGTAATTAGTGGGCCCAGGAAATCTGGACCACGTCACGGCAGTGGAGCAGGGAGAGGTAAGTATTTCAACTTTGCAAGTGCTGTGAACCTGAGCAAGCAGGGGGGGCCCACTCGTTGGCATTGGCACTGGCACAGGGCCCCTCAAAGTACAGCGGTGTGTTTGCATGGCGGGGGCGCCTCCCACCGGCAGCAACACTTTTGCGTACCATGAGAGGCCCTGTGCCAGTGACGTCGCCAACTAGTATTCCTCCCCCCACCTGATGAAGGAACCTGCACTTTCATCTGCACCTTCCTGTTTGTCCCCGTGTAAGGTGGTATGGTATGCGGGAAGGGGGACGTGACTTTCAGCAGGGTCACAATCTTGCAGTGTAGCGTGCACGGGAAATGTTGCGTTATGGGTCAATGTACCAGCAGACTCATCTATCACTGGCTGGGCAATGGGCAGGATGAGGAGGAAACACAGATATAGGCCCAAAGAATAAAGTGGGCTAAATGCAGTTCAAAATTGGTAACACAGGACTAATCAGGGGGCATTGCAGTGGAGGACAACTGGAATGAGAGGCTGACACAGAGAGTAGGCCCAAATCAGTAAGTAGTCGAAATGCAGTTCAAAATTGGCAACAGTAGTAAACAGGCGGCACAGCTTTGTTCAGTGGAGGAGAACAGCAAGGAGTGGCAGACACCGATAGTAGGCCCCAACCCAACTAGTAGGCCAAATGCAGTCTAACATTAACAACTACTTAACGAGCACCTGAAAACGGAATTTCAGGACAGGAAACCAGGAGAACAGCAAGGAGCGGCAGACACCGATAGTAGGCCCCAAACCAACTAGTACGCCAAATGCAGTTGTTCCGTTTAACCACAATTTAATGAGAGCCTGAAGATAGAAGTTCAGGAAAGGCAACCTGGAGAACACCTTGGAGTGGAACACACCATCTCTCTACACCCCATACCCAATTTGTAGGTCTAATGCAGCGTAGTTTCCAACAAATACTAAACGAGAGCATGATGATCGAAGCATTGGCGAGGAAACCTGGGGAACACCTTGGAGTGGAACACACCATCTCTCTACAGTGGAACACACCATCTCTCTACACCCCATACCCAATTTGTAGGCCTAATGCAGCGTAGTTTCCAACAACTACTAAACGAGAGCCGGAAGATCGAAGCTCAGGAAAGGCAACCTGGAGAACACCTTGGAGTGGAACACACCATCTCTCTACACCCCATACCCAATTTGTAGGCCCAATGCAGCGTAGTTTCCAACAACTACTAAACGAGAGCCGGAAGATCGAAGCAATGGAGAGGAAACCTGGGGAACACCTTGGAGTGTAACACACCATCTCTCTACACCCCATACCCAATTTGTAGGCCTAATGCAGCGTAGTTTCCAACAACTACTAAACGAGAGCCGGAAGATCGAAGCAATCGAGAGGAAGCCTGGGGAACACCTTGGAGTGTAACACACCATCTCTCTACACCCCATACCCAATTTGTAGGCCTAATGCAGCGTAGTTTCCAACAACTACTAAACGAGAGCCGGAAGATCGAAGCAATGGAGAGGAAACCTGGGGAACACCTTGGAGTGTAACACACCATCTCTCTACACCCCATACCCAATTTGTAGGCCTAATGCAGCGTAGTTTCCAACAACTACTAAACGAGAGCATGAAGATCGAAGCAATGGAGAGGAAACCTGGGGAACACCTTGGAGTGGAACACACCATCTCTCTACACCCCATACCCAATTTGTAGGCCTAATGCAGCGTAGTTTCCAACAACTACTAAACGAGAGCATGATGATCGAAGCATTGGCGAGGAAACCTGGGGAACACCTTGGAGTGGAACACACCATCTCTCTACAGTGGAACACACCATCTCTCTACACCCCATACCCAATTTGTAGGCCTAATGCAGCGTAGTTTCCAACAACTACTAAACGAGAGCCGGAAGATCGAAGCTCAGGAAAGGCAACCTGGGGAACACCTTGGAGTGGAACACACCATCTCTCTACACCCCATACCCAATTTGTAGGCCTAATGCAGCGTAGTTTCCAACAACTACTAAACGAGAGCCGGAAGATCGAAGCAATGGAGAGGAAACCTGGGGAACACCTTGGAGTGTAACACACCATCTCTCTACACCCCATACCCAATTTCTAGGCCTAATGCAGCGTAGTTTCCAACAACTACTAAACGAGAGCCGGAAGATCGAAGCAATGGAGAGGAAACCTGGGGAACACCTTGGAGTGTAACACACCATCTCTCTACACCCCATACCCAATTTGTAGGCCTAATGCAGCGTAGTTTCCAACAACTACTAAACGAGAGCCGGAAGATCGAAGCAATGGAGAGGAAACCTGGGGAACACCTTGGAGTGTAACACACCATCTCTCTACACCCCATACCCAATTTGTAGGCCTAATGCAGCGTAGTTTCCAACAACTACTAAACGAGAGCATGATGATCGAAGCATTGGCGAGGAAACCTGGGGAACACCTTGGAGTGGAACACACCATCTCTCTACAGTGGAACACACCATCTCTCTACACCCCATACCCAATTTGTAGGCCTAATGCAGCGTAGTTTCCAACAACTACTAAACGAGAGCCGGAAGATCGAAGCTCAGGAAAGGCAACCTGGGGAACACCTTGGAGTGGAACACACCATCTCTCTACACCCCATACCCAATTTGTAGGCCTAATGCAGCGTAATTTCCAACAACTACTAAACGAGAGCCGAAAGATCGAAGCAATGGAGAGGAAACCTGGGGAACACCTTGGAGTGTAACACACCATCTCTCTACACCCCATACCCAATTTGTAGGCCTAATGCAGCGTAGTTTCCAACAACTACTAAACGAGAGCCGGAAGATCGAAGCAATGGAGAGGAAACCTGGGGAACACCTTGGAGTGTAACACACCATCTCTCTACACCCCATACCCAATTTGTAGGCCTAATGCAGCGTAGTTTCCAACAACTACTAAACGAGAGCCGGAAGATCGAAGCAATGGAGAGGAAACCTGGGGAACACCTTGGAGTGTAACACAATATCTCTCTACACCCCATACCCAATTTGTAGGCCTAATGCAGCGTAGTTTCCAACAACTACTAAACGAGAGCATGAAGATCGAAGCAATGGAGAGGAAACCTGGGGAACACCTTGGAGTGTAACACACCATCTCTCTACACCCCATACCCAATTTGTAGGCCTAATGCGGCGTAGTTTCCAACAACTACTAAACGAGAGCATGAAGATCGAAGCAATGGAGAGGAAACCTGGGGAACACCTTGGAGTGGAACACACCATCTCTCTACACCCCATACCCAATTTGTAGGCCTAATGCAGCGTAGTTTCCAACAACTACTAAACGAGAGCATGATGATCGAAGCATTGGCGAGGAAACCTGGGGAACACCTTGGAGTGGAACACACCATCTCTCTACAGTGGAACACACCATCTCTCTACACCCCATACCCAATTTGTAGGCCTAATGCAGCGTAGTTTCCAACAACTACTAAACGAGAGCCGGAAGATCGAAGCTCAGGAAAGGTAACCTGGGGAACACCTTGGAGTGGAACACACCATCTCTCTACACCCCATACCCAATTTGTAGGCCTAATGCAGCGTAGTTTCCAACAACTACTAAACGAGAGCCGGAAGATCGAAGCAATGGAGAGGAAACCTGGGGAACACCTTGGAGTGTAACACACCATCTCTCTACACCCCATACCCAATTTGTAGGCATAATGCAGCGTAGTTTCCAACAACTACTAAACGAGAGCCGGAAGATCGAAGCTCAGGAAAGGCAACCTGGGGAACACCTTGGAGTGGAACACACCATCTCTCTACACCCCATACCCAATTTGTAGGCATAATGCAGCGTAGTTTCCAACAACTACTAAACGAGAGCCGGAAGATCGAAGCAATGGAGAGGAAACCTGGGGAACACCTTGGAGTGTAACACACCATCTCTCTACACCCCATACCCAATTTGTAGGCCTAATGCAGCGTAGTTTCCAACAACTACTAAACGAGAGCCGGAAGATCGAAGCAATGGAGAGGAAACCTGGGGAACACCTTGGAGTGTAACACACCATCTCTCTACACCCCATACCCAATTTGTAGGCCTAATGCAGCGTAGTTTCCAACAACTACTAAACGAGAGCCGGAAGATCGAAGCAATGGAGAGGAAACCTGGGGAACACCTTGGAGTGTAACACACCATCTCTCTACACCCCATACCCAATTTGTAGGCCTAATGCAGCGTAGTTTCCAACAACTACTAAACGAGAGCATGATGATCAAAGCATTGGCGAGGAAACCTGGGGAACACCTTGGAGTGGAACACACCATCTCTCTACAGTGGAACACACCATCTCTCTACACCCCGTACCCAATTTGTAGGCCTAATGCAGCGTAGTTTCCAACAACTACTAAACGAGAGCCGGAAGATCGAAGCTCAGGAAAGGCAACCTGGGGAACACCTTGGAGTGGAACACACCATCTCTCTACACCCCATACCCAATTTGTAGGCCTAATGCAGCGTAGTTTCCAACAACTACTAAACGAGAGCCGGAAGATCGAAGCAATGGAGAGGAAACCTGGGGAACACCTTGGAGTGTAACACACCATCTCTCTACACCCCATACCCAATTTGTAGGCCTAATGCAGCGTAGTTTCCAACAACTACTAAACGAGAGCCGGAAGATCGAAGCAATGGAGAGGAAACCTGGGGAACACCTTGGAGTGTAACACACCATCTCTCTACACCCCATACCCAATTTGTAGGCCTAATGCAGCGTAGTTTCCAACAACTACTAAACGAGAGCCGGAAGATCGAAGCAATGGAGAGGAAACCTGGGGAACACCTTGGAGTGTAACACACCATCTCTCTACACCCCATACCCAATTTGTAGGCCTAATGCAGCGTAGTTTCCAACAACTACTAAACGAGAGCATGAAGATCGAAGCAATGGAGAGGAAACCTGGGGAACACCTTGGAGTGTAACACACTATCTCTCTACACCCCATACCCAATTTGTAGGCCTAATGCGGCGTAGTTTCCAACAACTACTAAACGAGAGCATGAAGATCGAAGCAATGGAGAGGAAACCTGGGGAACACCTTGGAGTGGAACACACCATCTCTCTACACCCCATACCCAATTTGTAGGCCTAATGCAGCGTAGTTTCCAACAACTACTAAACGAGAGCATGATGATCGAAGCATTGGCGAGGAAACCTGGGGAACACCTTGGAGTGGAACACACCATCTCTCTACAGTGGAACACACCATCTCTCTACACCCCATACCCAATTTGTAGGCCTAATGCAGCGTAGTTTCCAACAACTACTAAACGAGAGCCGGAAGATCGAAGCTCAGGAAAGGTAACCTGGGGAACACCTTGGAGTGGAACACACCATCTCTCTACACCCCATACCCAATTTGTAGGCCTAATGCAGCGTAGTTTCCAACAACTACTAAACGAGAGCCGGAAGATCGAAGCAATGGAGAGGAAACCTGGGGAACACCTTGGAGTGTAACACACCATCTCTCTACACCCCATACCCAATTTGTAGGCCTAATGCAGCGTAGTTTCCAACAACTACTAAACGAGAGCATGAAGATCGAAGCAATGGAGAGGAAACCTGGGGAACACCTTGGACTGGAACACACCATCTCTCTACACCCCATACCCAATTTGTAGGCCTAATGCAGCGTAGTTTCCAACAACTACTAAACGAGAGCATGATGATCGAAGCATTGGCGAGGAAACCTGGGGAGCACCTTGGAGTGGAACACACCATCTCTCTACAGTGGAACACACCATCTCTCTACACCCCATACCCAATTTGTAGGCCTAATGCAGCGTAGTTTCCAACAACTACTAAACGAGAGCATGAAGATCGAAGCAATGGAGAGGAAACCTGGGGAACACCTTGGAGTGGAACACACCATCTCTCTACACCCCATACCCAATTTGTAGGCCTAATGCAGCGTAGTTTCCAACAACTACTAAACGAGAGCATGATGATCGAAGCATTGGCGAGGAAACCTGGGGAACACCTTGGAGTGGAACACACCATCTCTCTACAGTGGAACACACCATCTCTCTACACCCCATACCCAATTTGTAGGCCTAATGCAGCGTAGTTTCCAACAACTACTAAACGAGAGCCGGAAGATCGAAGCTCAGGAAAGGCAACCTGGGGAACACCTTGGAGTGGAACACACCATCTCTCTACACCCCATACCCAATTTGTAGGCCTAATGCAGCGTAGTTTCCAACAACTACTAAACGAGAGCCGGAAGATCGAAGCAATGGAGAGGAAACCTGGGGAACACCTTGGAGTGGAACACACCATCTCTCTACACCCCATACCCAATTTGTAGGCCTAATGCAGCGTAGTTTCCAACAACTACTAAACGAGAGCCGGAAGATCGAAGCAATGGAGAGGAAACCTGGGGAACACCTTGGAGTGTAACACACCATCTCTCTACACCCCATAACCAATTTGTAGGCCTAATGCAGCGTAGTTTCCAACAACTACTAAACGAGAGCATGAAGATCGAAGCAATGGAGAGGAAACCTGGGGAACACCTTGGAGTGGAACACACCATCTCTCTACACCCCATACCCAATTTGTAGGCCTAATGCAGCGTAGTTTCCAACAACTACTAAACGAGAGCATGATGATCGAAGCATTGGCGAGGAAACCTGGGGAACACCTTGCAGTGGAACACACCATCTCTCTACAGTGGAACACACCATCTCTCTACACCCCATACCCAATTTGTAAGCCTAATGCAGCGTAGTTTCCAACAACTACTAAACGAGAGCCGGAAGATCGAAGCTCAGGAAAGGCAACCTGGGGAACACCTTGGAGTGGAACACACCATCTCTCTACACCCCATACCCAATTTGTAGGCCTAATGCAGCGTAGTTTCCAACAACTACTAAACGAGAGCCGGAAGATCGAAGCAATGGAGAGGAAACCTGGGGAACACCTTGGAGTGTAACACACCATCTCTCTACACCCCATACCCAATTTGTAGGCCTAATGCAGCGTAGTTTCCAACAACTACTAAACAAGAGCCGGAAGATCGAAGCAATGGAGAGGAAACCTGGGGAACACCTTGGAGTGTAACACACCATCTCTCTACACCCCATACCCAATTTGTAGGCCTAATGCAGCGTAGTTTCCAACAACTACTAAACGAGAGCATGAAGATCGAAGCAATGGAGAGGAAACCTGGGGAACACCTTGGAGTGTAACACACCATCTCTCTACACCCCATACCCAATTTGTAGGCCTAATGCAGCGTAGTTTCCAACAACTACTAAACGAGAGCATGAAGATCGAAGCAATGGAGAGGAAACCTGGGGAACACCTTGGAGTGGAACACACCATCTCTCTACACCCCATACCCAATTTGTAGGCCTAATGCAGCGTAGTTTCCAACAACTACTAAACGAGAGCATGATGATCGAAGCATTGGCGAGGAAACCTGGGGAACACCTTGGAGTGGAACACACCATCTCTCTACAGTGGAACACACCATCTCTCTACACCCCATACCCAATTTGTAGGCCTAATGCAGCGTAGTTTCCAACAACTACTAAACGAGAGCCGGAAGATCGAAGCTCAGGAAAGGCAACCTGGGGAACACCTTGGAGTGGAACACACCATCTCTCTACACCCCATACCCAATTTGTAGGCCTAATGCAGCGTAGTTTCCAACAACTACTAAACGAGAGCCGGAAGATCGAAGCAATGGAGAGGAAACCTGGGGAACACCTTGGAGTGTAACACACCATCTCTCTACACCCCATCCCCAATTTGTAGGCCTAATGCAGCGTAGTTTCCAACAACTACTAAACGAGAGCCGGAAGATCGAAGCAATGGAGAGGAAACCTGGGGAACACCTTGGAGTGTAACACACCATCTCTCTACACCCCATAACCAATTTGTAGGCCTAATGCAGCGTAGTTTCCAACAACTACTAAACGAGAGCATGAAGATCGAAGCAATGGAGAGGAAACCTGGGGAACACCTTGGAGTGGAACACACCATCTCTCTACACCCCATACCCAATTTGTAGGCTTAATGCAGCGTAGTTTCCAACAACTACTAAACGAGAGCATGATGATCGAAGCATTGGCGAGGAAACCTGGGGAACACCTTGGAGTGGAACACACCATCTCTCTACAGTGGAACACAACATCTCTCTACACCCCATACCCAATTTGTAGGCCTAATGCAGCGTAGTTTCCAACAACTACTAAACGAGAGCCGGAAGATCGAAGCTCAGGAAAGGCAACCTGGGGAACACCTTGGAGTGGAACACACCATCTCTCTACACCCCATACCCAATTTGTAGGCCTAATGCAGCGTACTTTCCAACAACTACTAAACGAGAGCCGGAAGATCGAAGCAATGGAGAGGAAACCTGGGGAACACCTTGGAGTGTAACACACCATCTCTCTACACCCCATACCCAATTTGTAGGCCTAATGCAGCGTAGTTTCCAACAACTACTAAACAAGAGCCGGAAGATCGAAGCAATGGAGAGGAAACCTGGGGAACACCTTGGAGTGTAACACACCATCTCTCTACACCCCATACCCAATTTGTAGGCCTAATGCAGCGTAGTTTCCAACAACTACTAAACGAGAGCCGGAAGATCGAAGCAATGGAGAGGAAACCTGGGGAACACCTTGGAGTGTAACACACCATCTCTCTACACCCCATACCCAATTTGTAGGCCTAATGCAGCGTAGTTTCCAACAACTACTAAACGAGAGCATGAAGATCGAAGCAATGGAGAGGAAACCTGGGGAACACCTTGGAGTGGAACACACCATCTCTCTACACCCCATACCCAATTTGTAGGCCTAATGCAGCGTAGTTTCCAACAACTACTAAACGAGAGCATGATGATCGAAGCATTGGCGAGGAAACCTGGGGAACACCTTGGAGTGGAACACACCATCTCTCTACAGTGGAACACACCATCTCTCTACACCCCATACCCATTTTGTAGGCCTAATGCAGCGTAGTTTCCAACAACTACTAAACGAGAGCCGGAAGATCGAAGCTCAGGAAAGGCAACCTGGGGAACACCTTGGAGTGGAACACACCATCTCTCTACACCCCATACCCAATTTGTAGGCCTAATGCAGCGTAGTTTCCAACAACTACTAAACGAGAGCCGGAAGATCGAAGCAATGGAGAGGAAACCTGGGGAACACCTTGGAGTGTAACACACCATCTCTCTACACCCCATAACCAATTTGTAGGCCTAATGCAGCGTAGTTTCCAACAACTACTAAACAAGAGCCGGAAGATCGAAGCAATGGAGAGGAAACCTGGGGAACACCTTGGAGTGTAACACACCATCTCTCTACACCCCATACCCAATTTGTAGGCCTAATGCAGCGTAGTTTCCAACAACTACTAAACGAGAGCCGGAAGATCGAAGCAATGGAGAGGAAACCTGGGGAACACCTTGGAGTGTAACACACCATCTCTCTACACCCCATACCCAATTTGTAGGCCTAATGCAGCGTAGTTTCCAACAACTACTAAACGAGAGCATGAAGATCGAAGCAATGGAGAGGAAACCTGGGGAACACCTTGGAGTGGAACACACCATCTCTCTACACCCCATACCCAATTTGTAGGCCTAATGCAGCGTAGTTTCCAACAACTACTAAACGAGAGCATGAAGATCGAAGCAATGGAGAGGAAACCTGGGGAACACCTTGGAGTGGAACACACCATCTCTCTACACCCCATACCCAATTTGTAGGCCTAATGCAGCGTAGTTTCCAACAACTACTAAACGAGAGCATGATGATCGAAGCATTGGCGAGGAAACCTGGGGAACACCTTGGAGTGGAACACACCATCTCTCTACAGAGGAACACACCATCTCTCTACACCCCATACCCAATTTGTAGGCCTAATGCAGCGTAGTTTCCAACAACTACTAAACGAGAGCCGGAAGATCGAAGCTCAGGAAAGGCAACCTGGGGAACACCTTGGAGTGGAACACACCATCTCTCTACACCCCATACCCAATTTGTAGGCCCAATGCAGCGTAGTTTCCAACAACTACTAAACGAGAGCCGGAAGATCGAAGCTCAGGAAAGGCAACCTGGGGAACACCTTGGAGTGTAACAAACCCTCTCTCTACACCACGGAAGGGCTGATTCTTAGGAAGGAAGGCTGTCGGAAAGAAGCAGGGCGCGTCCGAGGGTGATTATATTCTTATTAGGTATATACTCACCCTCGGACGCGCCCTGCTTCTTTATTTGTAATGAATGTTTATTTGCAATGTGGTTTTGACTTACTCTATTTTTTTGGTAAATAATGATTTTATTATTTTCATTGTTTTGCATCTTCTTGGCAATAATATAAAGAAGACGCGACAGTACAACACTCGGTGGATGCCATATCTGTGTTTAAAATTGAAAAAACCTTTCAGTTAACTACTTGCAGGAGAAAGTTATTGTAGCTGGTGGCCATTTTTAGTACTGTACCAGATTTTTGTTGTATGTGTTTGTTTTTTATGTCAAAATGTCTGCATTTGATATCTCTCCAGTATTTTCATTTTTATAAGCAAAATACTTATTTTTATATTTTCTGATGTTGGTTCCAGGGGTACACGGGCAGCAGTGGTGTGGTCAGTGGAGGCCTAGTGGAAGGAGTGACCGCAGACAGGCATCGAAGGCCTAAAATAATAACACATGGCTGTAGGCAATTTTAAATTGGTTACAGGGGTACACGGGCAGCAGTGGTGTGGTCAGTGGAGGCCTAGTGGAAGAAGTGACCGCAGACAGGCATCGAAGGCCTAAAATAATAACACATGGCTGTAGGCAATTTTAAATTGGTTCCAGGGGTACACGGGCAGCAGTGGTGTGGTCAGTGGAGGCCTAGTGGAAGGAGTCACCGCAGACAGGCATCGAAGGCCTAAAATAATAACACATGGCTGTAGGCAATTTTAAATTGGTTACAGGGGTACACGGGCAGCAGTGGTGTGGTCAGTGGAGGCCTAGTGGAAGGAGTGACCGCAGACAGGCATCGAAGGCCTAAAATAATAACACATGGCTGTAGGCAATTTTAAATTGGTTCCAGGGGTACACGGGCAGCAGTGGTGTGGTCAGTGGAGGCCTAGTGGAAGGAGTGACCGCAGACAGGCATCGAAGGCCTAAAATAATAACACATGGCTGTAGGCAATTTTAAATTGGTTCCAGGGGTACACGGGCAGCAGTGGTGTGGTCAGTGGAGGCCTAGTGGAAGGAGTGACCGCAGACAGGCATCGAAGGCCTAAAATAATAACACATGGCTGTAGGCAATTTTAAATTGGTTCCAGGGGTACACGGGCAGCAGTGGTGTGGTCAGTGGAGGCCTAGTGGAAGGAGTCACCGCAGACAGGCATCGAAGTCCTAAAATAATAACACATGGCTGTAGGCAATTTTAAATTGGTTCCAGGGGTACACGGGCAGCAGTGGTGTGGTCAGTGGAGGCCTAGTGGAAGGAGTGACCGCAGACAGGCATCGAAGGCCTAAAATAATAACACATGGCTGTAGGCAATTTTAAATTGGTTCCAGGGGTACACGGGCAGCAGTGGTGTGGTCAGTGGAGGCCTAGTGGAAGGAGTGACCGCAGACAGGCATCGAAGGCCTAAAATAATAACACATGGCTGTAGGCAATTTTAAATTGGTTCCAGGGGTACACGGGCAGCAGTGGTGTGGTCAGTGGAGGCCTAGTGGAAGGAGTCACCGCAGACAGGCATCGAAGGCCTAAAATAATAACACATGGCTGTAGGCAATTTTAAATTGGTTACAGGGGTACACGGGCAGCAGTGGTGTGGTCAGTGGAGGCCTAGTGGAAGGAGTGACCGCAGACAGGCATCGAAGGCCTAAAATAATAACACATGGCTGTAGGCAATTTTAAATTGGTTACAGGGGTACACGGGCAGCAGTGGTGTGGTCAGTGGAGGCCTAGTGGAAGGAGTGACCACAGACAGGCATCGAAGGCCTAACATAACAAAAATGTCAATACAATGGTATTGTCAGTGGCAGGCATTGAAGGATGTCAGCGCATAGACTAAACATTGGTGGAGCTGTGAGATAATTTTGCAAGTGGTAGAGCACTGTTTGAGCTGGGGTGGGGGGAAACTGTCTTGTGGCCGGCGGTACAGGCCCAGGGCCCATCATATTACAACGGTGTGTCTGACGTTGGGTGCGCACCACCACCGCCAGAGACACTTTATTGTACTAGGAGGGACCCAGTGGCAGTGCCGTCGACCAAAAGCGGGCTCACCCACCTCTTCAGACAAACTGCACTCTCACGGGTGCTGTCGCCAAGTGTCGATACCACGGCCCCGTGTGGGGAGTTTGGCCATTTAGTGAGGTGTAAACATGTCGTATGCTGGACAATCAGGTGAAGAAAATTACAAGATTGGAAAAGGCATTCAGAATAGTCCACAGGCAAGACCTTTTCATAGGAAAGCTAGGTGTCAGCCGGGCAAGGTGGGGCAAAAGATTTCGAAATCCAGTTGTGGTTCATTTTAATGAAGGTTAGATCATCTACATTTTGGGTAGCCAGACGAGTCCTTTTTTCTGTTAGTATTGAACCTGCAGCACTGAATACTCTTTCTGATAGGACACTAGCTGCCGGGCAAGCAAGCTCCTGCAATGCATATTCTGCCAATTCTGGCCAGGTGTCTAATTTTGATGCCCAGTAATCAAATGGGAATGACGGTTGAGGGAGAACATCGATAAGGGATGAAAAATATTTTGTAACCATACTGGACAAATGTTGTCTCCTGTCACTTTGAATTGATGCTGCAGTACCTGTCCTGTCTGCGGTCATAGCAAAATCACTCCACAACCTGGTCAGAAAACCCCTCTGGCCAACGCCACTTCTGATTTCTGCCTCTCTAACTCCTCTGGTCTGCTGGCCCCTGCAGCTCGTGTGAGAACGATCACGGGCGCTGTGTGCAGGGAATGCCAGAAGCAAACAGTCAACAAGAGTTGATTGTTTGGTTGCTAATATTATTTCCAAGTTCTCATGTGGCATTATATTTTGCAATTTGCCTTTATAGCGAGGATCAAGGAGGCAGGCCAACCAGTAATCGTCATCATTCATCATTTTAGTTATGCGTGTGTCCCTTTTGAGGATACGTAAGGCATAATCCGCCATGTGGGCCAAAGTTCCAGTTCTCAAATCTGCGGTTGTGCTTGGTTGAGGGGCAGTTTCAGGCAAATCCACGTCACTTGTGTCCCTCAAAAAACCAGAACCCGGCCTTGCCGCGCCACCAATTTCCAGTGGCCCCGGAAAAGCTTCCTCATTAAAAATATAATCATCCCCATCATCCTCCTCGTCCTCCTCCTCCTCTTCGCCCGCTACCTCGTCCTGTACACTGCCCTGGCCAGACAATGGCTGACTGTCATCAAGGCTTTCCTCTTCCTCAGCTGCAGACGCCTGATCCTTTATGTGCGTCAAACTTTGCATCAGCAGACGCATTAGGGGGATGCTCATGCTTATTATGGCGTTGTCTGCACTAACCAGCTGTGTGCATTCCTCAAAACACTGAAGGACTTGACACATGTCTTGAATCTTCGACCACTGCACACCTGACAACTCCATGTCTGCCATCCTACTGCCTGCCCGTGTATGTGTATCCTCCCACAAAAACATAACAGCCCGCCTCTGTTCACACAGTCTCTGAAGCATGTGCAGTGTTGAGTTCCACCTTGTTTTTTTTTTTTTTTTTTTTGTTTAAATAGTTTTTTATTGAAAGCAAAGATGCACAATACAATTTATGCACTGTCCAGTATTTTACAAAAATTTTAACATTTTCCAAACCCCCAACAATCCCAACCATACCCAAACCTCCCCCTCCCCTGACAGCTCCTTCCCAGTTATACTTTTGTTACCAGTATTGATGGTTCCTTGAGCCATTTGACTCACTTATGTTCGCTTGTTCCTCTAGCACTCTCTTCCTTTCAGAGGCTCTCACTCTCCCATTTCCCATAACTACTCATCCCAGCTCGAGCCACGGAGACCACATTTTGTCAAACGTTTCTATTTTCCCACGTCTTTTATAGAC
The DNA here is from genome assembly GCF_032444005.1 of Ranitomeya imitator. Taxonomy (NCBI): domain Eukaryota; kingdom Metazoa; phylum Chordata; class Amphibia; order Anura; family Dendrobatidae; genus Ranitomeya; species Ranitomeya imitator. The sequence continues at coordinate 793,326,765 of NC_091282.1, read as the reverse complement.
CCCCTTTTCCAGATTGAGACCATGTTTAACATAATTCAGGAATTCACCCCTTGTAGGCGGTTCCTCCTTGATCCAGTTCCTTGCTATTACCTTCCTTGCCATGTATAATAGCCTAGCTATTGCTATCTTCCAGATGTTATCCACTCTAATTTCCTCTACATATCCTAGTATACACACTATCGGATCTCTCGGCACTCTGCATTTATACGCCCCTTCCACACGGCTCATTACCACCAACCAGAAAGCAACCAGTCTTGGACATGTCCACATCATGTGGTATATTCCTGCATTCCCAGTCTTACATCTCGGGCATTCAGAGTCAGCACGCAACCCCGCTCTGCACAACACTTCCGGTGATTTATAGACTCTGTGCAAGATGTACAGCTGCGATAGTCTATACGGCTCGCTCAGCGACACTCGTGGAACCGACTCCAACACCGACTCCCAGGTTTCATCCTCCATTGGGCCTAAATCTCTTTCCCATTTCGCTCTCGCTTTTAAAGGGAAGTCTAGCAAATATGCATGTAGAAGGTCCTTATAAAGGGTGGTAATGACTCCCCTTGTGGACCCTTCCCCACACACGTATTCCAGAACTATGTCCTCTTGGATCTCAACACCACCGCCCCTGTTTTGAGCTTTAAAAGCATGTTTCATCTGAGCATATTGATACTCCCCAGTCGGTCTCAGTCCAAACTCCCCTTGCAGCTGCGAAAAGGACTTTAATCCTCGTTGTTGAACTATCTGAGCCACCAAGTGGATTCCTTTGGCCCTCCACTCCGCCAGCACTCCAAGGGCCGCAAACTCAACCAAATTATTATTAAACCATATCGGTGTAAATTTAGTCAGCCCCGTAACCCCCCGAATCTGTCGCAGTCTGGTCCATAATTTATATATCAAAAACATAGTTGGGTATAATTTCCCCAATACTCCCAAGGAACCATCCTCCAGACACTGCGCTACCGGTCGTCGGTCTGTCACCCTCTCCATCAAGTGCTGTACCGCACTGAAGGACACCTCCCGTGCCCAGCCCTTCAAATGTTGGCTCTGGGCTGCAAGAAAATATAACTCAGGATTGGGTAAAGCCAATCCTCCATCTTCCTTGGGTCGCTGAAGCGTCTCCAGGCGAATACGTGGGTACCGCCTCCCCCATATCAGACTTCTAAATAAAGCATTAATCTGCCGGAATTTCCCACGTGGAATCCAAACTGGCGCGTTATGTAGGACGTAGAGTAATTTGGGCATCAGAACCATTTTAATTAGATTAACCCTCCCCACCACCGATAAGTGCAATTTATTCCATGCATCCACTTTTGCTTTAAGGGCGCCCACGAGAGGTGTCAAATTCCTATACAGAAACTCTGTAACTGGCATCGAGATCCATATTCCCAGGTATCTGAAAAGGGATACTACCCTAAGCCGCCCCTCTCCCAATGGCTCACTTCTGCTCTCCTCCACCCCATCCACCTCAAAGAGGACCGATTTATCCCAGTTTATCCTCAATCCCGATAAGTCTCCAAATTTCCCAACGATCTCGATAGCCCCATTCAAGGCCTCATCCGGGTCCGCTAGGAACAGTAGGATGTCGTCTGCATATAACGCAATCTTCTCCTCAACACTCCCATAACTGAACCCAGGGACTTCATCCGACTGTCGGATCTTGGCGGCCAATGGCTCCACAGCTAAGGCAAACAGAAGGGGCGACAGTGGGCAACCCTGCCTCGTACCTCTGGCCAGCTTTATAGGCTGAGAAAGTTCCCCATTCACTCTAATTCTAGCTGTTGGTAGTGAATATAACAGTTGAGTCCACGCCACAAATTGCGGACCAATACCCATACATTTCAACACCCGCCAGAGATATCCCCACTCCACACTGTCAAACGCCTTATGGGCGTCCAAGGATGCAATAACCCTTCGGCCACAATTGTCAGACTTCAGCTGCAGGTTCATATGCAGCCTCCGCAGATTAACCGCTGTAGACCTGTCAGGCATAAAACCAGACTGATCCGGATGCACAAGGTTAGTAATGACACTAGACAGACGGGTAGCTAACACCTTGGCCAAGAGTTTGACATCAATGGTTAACAGAGAGATTGGCCGATATGACTCAGGCTTCCCCAGATCCTTATCCTCCTTCGGAATAACCACTATAATAGCCTCCCTCATAGATGCTGGGAGATACCCTTTACATCCAGCCTCCTCCAGTACTAACTTTAATCTGGGAATCAGCACTTCCTCCAAACTTTTATAGATTTCGGCTGGTAACCCATCAACCCCAGGTGCCTTCCCATTGGCCATAGACTTCAGCGCCCGACTCAGTTCCTCCTCGGTGATAGGGGCATCGAGGCTCACCCTATCCTCCTCACTCAATTTCGGAAGACCCAGACTCTCAAGGAAAGTCTCCGTATCTCCGGCTGACTCATTGACCCTGGAGGAATATAAGTCCGCGTAAAAGTCCGCAAAGACCTTTATAATATCAGGTGTTTCAGATACCCTGCTCCCCCCATCCGAAACCAACGAGTGTACATATGAGGTACTACGCTGAGCCGCGGCTACCACCGATAGCATGTGTCCCACTGTTTCTCCCTCCTGAAAATAAGCCACCCTCTGAAACTCCCGCTTCCTTTCAGCTTTTCCCAGCAGAATCTTTTCCATACAATTTTGCGCTGTTCTCAACTTTTTCTCTGCCTCGGAGGTCCCCAGTACTACCATCTCGTCCTCCGCGGCTTTCAACTCTTCCAATGCCACTCTCTCCGCTTCCCTTGTCCTCCTCTTACACCTACTAATGTCTCTAAATAGTAGCCCTCTCAGGTACGCTTTCATTGCATCCCAAACAGTCAGAGCATCAGTACTCCCATCATTTAACACAAAGAATTCCGTCACCTCCTTCCCTATACCGTCCAAGTCAATACTCTGTAACCAGTTAGGATGGATCTTCCATTCTCTCCCGCTTGTAGTCCGTGTCCCCAACAACCTAACCTCCACCTCAATTGGACTATGATCCGAAAGGGCCCTCGGCAGATAACGCACCTCCCCCACCATTGTGTCCAACAGGCGGTTACCCAATGCCATATCAATTCTGGATAGCGTAGCATGAGCCGGCGAATAGCACGAGTATCCTCTCTCCCCAACATGTCTGACTCTCCATAGATCAATCATGCCTAATTCACGCACATAGGTTCCAAATGTTGTAGTGTGCCCCTCCGACCTATTCTGGGTGTTCTTATTTTTATCCCAAAAGTCATCGCATATATTGTTCAAATCCCCAATAATTAAGAGTGGCAGTGGTTCCCATCGTTCCACCCTCTCCAATACCTCCCTGATCTTTTTACTTGAATATGGAGGTGGAATATACATTGCCGCAACACACAATCTCACTCCATACAATATACATTGTATCACCACATACTGACCCTCAGCATCCACGCATACTTTCACCTCTTCATACTACACTCCCACCGGCACCAACACTGACACACCTCTTGAGTACGTCGAGAAGGTAGAGTGATACCCTTTCTGTATCCAACGTCTATTTAGTACGTCCACTTTCTCCTGTATCAAGTGCGTCTCTAACAAGCATATCATAGAAGCCCGTTGATCCTTCGCATACTGCAAGCTCGCAGCTCTCCTAGACTTATCCGCCAGGCCTCTCACATTCCAGCTCAATATCTTAAAGCGGTCCCCTATTATGTGACTCATCATCCTTAGTTATGTCAATACTCCCGGTTCTGAGCTGTCTAACTTCCCTCCCCACCCTCACCCCTCCCCCCCCTCCCCCACACCCCCCAATATTATACATTCTGCCTCTTATCAAGAGTGGGGCACCATCACCCGTTGCGAACACTCTTGCTAAACCTTCTCTTTCCGCCTCCCGCTACCGTTTATAACAGAATTCGGCGCAATTCTTAGAATAACAGTATAATTAAACCTGTATTATATTACAACTGCAAGAAACTAAATAAACTTTTTAGTACGCTGCACACCCTTCCTCCCTCATATTTCACCGCCGCACCAGCTCTCCCAGTGCGTTCCCTGAGTAATACCCAACTCCACCCTTCAACCTTCACATTTCAATTACCAGTGTACTGTCAGTCAATCTCTTTTTTTCCCTTTTTGAAAGAATTAAGATACCTCCCGACCAACCCGCCCCACATTTTCAATCTCCTTTCCCTTTAAGTTTTTTAGCGTTAAGATCTATCCACTGGGTAGCGTCCTCCGGCGTCTGGAAAAAGTGAATCTTATCCATCGCTACCACTCTCAGTCGTGCCGGAAACATCATGGAGTATTGCACTCCCAGTTCTCTCAGCCGTCTCTTGATACCCGTGAACATCATCCGTTGTTTCTGTACCAGGGCGGAATAGTCAGGGTAAATAGCAATTCTTTGACCTCCAATTGTCAGATCCGTCATGTCTCTAGCCTTCCTCAGGATAATGTCTCTGTCTCTGTAGTTTAGGATTTTGGCAAGCATGGTACGGGGACTTGCTCCAGGGACAGGTGGTTTCGGTGGGACCCTGTGGGCTCTCTCTACCGCAAATACTTTTGTCAGTGCTGCATCACCAAAAGTCTCAAGGAGCCAACTTTCAATATACTCCGTGGGATTCCTCCCCTCAGTTTTTTCAGGGACACCCACTATGCGAATGTTATTTCTTCTGGACCTATTCTCCAGATCCTCATTTTTTGCAGCTAGCTCCGATATTGTTTGAGCAAACTTCCTCTCCGCTTTCTGCAGCTGCACTATATGGTCTTCTGCCGTGCTCACTCTTTCCTCCACAGCCCCCACACGTTTGTCAATCTTCTGCAGGGCTGCATTTATCTGGGCTGTATCCCCTTTAACCTCCTGTATCTGCTGGGTCAGGGATTGTTTGCAGGATGATACCAGTGCAAAGACATCTCTAAGGGTGGGCTCTGCTCCTGACTCCTTATCTTCAGGTCCCCCTACTACCACCGCCATGTCACCATCCCTGCTCCCCTGTTGTACCTCCTGCTCCTCTGCTGGGCTTTCCTCCTCTCCTTCTGTGTCTGTGTCCACTCCGTCGTCCTCCTCTGCTTTTCCTGTGTTCCCTGCGGCTTCCACTCCAGCAAACTGCTGGAGCTTTGCCGCCGCCGACATTCTCTTCTGGCATGCCGCGTTGTCCTTCTCCGCCTTCTCCCTGGCGTCGGCGCCATCTTGGCCGGTCCCTGCCTCGCCGGCTCCGGCGTCTCTTTGTCTCCTCCTGGTCATGTTCACCGACCTCGGGGCCGCCGCTATTCACCGCCGCACTCCCGGGACTCTCCTGCAGCCGGTAAGCGCTGTGAATCGCCGCTCAGCTGCGGCTTATAAGGATAATATTAACTTTGGCAGCGGGAGCGCTCTGTCACGCGTCCGCTCACATGGACGTTCAGGCCACGCCCCCGAGTTCCACCTTGTTGCAACGTCTATGATTAGGCGATGCTGGGGAAGGTTCAAAGAACGCTGATAGGTCTGCATACGGCTGGAGTGTACGGGCGAACGGCGGATATGTGAGCAAAGTCCACGCACTTTGAGGAGCAGGTCGGATAACCCCGGATAACTTTTCAGGAAGCACTGCACCACCAGGTTTAAGGTGTGAGCCAGGCAAGGAATGTGTTTCAGTTGGGAAAGGGAGATGGCAGCCATGAAATTCCTTCCGTTATCACTCACTACCTTGCCTGCCTCAAGATCTACAGTGCCCAGCCACGACTGCGTTTCTTTCTGCAAGAACTCGGACAGAACTTCCGCGGTGTGTCTGTTGTCGCCCAAACACTTCATAGCCAATACAGCCTGCTGACGTTTGCCAGTAGCTGCCCCATAATGGGAGACCTGGTGTGCAACAGTGGCAGCTGCGGATGGAGTGGTTGTGTGACTGCGGTCTGTGGACGAGCTCTCGCTTCTGCAGGAGGACGAAGAGGAGGAGGAGGGGGTGCGAACGGCTACAGCCAATTGTTTCCTAGACCATGGGCTAGGCAGAACTGTCCCAAACTTGCTGTCCCCTGTGGACCCTGCATCCACCACATTTACCCAGTGTGCCGTGATGGACACGTAACGTCCCTGGCCATGCCTACTGGTCCATGCATCTGTTGTCAGGTGCACCTTTGTGCTCACAGATTGCCTGAGTGCATGGACGATGCGCTCTTTAACATGCTGGTGGAGGGCTGGGATGGCTTTTCTGGAAAAAAAGTGTCGACTGGGTAGCTCGTAGCGTGGTACAGCGTAGTCCATCAGGGCTTTGAAAGCTTCGCTTTCAACTAACCGGTAGGGCATCATCTCTAACGAGATTAGTCTAGCTATGTGTGCGTTCAAACCCTGTGTACGCGGATGCGAGGCTAAGTACTTCCTTTTTCTAACCATAGTCTCATGTAGGGTGAGCTGGACTGGAGAGCTGGAGATCGTGGAACTAGCGGGGGTGCCGGTGGACATGGCAGACTGAGAGACGGTGGGAGATGGTATTGTTGCCACCGGTGCCCTAGATGCAGTGTTTCCTACTACGAAACTGGTGATTCCCTGACCCTGACTGCTTTGGCCTGGCAAAGAAACCTGCACAGATACTGCAGGTGGTGCGGAAAATGGTGGCCCTACACTGCCGGAAGGGATGTTGCGTTGCTGACTAGCTTCATTGGCCGAGGGTGCTACAACCTTAAGGGACGTTTGGTAGTTAGTCCAGGCTTGCAAATGCATGGTGGTTAAATGTCTATGCATGCAACTTGTATTGAGACTTTTCAGATTCTGTCCTCTGCTTAAGGTAGTTGAACATTTTTGACAGAGGACTTTGCGCTGATCAATTGGATGTTGTTTAACAAAAATGCCAGACTGCACTCTTTCTAGCATCGGATACCTTTTCAGGCATTGCAGACTGAGCTTTAACCGGATGGCCACGCTGTCCTCCAACAGGTTTTGGCTTTGCCACGCGTTTTGGGCAAGATACGGGCCCGGCAGATGGAACCTGTTGCGATGTTGATGCCTGCACGGCCCCTCCTCCTCCGCTTCAGAACTGCTGCCGCCTGCACCCTGTTCCCCCAATGGCTGCCAATCGGGGTCAAGAACTGGGTCATCTATTACCTCTTCTTGTAGCTCGTGTGCAACTTCGTCTGTGTCACCGTGTCGGTCGGTGGTATAGCGTTCGTGATGGGGCAACATAGTCTTATCAGGGTCTGATTCTTGATCAGCACCCTGCGAGGGCAATGTTGTGGTCTGAGTCAAAGGACCAGCATAGTAGTCTGGCTGTGGCTGTGCATCAGTGCACTCCATGTCAGATTCAACTTGTAATGGGCATGGACTGTTAACTGCTTCACTTTCTAAGCCAGGGACGGTATGTGTAAAGAGCTCCATGGAGTAACCCGTTGTGTCGCCTGCTGCATTCTTCTCTGTTGTTGTTTTTGCTGAAGAGGACAAGGAAGCGACTTGTCCCTGACTGTGAACATCCACTAGCGACGCGCTGCTTTGACATTTACCAGTTTCACGAGAGGAGGCAAAAGAGCTAGAGGCTGAGTCAGCAAGATAAGCCAAAACTTGCTCTTGCTGCTCCGGCTTTAAAAGCGGTTTTCCTACTCCCAGAAAAGGGAGCGTTCGAGGCCTTGTGTAGCCAGACGACGATCCTGGCTCCACAGCTCCAGACTTAGGTGCAATATTTTTTTTCCCACGACCAGCTGATGCTCCACCACTACCACTACCCTCATTACCAGCTGACAATGAACGCCCCCGGCCACGACCTCTTCCACCATACTTCCTCATTGTTTTAAAAACGTAAACAAACTAACGGTATTTGTTGCTGTCACACAAATTACACGGTGAGCTATAACTTCAGTATGATTTAGCTACCCCTTTACAGGTGAGTGAGACCACAACGAAAATCAGGCACAATGTTACACACTCTGTTGTTGGTGGCAACAAATGAGAGAGATGCCACACACGCAGGACTGTCACTGAAGCACAAATGTAAATATTAATCTCCCACTGATTTGATTTTTTTTTTTTTTTAAGGGAGACTTTAGGAAAAAAAAAATAGAATAAAATGATTTTTTCAGGAAGAATTTAGAAACCAAATAAAATAAAATGATTTTTTCAGGGAGAATTTAGAAAACAAATAAAACAAAAAAAGGCTTTCTATGGCCCACTGAGTGAGAGATGACGCACACAGGAGTCAGGAGTGGCACACAAGCCCAGAGGCCAATATTTATCTCCCACTTTTTTTTTTTGTTCCAGGGAAAATTTATAAACCCAATAAAAAAAATAATAAATAGGCTTTCTATGGCCCACTATCTGAGAGACAGAGAGAGATGGCACGCTTAGGACTGGCACACAAGCCCAAAGGCCAATATTAATCTCCCTTTTTTTTTAAGGGAGAATTTATAAAACCAAAAAAAAATAAATAAATAGGCTTTCTATGGCCCACTATTTGTGAGAGAGATGGCATGCTCAGGACTGGCACACAAGCCCAGAGGCCAATATTAATCTCCCACTTTTTTTTTTTTTTTTCCAGGGAAAATTTATAAACCCAATAAAAAAAAAAAAATAAATAGGCTTTCTATGGCCCACTATCTGAGAGAGAGAGATGGCACGCTTAGGACTGGCACACAAGCCCAAAGGCCAATATTAATCTCCCACTGATTGATTTTTTCAGGAAGAATTTAGAACCCAAATAAAGCAAAAAAAAAAAAAAAATGGGCTTTCTATGGCCCACTGAGTGAGTGATGATGCACACAGGAGTCAGGAGTGGCACACAAGCCCTGAGGCCAATATTTTTCTCCCACTGATTGATGTAGTGATTTTTTCAGGTAGATTTTAGAACCAAAATCAAGCAAAAAAATAAATAGGCTTTCTATGGCCCACTGAGTGAGTGATGATGCACACAGGAGTCAAGAGTGGCACACAAGCCCTGAGGCCAATATTTTTCTCCCACTGATTGATGTAGTGATTTTTTCAGGTAGATTTTATAACCCAAATCAAGCAAAAAAATAAATAGGCTTTCTATGGCCCACTGAGTGAGAGATGACACAGACAGGGATGGCACTCTAGCAGAAATGTCAATCTTAATCTCCCACAAAAAAAAAAAAAAAAACAGGGAGTGTCCTTCAATTACTATCTCCCTGCAGTAATCTCAGCCAGGTATGGCAGGCAGCAATAAGGAGTGGACTGATGCACAAATTAAATAAAAAGTGTGTACAAACCAAAAAGATAGCTGTGCAGAAAGGAAGGAACAAGAGGATTTGTGCTTTGAAAAAAGCAGTTGGTTTGCACAGCGGCGTACACACAGCAATGCAGCTATCAGGGAGCCTTCTAGGGCAGCCCAATGAGCTAGAGCGCTGAGGGGGGAAAAAAAAAAATGTAGCTTCCACTGTCCCTGCACACCGAAGGTGGTGTTGAGCAGTGGAAATCGCTACAGCACAAGCGGTTTGGTGGTTAATGGACCCTGCCTAACGCTATCCCTGCTTCTGACGAAGCGGCAGCAACCTCTCCCTAAGCTCAGATCAGCAGCAGTAACATGGCGGTCGGCGGGAACGCCCCTTTATAGCCCCTGTGACGCCGCAGACAGCAAGCCAATCACTGCAATGCCCTTCTCTAAGATGGTGGGGACCAGGACCTATGTCATCACGCTGCCCACACTCTGCGTTTACCTTCATTGGCTGAGAAATGGCGCTTTTCGCGTCATTGAAACGCGACTTTGGCGCGAAAGTCGCGTACCGCATGGCCGACCCCGCACAGGGGTCGGATCGGGTTTCATGAAACCCGACTTTGCCAAAAGTCGGCGACTTTTGAAAATGAACGACCCGTTTCGCTCAACCCTACTCACAGTCATTATATGTGGGGGGCTGCCTATTCCTTTGGGGAATTTCTCTGAGGCAAGGTAGGCTTTATTTTCTATCTCTAGGGCTAGCTAGCTCTGAGGCTGTGACGAGGCGCCTAAGGAGCGTCAGGAGCGCTCCACGGCTATTTTTAGTGTGTGTGATAGGATTAGGGCTTGCGATCAGCAGAGCTCCCACATCCCAGAGCTCGTCCTGTATGAGTTTAACTATCAGGTCGGGTGCTCCTAACCACCAGGTCAAAACAGAACATAGCTATATCGTGTGTACGGGAGGTCACAAGGAAGGTGGAGAGGGGTCTCCTTATAATAACCTGCAGCCATGGATATTCATGAAATGCCATAGCAAAGATAGGTGGAGGGCTGTCTTCTGCTTGGAAAGCTTTGTGAGTTCTCCCCAGATTTTAAAATATGTCTTATTCACATACCTTTATGTTTTGTGGTCCAAAGACTTCAGAGCACAGTAAATGGCTTTTATTTTTAAAGACCGTGGGGGCTCATTTATTGAACTTTCCCTTTAAAGGATTAAATATAAAAAAATGTAAATTAAAGTAATCTACAATCTGGTACACATGTGGTATAAGTCAGAAAAAAAATAAAGGCATGTTTTATCAGGTACCACAATATACACTATACTACTGTGTAATGGATCACATGCAGAGCACAGCTCCATTCATTTGGGATGAGTGATCCTGAGGCATAAGGCAAGGGTGTGCCTTATCTGTTACTCCTGGATGTGGCTTAAATATGCAGGGGTGTCTTTCTATTTTCAAGGGTGTTTCTTACCAAGGTTTTACACTAACTCAATGCTATGACGAGTTAACACTTTGTAAAAAAGTCATCGTGTAGTAAATACTATGTGTGAATACTATGTTTATCAATATTGGGACAGTGAATATGTCCGCAAACATGGTGACTGCTGGACAAGACATCATGAGTACAGTTCCCATTGAAGACCACAGAGAGAACACTTAGAAGAGTAAGACTTCTTTCTTTCCTTTACATATCTTTCCTTTGGCCATTTTTCAAAAAGTGGAGAATTCCTTTAAGGTGCATTATTTGCTGAATACAGTCTATCTTACCTCTTTACAACCTGTGTTGCTCAGAGATCCCCTTTAAATAAAAATAGTTGTAAAAGAAACTTCATAAATGTCACCTTATCTTTTACCTTATGTCAACTGGACCTGGTCAAGGCAAAAGTGATAAACAACAGGTTCAGCCGTTTGAGTTTTTTCAAACGTTTTCTGCTTTTAGATCCAATGCTTTATTTTATATTATATAGAACATGACAATTACTATTATATTCCTGGGCGCTTTGTCCGGAGCTGATAAAAATAAAGCAGAGAATTGCTGAAATTGTAAAAAAGAAAAATAATAATAGTGCAGTCGATCTAGATGTCAACACCTATCCGCAGAGGCTCTCGAAGGACAAAAGAGAAAAAGACAGAAAAAAATAAAAGAAGACATTTATAAAAAAAAAAAAGGCTCTGCCAAAAAAATATGTATCTAAAATTAACCTGTGTTAATGGACCTTTTGTATTCATGCACTCCCATCGGGGACCAATGTAAAACTCGCAATGTGAAAAAGCATAATGGAAATGTCAGTTCTGTAGCAAAATTGTTACAAAAGCTTTACAATGTACATTAAAAAGAAGCATTTATCATCGCAATTGTGGAATGTTACAAAACAATGGAAAATATGGAGGAAGAAAGAGAAAATTCAAAGCACAATACTGTAGCTATGAAGGAGGAGGAGGATTGTAGGAGCCAAGAGAGGAGGAAGTCAATGTATGGGGGAGCCAAGGAAGGAAGGACACACAGGGAGAGAAAAGAGAAGATACAATAGGTTATATTTTGTCAGGGTAAAAATTGCCAAAAAATAAGAGAAACACTAATGTATAGAATAATGGGGATCATTTAGGCATTGGTTATCTCCAAAGAATGGACAGCATTGGAGCGATTTGGGATGCAATAGGGACTGGAATAGAAGAAGGTCCACAAATAGAAGAAGGTCCATGACTGATCATCATGGGATTGGATAAAGGGGTATGGTCTTGGGTATAATATGGGAAAGGAAAGAACAAGAACATTTGGTAATCAAACATGGCAACAATTTCAATTTTGCTTGGTCAGTCCTAAGTCAAGGGGCTAAGTTAACAATAACCCCATTGAAAAGTGGGTTACTCTCAGGACTTTTATGGCATCCTCCATCTCTCCCGTGGGCAAGAATTAAATATCCCAGTGTTACTTATTGGTAAGTATGGATAATGGTAAGAAGATCCATCATGACAATCTTTGTACATTGTTGTTAAATATGTTGGCTGTAAATAACATAATAATCATGGAATTGGTGGGAGCGAAATATTTTGGGAAAAGTAAGTACTAGAGATGTTCAAATGGATTTGTGCTTCCCTGGGTTGGCAACTGGGCGTAAAAGGGTGTCCTTCACTTCTGGGTCCAGCACCCTTGGCGTCTCAGGCACCTACTGAGCTCATGTGACATCATGATGTTTTGGAGTCTAGTGAATACCTGAAGCATCCAGGATATCAGGTGCAAAAGTTAAAGTAGTTGTCTGGGACTTTAATATTGATAGCATAGCATTAGAATGGGGTATCACGACCAGGTCAACAATCAGCTGTGCCTGGTAACGGCCAGATATGATCAGTTGCAGAGCTGCACAGCACAACGACGCTAACAGCATAGACATAGTGGCCATGGCCGGATACTGCTCATCTGTCTCTATTCAAATGAAAAGCAGTGTCTCTGCAGTGTCCCACTGCGACCACTATCCAGATGACAGAGGTGTACCTTCTTTGCCCTGCACCTTAGCACATTCAGCAACCGCCAGCACCAAGAACAGCTGATTAGCAGGGGTTTGGGTGGTTCACCCCATCAATCTTGTATGAATAACTAATCCTAACTGAAGAGTCACAGACTGTATAACTCTGATGGGGATCTCAACTCAAAGCGCGGACTGGCCATCGGCTCTCCCGACCTGAGCACGACATCATGTATTTATATGCCGATGTCATGCTTGGGTAGGGAGAGCCAACGGCCAGTACGAGCATTACATTGTGATTCCAGTCTTAGTTATACCGCCATCTGACTCTTCCCATAGGCTAAGTGGTCAATATTAAAGTACCGAACAATTACTGGAATCCTGCATGTCTATGCTGCCTACTAGACCCCAAAACATCATGAAGTCACATGAGTGGGTGGCAGAGACAGCCAAAGTGCTGGACACAGAAGTGAAGACCGACTGCCACTGGGGACCAGACTGGAAGCTGACACTTTGCAGTACCAGTCATCTCTAGCTGGCAATATGGTAGGCTGCCATTTAGGAATTTATGGTAACAGGGTTAACGCACAATGCTGAGGGTTAAGATGGGCAAGAATTGCTGTTTCTGAATAATTTTCCTTTTACCTGTTATAGAACTGGACAGCCACCTTAAATATCAATTTCAATTGTTTCCATCATAAAGAGGCAATGGATGATAAATTGTCAAACTCTGGTCTTTTCTCAAAATTCTTTAATTATTTCAGGTTATGTTTTGGGTCCTTGCGAGATAACATCCACCAGATATTGTCCCGCAGAACGTCAATGATGCCATTGAACAAGGCAATAAATCTTGGGCTCAGCCAACCGGCTTTTCACCGTCACCTATCTCTACGGCTCGGAAGCTTGTTGAATATGAAAAATGGGGTAAAACGAATTTGTCAATGCTGTGTGAATGCATCTGAGCACCACTTGGGAGGACGAGAAGCCAAGCTTCAATTCTTCGCCTGCTCCTTCAGTATTTTGCCGACAGTCGGTGATTTATAGGCAGACCGAGTACAGTCCCATAAATTACAAAGCCTCTGCTCATGATGTATCGCGCCATAAATTACATTCTAAGAGGCAATATGGCATTTTAAACTGCTTTTAAATCCTGCTTTTTTTTTTCCTGCCTGATGATGAAGAGATGTCGGCTCATCGGCCAGATTCGTTTTTAAAACTTTGACAAGTTGCTTAATAGAAAGAAAGTTATGTTGGAGAGGAATTAATATTCAGGAATTTAATCCCATATTTCATCGATGCTTAATTATAAAATCTCTCCGGAGCAGGACCCTTTGAAACCAGTGTGCGGATGCATTCTAATACTGCAAATTTATGTAGCCCTTGCTGCATTAATTGCGGAAACATCTAACTCCCGGAGATATACTTTATATATTGGCATTTTATTTCTGGTACATTATCTGTAGTGGCGGCTTGTGCAACGTTTTACATGAATAGGTCCTCACTGTGCCCATTCACTTCTGATTAGAGCTCAAAATTCTCCACATAGACAAAGAAGTGGAAATTTTGCTGCAGAATTTGCAGAGGATTCCTAACGTTGAAAACCTCTGACCTTTATTTAACATTTTTATTTAAAGAGAACTTGTTGTCGGGTCAAAAGTGAATGATTTCTGCTCCTATTTTATTCCGCCGACTCCCCTGACTATGACATTTATTTTGTTTGTTTTTTTAATCTGCCATATGGTTCCAGAGATATGGGCATTTTCATCCAGTGCCAATTTTTATGGACTTTGCAATAGGGCGTGGCTCATAGAAGCAGCCTAAAGACACCCCCCAAATAATCTGTGAGACACGCCCATTTGGAAATTACCATAGAAATTAATCCTTCATAAAAAAAATTACCATATCTTAAAAAAAAAAATGCAAGCAAAAAAACAAACAAAAGGCTACTCAGGGGAAGAAAACAATGAAATAAGAGCAAAACTGGCCAAGTATGGCCTGGTGACAAGTCCTCTTAAAGTAATAATGTTTTGACTACGAGTGACGATATTTCACCAAATTTTCAAGTTGAGCTGGACACACGATATAATAGTGGAGGCAGGGCATAATAAAATGTGTTTTTATGAGTTAACTACTGTGCCTCGTGTGGTCACTCTGGGTATTGCAACAACTGTTTAATTTTTTTTTTTTTAAAGATTTACAAATAGAGTAACGATGAATTACACCGTATCATAGTAAAAATATTAATATTAAATAGAAATTAATGAAAACCTGATTCATCCCAGGCATCAATTCAGCCCAGATTTATTTTGTATCCGATAGTCGTATCTACTCTATGTTTTTTACACTTCCGGATTCTGACTTGATAAAGTATCCAAGTACAGAAAATCAGATAATCCAGCTTCTCACCAGTCTAGGGATTTTTGGAGCAGAGATTTAGAGATTTACCACCGAGCACCACAGACAAGAAGCAGAATGTTCAGGTGCCTTAATTTCTGTTAGTTTAATATGATGTCTGCGGTGGATGTGCGATTAGGGCGCATGAATAATGCACGTCTTCTCCGCTGTCAGGGCGGTGGAATAATTGAACCTCTTGTCTTTCTTATTAAAAAAAAAATGATAAATAAAAGATTCACTTTGCCTTCACTGCTTTTAAATATCCATTAAGATTATCCATTAAGATTCTGTCTATTAAATCAAATTTTTGTTCATTTTACCCATGAATTTCGGCAGATGTAAAATATGTAGATGTCTAATGGGACAAAGGTATAATACATAGACAAACATGCACAAACATGAAGCCACAGATATGAGGGCACAGACTAGAGCATGCCCAGATATCGGCACAGACATGAGGGCACAGATTAGAGCATAAACACACATAGGTACAGAAATGAGGGCACAGATGAGAGCATACACAGGTATAGGCACAGAAATGATTGCACAGATTAGAGCAAATACACACATAGGTACAGACATGAGGGCACAGACTAGAACATACACACATATAGGCACAGACATGAGGGCATAGACTAGAGCATACACAGATATAGGCACAGAATAGAGCATATACACACATAGGCAAAGACATGGGGGCACAGACTAGAGCATGCGCAGATATAGGCACAGACTAGAGCATATACACACATAGGCACAGACAGGGCCGTATTTAGAGTTTCTGCTGCCCTAGGCACTTTTAGTGCTGCCTCCCCCTTTGGTGAGTATGACACTATCGGCAGTGACTTTGGCAAAAATCGCTGATGTGAAAGTCGCCTTTTGCAGCAGATCCGACAGTTTTTCCGCATCTGCCGCGTAATGGATCACTTAGGGCAACACTGCGTTCGGCCTCATTCATTCCCTATGGGACTTACAGACATGTGCGGCTCTTGCGGTTTTGCCGCCATCCGGCAAATGCGGTACTTGCAGCAATGAGAAAAAACACTACTAGCAGTGTTTTATGTATCATCGTAAGTGCAAAACCGCAATTGCCGCACATGTTCGCAAGTAGCCATCATTACCTGTCCCTGCACCTTGCTAGCTCATCCCTATCCAACCCTCCCTGACCTAAAACTACACTATAAAGCTTCAGAAAAGCAATTTATTAACTGCCATATTCCTATGATAATGAGGGCTCTAGGCTACGGCGTAGACTGGGACGGGCAGTGTCCGGGTCTCCATCCTCTCTGTGCACACCCTCAGTCCCTGCCTCACTGCCTGTGCACAGACCTCCCTCCACCGGACCCGGTAATCACCGCTCGTAGTAGCATACCAGCAGAGGTGTATCTAGGGTTTCTGGCACCCGGGGAAAGAATTCATTTTGGTGCCCCCCCTCCGCCAAGGACATATGTGATTTGCACACTCAGTCATGTGCCCACGAGCTCCTCTCCCTAATGCTCTCAATGTTCAGTGAAAAACTAAGAGAAGCAGAAGAGAAGCTCGATGTCACAGGACCATAAGAGTATGTGTCCACGTTCAGGATTGCATCAGGATTTGGTCAGGATTTTTCATCAGTATTTGTAGCCAAAACCAGGAGTGGAACAATTAGAGGAAAACTATAATAGAACCATATGCTCCACTTCTGTATTTATCACCCACTCCTGGTTTTGGCTACAAATACTGATGTAAAATACTGACCAAATCCTGATGCAATCCTGAACGTGGACACACACCCTAAGTCTGAAAAATCGCATATGAGTGACGTGTCCATGTGACGACTACTGGAACTTGCAGAGCTGAATCCTGACATCGCAGCTTCTGAATTCTCACAACGCATGCACTGCACTTTTAGGATTCTCCCTTGCCGGTGGACGGTCATGTCAGCACAAGTATGTGATTTGTAGACTTCTGACCACATTCTGACTAGATGTGCCCGGCCTCGCTCAGTTCATTTTCATTGACGGAGGTCACGCATGTCTAGTCAGCACGTGATCGCATTAATGTAAATCCCCAGCATGAGAGAATCCTGACAGCGTGCAGTGTGCACTGTGAGAATTCAGAAGTCTGCAGTCACAAAGAATGACTGCAGACTCATCACAAGCCTGGACATCCCCTTTAAAAGGGACTCTGTCACCTGAATTTGGAGGGAACAATTTTCAGCCATAGGGGCGGGGCTTTCGGGTGTTTGATTCACCCTTTCCTTACCCGCTGGCTGCATGCTGGCTGCAATATTGGATTGAAGCTCATTCTCTGTCCTCCATAGTACACGCCTGCGCAAGGCAAGATTGCAGATTGTGCAGGTACAGTATGTACTACGGAGGACAGAGAATGAGCTTCAATCCAATATTGCAGCCAGCATGCAGCCAGCGGGTATGGAAAGGGTGAATCAAACACCCGAAAACCCCACCCCTATGGCTGAAAATTGTTCCCTCCAAATTCAGGTGACAGTGTCCCTTTAAATCTCCTAACATATATAAAAACATGAGAGTTAGCATCACAAATAACATTTACATCCAGGTACCTGATAGATGACGTCGCCTCTGGAGCCGTTCTCCTTTTCTTCATCTTGTCCAGATCCCATGATGAGTTTTTTCTCATCCACAGCCGTCTCTGCAGACTTCCATCTTCGCCGCTCTTTTGCAGAAAGTCTCCACATGACGCCCTTAAAGATACAAGTGTCATTATAATGCTCCCAAATAAAAAATTGCCCCTCACTATATTGTCTGCACAAAGTATGACCCCCACACTGTCCCTCTTATGGTACATGCTCTTCACACTGTCCTCTCCTTTCTATACCAGTCCCCTCTTCACACTGTCCTCTCACACTGTGTCCCCCTTATAGGGCCCAGTATTTATACTCCATATTTATACTCCATCCTCCCACACTGCGTTCATGCCTCCCCCATCCTCCCACCCTGCGTTCATGGCTCCCCCATCCTTCTCCCCTGCAAGCATGGCTCCCCCATCCTCCCACTCTGCGTTCATGGCTCCCCATCCTTCTCCCCTGCGTTCATGGCTCCCCCATCCTTCTCCCCTGCGTTCATGGCTCCCCCATCCTCCCACTCTGCGTTCATGGCTCCCCCATCCTCCCACTCTGCATTCATGGCTCCCCCATCCTCCCACTCTGCGTTCATGGCTCCCCATCCTTCTCCCCTGCGTTCATGGCTCCCCATCCTTCTCCCCTGTATGCACGGCTCCCCATCCTTCTCCCCTGTATGCACGGCTCCCCATCCTTCTCCCCTGTATGCACGGCTCCCCATCCTTCTCCCCTGTGTGCACGGCTCCCCATCCTTCTCCCCTGTGTGCACGGCTCCCCATCCTTCTCCCCTGTGTACATGGCTCCCCATCCTTCTCCCCTGTGTGCACGGCTCCCCATCCTTCTCCCCTGTGTGCACGGCTCCCCAACCTTCTCCCCTGTGTGCACGGCTCCCCATCCTTCTCCCCTGTGTACATGGCTCCCCATCCTTCTCCCCTGTGTGCACGGCTCCCCATCCTTCTCCCCTGTATGCACGACTCCCCATCCTCCCCTGTATGCACGGCTCCCCATCCTTCTCCCCTGTATGCACGGCTCCCCATCCTTCTCCCCTGTGTGCACGGCTCCCCATCATTCTCCCCTGTATGCACGACTCCCCATCCTTCTCCCCTGTATGCACGGCTCCCCATCCTTCTCCCCTGTATGCATGGCTCCCCATCCTCCTCCCCTGTGTGCACGGCACCCCACTTTTTTCCCTGTCATACTTACCTCTCACCGGCGCGCAGCACAGAACTTCCTGGCATCTCAGCGTCTTCCTTCCTGTCTTCAGCGGTCACATGGTAGCGCTAATTAAGGGTGATGAATATGCGCATATTCATCACCCTTAATGATCGGTACCATGTGACCGCTGAAGACAGGACGGCGCTGAGACGCAGTTGCAGCCACCGCTGGAGGAAGGTGAGTATTACGTCTTCAGGGAGGGAGGGAGGGGGGCGGGAAGGAGGGAGGAGGGGGGGGCGGGAAGGGGGGAGGGAGGAGGGGGGGCGGAAACTTGACCCCGGAGTTTTATAAAATAAAAAAAAAAAAAAAAAGGAAAAAACCTAGCTCAAGGGCGCCCCCCCGCATCCCGCCGCCCTAGGCACGTGCCCTCAAGTGCCTAGTGGCAAATACGGCCCTGGGCACAGACATGAGGGCACAGACCAGAGCAAATACACACATAGGCACAGAAATAAGGGCACAGACTAGAGCATGCATAGACATGAGGGCACAGACTAGAGCAAATGCACACATAGGCACATACATGAGCATACCTCCCAACTTTTGAAGATGTGAAAGAGGGCCAAAGTTTGCGGTGCGCAACGCACGCCGCTGCAATTTTTAGGCCACGCCCCTGACCACACCCATTCATAATTAGTCACACCCATATCCACAACCCAACCACACCCATTTAGCACTGCTGATCACACTGTTTCATACAATAATTATAAACAAAAAAATATGGCCACACAGTGCTCCATACTGTATAATGGCCACACATGATGCTCCATACTGTATAATGGTCGCACATGATGCTCCATACTGTATAATGGTCGCACATGATGCTCCATACTGTATAATGACCACACATGATACTCCATACTGTATAATTACCACACATGATGCTCCATTCTGTATAATGACCGCACATGATGCTCCATACTGTATCATGGCCGCACATGAAGCTCCATACTGTATAATAACCGCACATGATGCTCCATACTGTATAATGACCGCACATGATGCTCCATTCTGTATAATGACCGCACATGATGCTCCATACTGTATAATGACCACACATGATGCTCCATTCTGTATAATGACTGCACATGATGCTCCATACTGTATAATGACCGCACATGATGCTCCATACTGTATAATGGCCCCACATGATGCTCCATACTGTATAATGACCCCACATGATGCTCCATACTGTAAAATGACCCCACATGATGCTCTATACTGTAAAATGACCCCACATGATGCTCCTTACTGTTTATTGGCCACACATGATGCTCCATACTGTATAATGACCACACATGATGCTCCATTCTGTATAATGACCGCACATGATGCTCCATACTGTATAATGACCGCACATGATGCTCCATACTGTATAAAGGCCCCACATGATGCTCCATACTGTATAATGAATGCACATGATGCTCCATACTGTATATTGGCCGCACATGATGCTCCATACTGTATAATGACCCCACATGATGCTCCTTACTGTTTATTGGCCGCACATGATGCTCCATACTAGGGTTGAGCGAAACGGGTCGTTCATTTTCAAAAGTCGCCGACTTTTGGCAAAGTCGGGTTTCATGAAACCCGATCCGACCCCTGTGCGGGGTCGGCCATGCGGTACGCGACTTTCGCGCCAAAGTCGCGTTTCAATGACGCGAAAAGCGCCATTTCTCAGCCAATGAAGGTAAACGCAGAGTGTGGGCAGCGTGATGACATAGGTCCTGGTCCCCACCATCTTAGAGAAGGGCATTGCAGTGATTGGCTTGCTGTCTGCGGCGTCACAGGGGCTATAAAGGGGAGTTCTCGCCGACCGCCATGTTACTGCTGCTGATCTGAGCTTAGGGAGAGGTTGCTGCCGCTTCGTCAGAAGCAGGGATAGCGTTAGGCAGGGTCCATTAACCACCAAACCGCTTGTGCTGTAGCGATTTCCACTGCCCAACACCACCTTCGGTGTGCAGGGACAGTGGAAGCTACATTTTTTTTTGTTTTTCCCCCTCAGCGCTGTAGCTCATTGGGCTGCCCTAGAAGGCTCCCTGATAGCTGCATTGCTGTGTGTACGCCGCTGTGCAAACCAACTGCTTTTTTCAAAGCACAAATCCTCTTGTTCCTTCCTTTCTGCACAGCTATCTTTTTTGTTTGTACACACTTTTTATTTAATTTGTGCATCAGTCCACTCCTTATTGCTGCCTGCCATACCTGGCTGAGATTACTGCAGGGAGATAGTAATTGAAGGACACTCCCTGTTTTTTTTTTTTTTTTTGTGGGAGATTAAGATTGACATTTCTGCTAGAGTGCCATCCCTGTCTGTGTCATCTCTCACTCAGTGGGCCATAGAAAGCCTATTTATTTTTTTGCTTGATTTGGGTTATAAAATCTACCAGAAAAAATCACTACATCAATCAGTGGGAGAAAAATATTGGCCTCAGGGCTTGTGTGCCACTCTTGACTCCTGTGTGTGCCATCTCTCAGTCAGTGGGCCATAGAAAGCCTATTTATTTTTTTGCTTGATTTTGGTTCTAAAATCTACCTGAAAAAATCACTACATCAATCAGTGGGAGAAAAATATTGGCCTCAGGGCTTGTGTGCCACTCCTGACTCCTGTGTGCATCATCACTCACTCAGTGGGCCATAGAAAGCCCATTTTTTTTTTTTTTGCTTTATTTGGGTTCTAAATTCTACCTGAAAAAATCAATAAATCAATCAGTGGGAGATTAATATTGGCCTTTGGGCTTATGTGCCAGTCCTAAGCGTGCCATCTCTCTCTCTCAGATAGTGGGCCATAGAAAGCCTATTTATTTATTTTTTTATTGGGTTTATAAATTTTCCCTGGAACCAAAAAAAAAAAAGTGGGAGATTAATATTGGCCTCTGGGCTTGTGTGCCAGTCCTGAGCGTGCCATCTCTCTCACAAATAGTGGGCCATAGAAAGCCTATTTATTTTTTTGCTTGATTTGGGTTCTAAAATGTACCTGAAAAAATCACTACATCAATCAGTGGGAGAAAAATATTGGCCTCAGGGCTTGTGTGCCACTCCTGACTCCTGTGTGCATCATCACTCACTCAGTGGGCCACAGAAAGCCCTTTTTTTTTTTTTTTGCTTTATTTGGGTTCTAAATTCTACCTGAAAAAAACAATAAATCAATCAGTGGGAGATTAATATTGGCCTTTGGGCTTGTGTGCCAGTCCTAAGCGTGCCATCTCTCTCAGATAGTGGGCCATAGAAAGCCTATTTATTTTTTATTTTTTTTATTGGGTTTATAAATTTTCCCTGGAAAAAAAAAAAAGTGGGAGATTAATATTGGCCTCTGGGCTTGTGTGCCAGTCCTGAGCGTGCCATCTCTCTCACAAATAGTGGGCCATAGAAAGCCTATTTATTTTTTTGCTTGATTTGGGTTCTAAAATGTACCTGAAAAAATCACTACATCAATCAGTGGGAGAAAAATATTGGCCTCAGGGCTTGTGTGCCACTCCTGACTCCTGTGTGCATCATCACTCACTCAGTGGGCCATAGAAAGCCCTTTTTTTTTTTTTTTTTGCTTTATTTGGGTTCTAAATTCTACCTGAAAAAATCAATAAATCAATCAGTGGGAGATTAATATTGGCCTTTGGGCTTGTGTGCCAGTCCTGAGCGTGCCATCTCTCTCACAAATAGTAGGCCATAGAAAGCCTATTTATTTTTTTGGTTGATTTGGGTTCTAAATTCTACCAGAAAAAATCAATAAATCAATCAGTGAGAGATTAATATTGGCCTCTGGGCTTGTGTGCCAGTCCTGAGCGTGCCATCTCTCTCACAAATAGTGGGCCATAGAAAGCCTATTTATTTATTTTTTTTGGTTTTATAAATTCTCCCTTAAAAAAAAAAGGGAGATTAATATTGGCCTTTGGGCTTGTGTGCTAGTCCTAAGCGTGCCATCTCTCTCTGTCTCTCAGATAGTGGGCCATAGAAAGCCTATTTATTATTTTTTTTATTGGGTTTATAAATTTTCCCTGGAACAAAAAAAAAAAAGTGGGAGATAAATATTGGCCTCTGGGCTTGTGTGCCACTCCTGACTCCTGTGTGCGTCATCTCTCACTCAGTGGGCCATAGAAAGCCTTTTTTTGTTTTATTTGTTTTCTAAATTCTCCCTGAAAAAATCATTTTATTTTATTTGGTTTCTAAATTCTTCCTGAAAAAATCATTTTATTCTATTATTTTTTTTCCTAAAGTCTCCCTGAAAAAAAAAAAAAAAAAAAAAAAAATCAGTGGGAGATTAATATTGCCCTTTCTGCTTGTGTGCCAGTCTTGACTCCTGGGTGTGCCATCTCTCTCTCTCTCTCTCCAATTGTGGGCCATAGAAAGCCTATTATTTTTTTAGCTTGATTTGGGTTCCAAAATCTACCTGAAAAAATCACTACATCAATCAGTGGGAGATAAATATTGGCCTCTGGGCTTGTGTGCCACTCCTTACTCCTGTGTGCGTCATCTCTCACTCAGTGGGCCATAGAAAGCCTTTTTTTGTTTTATTTGTTTTCTAAATTCTCCCTGAAAAAATCATTTTATTTTATTTGGTTTCTAAATTCTTCCTGAAAAAATCATTTTATTCTATTATTTTTTTTCCTAAAGTCTCCCTGAAAAAAAAAAAAAAAAAAATCAGTGGGAGATTAATATTGCCCTTTCTGCTTGTGTGCCAGTCTTGACTCCTGGGTGTGCCATCTCTCTCTCTCTCTCCAATTGTGGGCCATAGAAAGCCTATTATTTTTTTAGCTTGATTTGGGTTCCAAAATCTACCTGAAAAAATCACTACATCAATCAGTGGGAGATAAATATTGGCCTCTGGGCTTGTGTGCCACTCCTGACTACTGTGTGCGTCATCTCTCACTCAGTGGGCCATAGAAAGCCTTTTTTTGTTTTATTTGTTTTCTAAATTCTCCCTGAAAAAATCATTTTATTTTATTTGGTTTCTAAATTCTTCCTGAAAAAATCATTTTATTCTATTATTTTTTTTTCCTAAAGTCTCCCTGAAAAAAAAAATAAAAAATCAGTGGGAGATTAATATTGCCCTTTCTGCTTGTGTGCCAGTCTTGACTCCTGGGTGTGCCATCTCTCTCTCTCTCTCCAATTGTGGGCCATAGAAAGCCTATTATTTTTTTAGCTTGATTTGGGTTCCAAAATCTACCTGAAAAAATCACTACATCAATCAGTGGGAGATAAATATTGGCCTCTGGGCTTGTGTGCCACTCCTGACTCCTGTGTGCGTCATCTCTCACTCAGTGGGCCATAGAAAGCCTTTTTTTGTTTTATTTGTTTTCTAAATTCTCCCTGAAAAAATCATTTTATTTTATTTGGTTTCTAAATTCTTCCTGAAAAAATCATTTTATTCTATTATTTTTTTTTCCTAAAGTCTCCCTGAAAAAAAAAAAAAATCAGTGGGAGATTAATATTGCCCTTTCTGCTTGTGTGCCAGTCTTGACTCCTGGGTGTGCCATCTCTCTCTCTCTCTCTCCAATTGTGGGCCATAGAAAGCCTATTATTTTTTTAGCTTGATTTGGGTTCCAAAATCTACCTGAAAAAATCACTACATCAATCAGTGGGAGATAAATATTGGCCTCTGGGCTTGTGTGCCACTCCTGACTCCTGTGTGCGTCATCTCTCACTCAGTGGGCCATAGAAAGCCTTTTTTTGTTTTATTTGTTTTCTAAATTCTCCCTGAAAAAATCATTTTATTTTATTTGGTTTCTAAATTCTTCCTGAAAAAATCATTTTATTCTATTATTTTTTTTTCCTAAAGTCTCCCTGAAAAAACAAAAAAAAACAACAAATCAGTGGGAGATTAATATTGCCCTTTCTGCTTGTGTGCCAGTCTTGACTCCTGGGTGTGCCATCTCTCTCTCTCTCTCCAATTGTGGGCCATAGAAAGCCTATTATTTTTTTAGCTTGATTTGGGTTCCAAAATCTACCTGAAAAAATCACTACATCAATCAGTGGGAGATAAATATTGGCCTCTGGGCTTGTGTGCCACTCCTGACTCCTGTGTGCGTCATCTCTCACTCAGTGGGCCATAGAAAGCCTTTTTTTGTTTTATTTGCTTTCTAAATTCTCCCTGAAAAAATCATTTTATTTTATTTGGTTTCTAAATTCTTCCTGAAAAAATCATTTTATTCTATTATTTTATTTTCCTAAAGTCTCCCTGAAAAAAAAAAAAAAAAAAAATCAGTGGGAGATTAATATTGCCCTTTCTGCTTGTGTGCCAGTCTTGACTCCTGGGTGTGCCATCTCTCTCTCTCTCTCCAATTGTGGGCCATAGAAAGCCTATTATTTTTTTAGCTTGATTTGGGTTCCAAAATCTACCTGAAAAAATCACTACATCAATCAGTGGGAGATAAATATTGGCCTCTGGGCTTGTGTGCCACTCCTGACTCCTGTGTGCGTCATCTCTCACTCAGTGGGCCATAGATAGCCTTTTTTTGTTTTATTTGTTTTCTAAATTCTCCCTGAAAAAATCATTTTATTTTATTTGGTTTTTAAATTCTTCCTGAAAAAATCATTTTATTCTATTATTTTTTTTTCCTAAAGTCTCCCTGAAAACCCAAAAAAAAAAAAAATCAGTGGGAGATTAATATTGCCCTTTCTGCTTGTGTGCCAGTCTTGACTCCTGGGTGTGCCATCTCTCTCTCTCTCTCCAATTGTGGGCCATAGAAAGCCTATTATTTTTTTAGCTTGATTTGGGTTCCAAAATCTACCTGAAAAAATCACTACATCAATCAGTGGGAGATAAATATTGGCCTCTGGGCTTGTGTGCCACTCCTGACTCCTGTGTGCGTCATCTCTCACTCAGTGGGCCATAGAAAGCCTTTTTTTGTTTTATTTGTTTTCTAAATTCTCCCTGAAAAAATCATTTTATTTTATTTGGTTTCTAAATTCTTCCTGAAAAAATCATTTTATTCTATTATTTTTTTTTCCTAAAGTCTCCCTGAAAAAAAAAAAAAATCAGTGGGAGATTAATATTGCCCTTTCTGCTTGTGTGCCAGTCTTGACTCCTGGGTGTGCCATTTCTCTCTCTCTCTCCAATTGTGGGCCATAGAAAGCCTATTATTTTTTTAGCTTGATTTGGGTTCCAAAATCTACCTGAAAAAATCACTACATCAATCAGTGGGAGATAAATATTGGCCTCTGGGCTTGTGTGCCACTCCTGACTCCTGTGTGCGTCATCTCTCACTCAGTGGGCCATAGAAAGCCTTTTTTTGTTTTATTTGTTTTCTAAATTCTCCCTGAAAAAATCATTTTATTTTATTTGGTTTCTAAATTCTTCCTTAAAAAATCATTTTATTCTATTATTTTTTTTTCCTAAAGTCTCCCTGAAAAAACAAAAAAAAACAACAAATCAGTGGGAGATTAATATTGCCCTTTCTGCTTGTGTGCCAGTCTTGACTCCTGGGTGTGCCATCTCTCTCTCTCTCTCCAATTGTGGGCCATAGAAAGCCTATTATTTTTTTAGCTTGATTTGGGTTCCAAAATCTACCTGAAAAAATCACTACATCAATCAGTGGGAGATAAATATTGGCCTCTGGGCTTGTGTGCCACTCCTGACTCCTGTGTGCGTCATCTCTCACTCAGTGGGCCATATAAAGCCTTTTTTTGTTTTATTTGCTTTCTAAATTCTCCCTGAAAAAATCATTTTATTTTATTTGGTTTCTAAATTCTTCCTGAAAAAATCATTTTATTCTATTATTTTATTTTCCTAAAGTCTCCCTGAAAAAAAAAAAAAAAAAAAAAATCAGTGGGAGATTAATATTGCCCTTTCTGCTTGTGTGCCAGTCTTGACTCCTGGGTGTGCCATCTCTCTCTCTCTCTCCAATTGTGGGCCATAGAAAGCCTATTATTTTTTTAGCTTGATTTGGGTTCCAAAATCTACCTGAAAAAATCACTATATCAATCAGTGGGAGATAAATATTGGCCTCTGGGCTTGTGTGCCACTCCTGACTCCTGTGTGCGTCATCTCTCACTCAGTGGGCCATAGAAAGCCTTTTTTTATTTTATTTGTTTTCTAAATTCTCCCTGAAAAAATCATTTTATTTTATTTGGTTTCTAAATTCTTCCTGAAAAAATCATTTTATTCTATTATTTTTTTTTTCCTAAAGTCTCCCTGAAAAAAAAAAAAAAAAAAAAATCAGTGGGAGATTAATATTGCCCTTTCTGCTTGTGTGCCAGTCTTGACTCCTGGGTGTGCCATCTCTCTCTCTCTCTCCAATTGTGGGCCATAGAAAGCCTATTATTTTTTTAGCTTGATTTGGGTTCCAAAATCTACCTGAAAAAATCACTACATCAATCAGTGGGAGATAAATATTGGCCTCTGGGCTTGTCTGCCACTCCTGACTCCTGTGTGCATCATCTCAACAGGGGGAGTGGTAGTTTAGCCCAGGGGGGGTGGCTTCACCCCCTCGTGGCTACGATCGCTCTGATTGGCTGTTGAAAGTGAAACTGCCAATCAGAGCGATTTGTAATATTTCACCTATTATAACGGGTGAAATATTACAATCCAGCCATGGCCGATGCTGAAATATCATCGGCCATGGCTGGAAATACTAGTGTGCCCCCACCCCACCCCACCGATCGCCCCCCCAGCCCCCCGATCTGGCCGGTACACTGCTCCGGCTCCCCTCCGCCCTGTGCTCCGCTCCCCCCCGTGCTCGTGTCCGCTCCCCCCGTGCTCCAATCACCCCCCCGTGCTCCAATCACCCCCCCTGCACTCCGATCCACCCCCCGTGCTCCGTTCCAACCCCCCGTGCTCCATTCCAGCCCCCCCGTGCTCCGTTCCACGCCCCCGTGCTCCGTTCCACCCCTCCCGCGCTCCGATTCCCCCCCCGTGCTCCGATCCCCCACCCCGTGGTCCCCCCCACCCTATCATACTTACCGATCCAGCCGGGGTCCCGTCCGTCTTCTCCCGGGCGCCACCATCTTCCAAAATGGCGGGCGCATGCGCAGTGCGCCCGCCGAATCTGCCGGCCGGCAGATTCGTTCCAAAGTGCATTTTGATCACTGAGATATAATCTATCTCAGTGATCAAAATAAAAAAAATAATAAATGACCCCCCCCGTTTGTCACCCCCATAGGTAGGGACAATAAAAAAATAAAGAAATTTTTTTTTTCCACTAATGTTAGAATAGGGTTAGGGTTAGGGTTAGGGGTAGGGTTAGGAGTAGGGTTAGGGCTAGGGTTAGGGGTAGGGTTAGGGGTAGGGTTAGGGGTAGGGGTAGGGTTAGCGTTAGGGCTAGGGTTAGGGTTAGGGTTAGGGTTAGGGGTAGGGTTAGGGTTAGGGGTAGGGTTAGGGTTAGGGTTAGGGCTAGGGTTAGGGTTTCGGTATGTGCACACGTATTCTGGTCCTCTGCGGATTTTTCCGCTGCGGATTTGATAAATCCGCAGTGCTAAACCGCTGCGGATTTATGGCGGATTTACCGCGTTTTTTTCTGCGCATTTCACTGCGGTTTTACAATTGCGATTTTCTATTGGAGCAGTTGTAAAACCGCTGCGGAATCCGCACAAAGAAGTGACATGCTGCGGAATGTAAACCGCTGCGTTTCCGTGCAGTTTTTCCGCAGCATGTGTACAGCGATTTTTGTTTCCCGTAGGTTTACATTGAACTGTAAACTCATGGGAAACTGCTGCGGATCCGCAGCGTTTTCCGCAGCGTGTGCACATACCTTTAGAATTAGGCTATGTGCACACGGTGCGGATTTGGCTGCAGATTGGCCGCTGCGGATTCGCAGCAGTGTTCCATCAGGTTTACAGTACCATGTAAACATATGAAAAACCAAATCTGCTGTGCCCATGGTGCGGAAAATACCGCGCGGAAACGCTGCGTTGTATTTTCCGCAGCATGTCAATTCTTTGTGCGGATTCCGCAGCGTTTTACACCTGTTCCTCAATAGGAATCCGCAGGTGAAATCCGCACAAAAAACACTGGAAATCCGCGGAAAATCTGCAGGTAAAACGCAGTGCCTTTTACCCGCAGATTTTTCAAAAATGGTGCGGAAATATCTCACACGAATCCGCAACATGGGCACATAGCCTTAGGGTTAGGGTTGGAATTAGGGTTGTGGTTAGGGTTAGGGGTGTGTTGGGGTTAGTGTTGTGGTTAGGGGTGTGTTGGGGTTAGGGTTGTGATTAGGATTATGGCTACAGTTGGGATTAGGGTTAGGGGTGTGTTGGGGTTAGTGTTGGAGTTAGAATTGAGGGGTTACCACTGTTTAGACACATCAGGGGTCTCCAAACGCAACATGGCGCCACCATTGATTCCAGCCAATCTCGTATTCAAAAAGTCAAATGGTGCTCCCTCACTTCCGAGCCCTGACGTGTGCCCAAACAGTGGTTTACCCCCACATATGGGGTACCAGCATACTCAGGACAAACTGCGCAACAATTACTGGGGTCCAATTTCTCCTGTTACCCTTGTGAATCTAAAAAAATGCTTGCTAAAACATAATTTTTGAGGAAAGAAAAATGATTTTTTATTTTCACGGCTATGCGTTGTAAACGTCTGTGAAGCACTTGGGGGTTCAAAGTGCTCACCACATATCTAGATAAGTTCCTTGGGGGGTCTAGTTTCTAAAATGGGGTCACTTGTGGGGGGTTTCTACTGTTTAGGCACACCAGGGGCTCTGCAAACGCAACGTGACACCCGCAGACCATTCCATCAAAGTCTGCATTTCAAAAGTCACTACTTCCCTTCTGAGCCCCGACGTGTGCCCAAACAGTGGTTTACCCCCACATATGGGGTATCAGCGTACTCAGGAGAAACTGGACAACAACTTTTGGGGTCCAATTTCTCCTGTAACCCTTGGGAAAATAAAAACTTCTGGGCTAAATAATTATTTTTGAGGAAAGAAAACGTATTTATTATTTTCACGGCTCTGCATTATAAACTTCTATGAAGCACTTGGGGGTTCAAAGTGCTCACCACACATCTAGATAAGTTCCTTTCAGGGTCTAGTTTCCAAAATGGGGTCACTTGTGGGGGGTTTCTACTGTTTAGGCACATCAGGGGCTCTGCAAACGCAACGTGACGCCCGCAGAGCATTCCATCAAAGTCTGCATTTCAAAACGTCACTACTTCAATTCCAAGCCCCGGCATGTGCCCAAACAGTAGTTTACCCCCACATATGGGGTATCACCGTACTCAGGAGAAACTGGACAACAAATATTGGGGTCAAATTTCTCCTGTTACCCTTGGGAAAATTAAAAAATTCTGGGCTAAATAATTATTTTTGAGGAAAGAAAACGTATTTATTATTTTCACGGCTCTGCATTATAAACTTCTATGAAGCACTTGGGGGTTCAAAGTGCTCACCACACATCTAGATAAGTTCATTTGGGGGTCTAGTTTCCAAAATGGGGTCACTTGTGGGGGGTTTCTACTGTTAAGCCACATCAGGGGCTCTGCAAACGCAACGTGACGCCCACAGAGCATTCCATCAAAGTCTGCATTTCAAAACGTCACTACTTCACTTCCAAGCCCCGGCATGTGCCCAAACAGTGATTTACCCCCACATATGGGGTATCAGCGTACTCAGGAGAAACTGGACAACAACTTTTGGGGTCAAATTTCTCCTGTTACCCTTGGGAAAATAAAAAATTGTAGGCTAAAAGATCATTTTTGAGAAAATAATTTTTTTTTTTTATTTTCATGGCTCTGCGTTATAAACTTCTGTGAAGCACTTGAGGGTTCAAAGTCCTCACCACACATCTAGATTAGTTCCTTTGGGGGTCTAGTTTCTAAAATGGTGTCATTTCTGGGGGATCTCCAATGTTTAGGCACACAGGGGCTCTCCAAACGTGACATGGTGTCCGCTAATGATTGGAGCTAATTTTCCATTTAAAAAGCCAAATGGCGTGCCATCCCTTCCGAGCCCTGCAGTGGTTTACCCCCACATATGGGGTATCAGCGTACTCAGGAGAAACTGGACAACAATATTTGGGGTCCAATTTCTCCTATTATCCTTGGCAAAATAGGAAATTCCAGGCTAAAAAATCATTTTTGAGGAAAGAAAAATTATTTTTTATTTTCATGGCTCTGCGTTATAAACTTCTGTGAAGCACCTGGGGGTTTAAAGTGCTCAATATGCATCTAGATAAGTTCCTTGGGGGGTCTAGTTTCCAAAATGGGGTCACTTGTGGGGGAGCTCCAATGTTTAGGCACACATGGGCTCTCCAAACGCGACATGGTGTCCGCTAACAATTGGAGCTAATTTTCCATTCAAAAAGTCAAATGGCGCGCCTTCCCTTCCGAGCCCTGCCGAGTGCCCAAACAGTGGTTTACCCCCACATATGAGGTATTGGCGTACTCGGGAGAAATTGCCCAACAAATTTTATGATCCATTTTATCCTACTGCCCATGTGAAAATGAAAAAATTGAGGCGAAAAGAATTTTTTTGTGAAAAAAAATTACTTTTTCATTTTTACAGATCAATTTGTGAAGCACCTGAGGGTTTAAAGTGCTCACTAGGCATCTAAATAAGTTCCTTGGGGGTCTAGTTTCCAAAATGGGGTCACTTGTGGGGGAGCGCCAATGTTTAGGCACACAGGAGCTATCCAAACGCGACATGGTGTCCGCTAACGATGGAAATAATTTTTCATTCAAAAAGTCAAATGGCGCTCCTTCCCTTCCGAGCCTTACCATGTGCCCAAACAGTGGTTTACCTCCACATGTGAGGTATTGGTGTACTCAGGAGAAATTGCCCAACACATTTTAGGATCCATTTTATCCTGTTGCCCATGTGAAAATGAAAAAATTGAGGCTAAAAGAATTTTTTTGTGAAAAAAAAGTACTTTTTCATTTTTACGGATCAATTTGTGAAGCACCTGGGGGTTCAAAGTGCTCACTATGCATCTAGATAAGTTCCTTGGGGCGTCTAGTTTCCAAAATGAGGTCACTTGTGGGGGAGCTCCAATTTTTAGGCACACGGGGGCTCTCCAAACGTGACATGATGTCCGCTAAAGAGTGGAGCCAATTTTTCATTCAAAAAGTCAAATGGCGCTCCTTCCCTTCCAAGCCCTGCTGTGCGCCCAAACAGTGGTTTACCCCCACATATGAGGTTTCAGCGTACTCAGGACAAATTGGACAACAACTTTCGTGGTTCAGTTTCTCCTTTTACCATTGGGAAAATAAAAAAATTGTTGCTAAAAATAATTTTTGTGACTAAAAAGTTAAATGTTCATTTTTTCCTTCCATGTTGCTTCTGCTGCTGTGAAGCACCTGAAGGGTTAATAAACTTCTTGAATGTGGTTTTGAGTACCTTGAGGGGTGCAGTTTTTAGAATGGTGTCACTTTTGGGTATTTTCAGCCATCTAGACCCCTCAAACTGACTTCAAATGTGAGGTGGTCCCTAAAAAAAATGGTTTTGTAAATTTCGTTGTAAAAATGACAAATCGCTGGTCGAATTTTAACCCTTATAACTTCCTAACAAAAAAAAATTTTGTTTCCAAAATTGTGCTGATGTAAAGTAAACATGTGGGAAATGTTATTTATTAACTATTTTGTGTCACATATCTCTCTGGTTTAACAGAATAAAAATTCAAAATGTGAAAATTGCGAAATTTTCAAAATTTTCGCCAAATTTCCGTGTTTATCACAAATAAACGCAGAATTTATTGACCTAAATTTACCACTAACATGAAGCCCAATATGTCACGAAAAAACAATCTCAGAACCGCTAGGATCCGTTGAAGCGTTCCTGAGTTATTACCTCATAAAGGGACACTGGTCAGAATTGCAAAAAACGGCAAGGTCTCTAAGGTCAAAATAGGCTGGGTCTTGAAGGGGTTAATATTTACATTTGTGCTTCAGTGACAGTCCTGCGTGTGTGGCATCTCTCTCATTTGTTGCGACCAACAACAGAGTGTGTAACATTGTGCCTGATTTTCGTTGTGGTCTCACTCACCTGTAAAGGGGTAGCTAAATCATACTGAAGTTATAGCTCACCGTGTAATTTGTGTGACAGCAACAAATACCGTTAGTTTGTTTACGTTTTTAAAACAATGAGGAAGTATGGTGGAAGAGGTCGTGGCCGGGGGCCTTCATTGTCAGCTGGTAATGAGGGTAGTGGTAGTGGTGGAGCATCAGCTGGTCGTGGGAAAAAAAATATTGCACCTAAGTCTGGAGCTGTGGAGCCAGGTTCGTCGTCAGGCTACACAAGGCCTTGAACGCTCCCTTTTCTGGGAGTAGGAAAACCGCTTTTAAAGCCGGAGCAGCAAGAGCAAGTTTTGGCTTATCTTGCTGACTCAGCCTCTAGCTCTTTTGCCTCCTCTCGTGAAACTGGTAAATGTCAAAGCAGCGCGTCGTTAGTGGATGTTCACGGTCAGGGACAAGTCGCTTCCTTGTCCTCTTCAGCAAAAACAACAACAGAGAAGAATGCAGCAGGCGACACAACGGGTTACTCCATGGAGCTCTTTACACATGCCGTCCCTGGCTTAGAAAGTGAAGCAGTTAACAGTCCATGCCCATTACAAGTTGAATCTGACATGGAGTGCACTGATGCACAGCCACAGCCAGACTACTATGCTGGTCCTTTGACTCAGACCACAACATTGCCCTCGCAGGGTAATGATCAAGAATCAGACCCTGATGAGACTATGTTGCCCCATCACAAACGCTATACCACCGACCGACACGGTGACACAGACGAAGTTGCACACGAGCTACAAGAAGAGGTAATAGATGACCCAGTTCTTGACCCCGATTGGCAGCCATTGGGGGAACAGGGTGCAGGCGGCAGCAGTTCTGAAGCGGAGGAGGAGGGGCCGCAGCAGGCATCAACATCGCAACAGGTTCCATCTGCCGGGCCCGTATCTTGCCCAAAACGCGTGGCAAAGTCAAAACCTGTTGGAGGACAGCGTGGCCATCCGGTTAAAGCTCAGTCTGCAATGCCTGAAAAGGTATCCGATGCTAGAAAGAGTGCAGTCTCGCATTTTTTTAAACAACATCCAATTGATCAGCGCAAAGTCATCTGTCAAAAATGTTCAACTACCTTAAGCAGAGGACAGAATCTGAAAAGTCTCAATACAAGTTGCATGCATAGACATTTAACCACCATGCATTTGCAAGCCTGGACTAACTACCAAACGTCCCTTAAGGTTGTAGCACCCTCGGCCAATGAAGCTAGTCAGCAACGCAACATCCCTTCCGGCAGTGTAGGGCCACCATTTTCCGCACCACCTGCAGTATCTGTGCAGGTTTCTTTGCCAGGCCAAAGCAGTCAGGGTCAGGGAATCACCAGTTTCGTAGTAGGAAACACTGCATCTAGGGCACCGGTGGCAACAATACCATCTCCCACCGTCTCTCAGTCTGCCATGTCCACCGGCACCCCCGCTAGTTCCACGATCTCCAGCTCTCCAGTCCAGCTCACCCTACATGAGACTATGGTTAGAAAAAGGAAGTACTTAGCCTCGCATCCGCGTACACAGGGTTTGAACGCACACATAGCTAGACTAATCTCGTTAGAGATGATGCCCTACCGGTTAGTTGAAAGCGAAGCTTTCAAAGCCCTGATGGACTACGCTGTACCACGCTACGAGCTACCCAGTCGACACTTTTTTTCCAGAAAAGCCATCCCAGCCCTCCACCAGCATGTTAAAGAGCGCATCGTCCATGCACTCAGGCAATCTGTGAGCACAAAGGTGCACCTGACAACAGATGCATGGACCAGTAGGCATGGCCAGGGACGTTACGTGTCCATCACGGCACACTGGGTAAATGTGGTGGATGCAGGGTCCACAGGGGACAGCAAGTTTGGGACAGTTCTGCCTAGCCCACGGTCTAGGAAACAATTGGCTGTAGCCGTTCGCACCCCCTCCTCCTCCTCTTCGTCCTCCTGCAGAAGCGAGAGCTCGTCCACAGACCGCAGTCGCACAACCACTCCATCCGCAGCTGCCACTGTTGCACACCAGGTCTCCCATTATGGGGCAGCTACTGGCAAACGTCAGCAGGCTGTATTGGCTATGAAGAGTTTGGGCGACAACAGACACACCGCGGAAGTTCTGTCCGAGTTCTTGCAGAAAGAAACGCAGTCGTGGCTGGGCACTGTAGATCTTGAGGCAGGCAAGGTAGTGAGTGATAACGGAAGGAATTTCATGGCTGCCATCTCCCTTTCCCAACTGAAACACATTTCTTGCCTGGCTCACACCTTAAACCTGGTGGTGCAGTGCTTCCTGAAAAGTTATCCGGGGTTATCCGACCTGCTCCTCAAAGTGCGTGGACTTTGCTCACATATCCGCCGTTCGCCCGTACACTCCAGCCGTATGCAGACCTATCAGCGTTCTTTGAACCTTCCCCAGCATCGCCTAATCATAGACGTTGCAACAAGGTGGAACTCAATACTGCACATGCTTCAGAGACTGTGCGAACAGAGGCGGGCTGTTATGTTTTTGTGGGAGGATACACATACACGGGCAGGCAGTAGGATGGCAGACATGGAGTTGTCAGGTGTGCAGTGGTCGAAGATTCAAGACATGTGTCAAGTCCTTCAGTGTTTTGAGGAATGCACACGGCTGGTTAGTGCAGACAACGCCATAATAAGCATGAGCATCCCCCTAATGCGTCTGCTGATGCAAAGTTTGACGCACATAAAGGATCAGGCGTCTGCAGCTGAGGAAGAGGAAAGCCTTGATGACAGTCAGCCATTGTCTGGCCAGGGCAGTGTACAGGACGAGTTAGCGGGCGAAGAGGAGGACGAGGAGGATGATGGGGATGATTATATTTTTAATGAGGAAGCTTTTCCGGGGCCACTGGAAATTGGTGGCGCGGCAAGGCCGGGTTCTGGTTTTTGGAGGGACACAAGTGACGTGGATTTGCCTGAAACTGCCCCTCAACCAAGCACAACCGCAGATTTGAGAACTGGAACTTTGGCCAACATGGCGGATTATGCCTTACGTATCCTCAAAAGGGACACACGCATAACTAAAATGATGAATGATGACGATTACTGGTTGGCCTGCCTCCTTGATCCTCGCTATAAAGGCAAATTGCAAAATATAATGCCACATGAGAACTTGGAACTAATATTAGCAACCAAACAATCAACTCTTGTTGACCGTTTGCTTCTGGCATTCCCTGCACACAGCGCCCGTGATCGTTCTCACACGAGCTGCAGGGGCCAGCAGACCAGAGGAGTTAGAGGGGCAGAAATCAGAAGTGGCGTTGGCCAGAGGGGTTTTCTGACCAGGTTGTGGAGTGATTTTGCTATGACCGCAGACAAGACAGGTACTGCAGCGTCAATTCAAAGTGACAGGAGACAACATTTGTCCAGTATGGTTACAAACTATTTTTCATCCCTTATCGATGTTCTCCCTCAACCGTCATTCCCATTTGATTACTGGTCATCAAAATTAGACACCTGGCCAGAATTGGCAGAATATGCATTGCAGGAGCTTGCTTGCCCGGCAGCTAGTGTCCTATCAGAAAGAGTATTCAGTGCTGCAGGTTCAATACTAACAGAAAAAAGGACTCGTCTGGCTACCCAAAATGTAGATGATCTACCCTTCATTAAAATGAACCACAACTGGATTTCGAAATCTTTTGCCCCACCTTGCCCGGCTGACACCTAGCTTTCCTATGAAAAGGTCTTGCCTGTGGACTATTCTGAATGCCTTTTCCAATCTCGTAATTTTCTGCACCTGATTGTCCAGCATACGACATGTTTACACCTCACTAAATGGCCAAACTCCCCACACGGGGCCGTGGTATCGACACTTGGCGACAGCACCCGTGAGAGTGCAGTTTGTCTGAAGAGGTGGGTGTGCCCGCTTTTGGTCGACGGCACTGCCACTGGGTCCCTCCTAGTACAATAAAGTGTCTCTGGCGGTGGTGGTGCGCACCCAACGTCAGACACACCGTTGTAATATGAGGGGCCCTGGGCCTGTACCGCCGGCCACAAGACAGTTCCCCCCCCCAGCTCAAACAGTGCTCTACCACTTGCAAAATTATCTCACAGCTCCACCAATGTTTAGTCTATGCGCTGACATCCTTCAATGCCTGCCACTGACAATACCATTGTATTGACATTTTTGTTATGTTAGGCCTTCGATGCCTGTCTGTGGTCACTCCTTCCACTAGGCCTCCACTGACCACACCACTGCTGCCCGTGTACCCCTGGAACCAATTTAAAATTGCCTACAGCCATGTGTTATTATTTTAGGCCTTCGATGCCTGTCTGCGGTCACTCCTTCCACTAGGCCTCTACTGACCACACCACTGCTGCCCGTGTACCCCTGGAACCAATTTAAAATTGCCTACAGCCATGTGTTATTATTTTAGGCCTTCGATGCCTGTCTGCGGTCACTCCTTCCACTAGGCCTCCACTGACCACACCACTGCTGCCCGTGTACTCCTGTAACCAATTTAAAATTGCCTACAGCCATGTGTTATTATTTTAGGCCTTCGATGCCTGTCTGCGGTCACTCCTTCCACTAGGCCTCCACTGACCACACCACTGCTGCCCGTGTACCCCTGGAACCAATTTAAAATTGCCTACAGCCATGTGTTATTATTTTAGGCCTTCGATGCCTGTCTGCGGTCACTCCTTCCACTAGGCCTCCACTGACCACACCACTGCTGCCCGTGTACCCCTGTAACCAATTTAAAATTGCCTACAGCCATGTGTTATTATTTTAGGCCTTCGATGCCTGTCTGCGGTCACTCCTTCCACTAGGCCTCCACTGACCACACCACTGCTGCCCGTGTACCCCTGGAACCAATTTAAAATTGCCTACAGCCATGTGTTATTATTTTAGGCCTTCGATGCCTGTCTGCGGTCACTCCTTCCACTAGGCCTCCACTGACCACACCACTGCTGCCCGTGTACCCCTGGAACCAATTTAAAATTGCCTACAGCCATGTGTTATTATTTTAGGCCTTCGATGCCTGTCTGCGGTCACTCCTTCCACTAGGCCTCCACTGACCACACCACTGCTGCCCGTGTACACCTGTAACCAATTTAAAATTGCCTACAGCCATGTGTTATTATTTTAGGCCTTCGATGCCTGTCTGCGGTCACTCCTTCCACTAGGCCTCCACTGACCACACCACTGCTGCCCGTGTACCCCTGGAACCAATTTAAAATTGCCTACAGCCATGTGTTATTATTTTAGGCCTTCGATGCCTGTCTGCGGTCACTCCTTCCACTAGGCCTCCACTGACCACACCACTGCTGCCCGTGTACCCCTGTAACCAATTTAAAATTGCCTACAGCCATGTGTTATTATTTTAGGCCTTCGATGCCTGTCTGCGGTCACTCCTTCCACTATGCCTCCACTGACCACACCACTGCTGCCCGTGTACCCCTGGAACCAATTTAAAATTGCCTACAGCCATGTGTTATTATTTTAGGCCTTCGATGCCTGTCTGCGGTCACTCCTTCCACTAGGCCTCCACTGACCACACCACTGCTGCCCGTGTACCCCTGTAACCAATTTAAAATTGCCTACAGCCATGTGTTATTATTTTAGGCCTTCGATGCCTGTCTGCGGTCACTCCTTCCACTAGGCCTCCACTGACCACACCACTGCTGCCCGTGTACCCCTGGAACCAATTTAAAATTGCCTACAGCCATGTGTTATTATTTTAGGCCTTCGATGCCTGTCTGCGGTCACTCCTTCCACTAGGCCTCCACTGACCACACCACTGCTGCCCGTGTACCCCTGGAACCAATTTAAAATTGCCTACAGCCATGTGTTATTATTTTAGGCCTTCGATGCCTGTCTGCGGTCACTCCTTCCACTAGGTCTCCACTGACCACACCACTGCTGCCCGTGTACCCCTGGAACCAACATCAGAAAATATAAAAATAAGTATTTTGCTTATAAAAAAGAAAATACTGGAGAGATATCAAATGCAGACATTTTAACATTAAAAACAAACACATACAACAAAAATCTGGTACAGTACTAAAAATGGCCACCAGCTACAATAACTTTCTCCTGCAAGTAGTTAACTGAAAGGTTTTTTCAATTTTAAACACAGATATGGCATCCACCGAGTGTTGTCCTGTCGCGTCTTCTTTATATTATTGCCAAGAAGATGCAAAACAATGAAAATAATAAAATCATTATTTACCAAAAAAATAGAGTAAGTCAAAACCACATTGCAAATAAACATTCATTACAAATAAAGAAGCAGGACGCGTCCGAGGGTGAGTATATACCTAATAAGAATATAATCACCCTCGGACGCGCCCTGCTTCTTTCCGACAGCCTTCCTTCCTAAGAATCAGCCCTTCCGTGGTGTAGAGAGAGGGTTTGTTACACTCCAAGGTGTTCCCCAGGTTGCCTTTCCTGAGCTTCGATCTTCCGGCTCTCGTTTAGTAGTTGTTGGAAACTACGCTGCATTAGGCCTACAAATTGGGTATGGGGTGTAGAGAGATGGTGTGTTCCACTCCAAGGTGTTCTCCAGGTTGCCTTTCCTGAGCTTCGATCTTCCGGCTCTCGTTTAGTAGTTGTTGGAAACTACGCTGCATTAGGCCTACAAATTGGGTATGGGGTGTAGAGAGATGGTGTGTTCCACTCCAAGGTGTTCCCCAGGTTTCCTCGCCAATGCTTCGATCATCATTCTCTCGTTTAGTAGTTGTTGGAAACTACGCTGCATTGGGCCTACAAATTGGGTATGGGGTGTAGAGAGATGGTGTGTTCCACTCCAAGGTGTTCCCCAGGTTGCCTTTCCTGAGCTTCGATCTTCCGCCTCTCGTTTAGTAGTTGTTGGAAACTACGCTGCATTAGGCCTACAAATTGGGTATGGGGTGTAGAGAGATGGTGTGTTCCACTGTAGAGAGATGGTGTGTTCCACTCCAAGGTGTTCCCCAGGTTTCCTCGCCAATGCTTCGATCATCATGCTCTCGTTTAGTAGTTGTTGGAAACTACGCTGCATTAGGCCTACAAATTGGGTATGGGGTGTAGAGAGATGGTGTGTTCCACTCCAAGGTGTTCCCCAGGTTTCCTCGCCAATGCTTCGATCATCATTCTCTCGTTTAGTAGTTGTTGGAAACTACGCTGCATTGGGCCTACAAATTGGGTATGGGGTGTAGAGAGATGGTGTGTTCCACTCCAAGGTGTTCCCCAGGTTGCCTTTCCTGAGCTTCGATCTTCCGGCTCTCGTTTAGTAGTTGTTGGAAACTACGCTGCATTAGGCCTACAAATTGGGTATGGGGTGTAGAGAGATGGTGTGTTCCACTCCAAGGTGTTCTCCAGGTTGCCTTTCCTGAGCTTCGATCTTCCGGCTCTCGTTTAGTAGTTGTTGGAAACTACGCTGCATTAGGCCTACAAATTGGGTATGGGGTGTAGAGAGATGGTGTGTTCCACTGTAGAGAGATGGTGTGTTCCACTCCAAGGTGTTCCCCAGGTTTCCTCGCCAATGCTTCGATCATCATGCTCTCGTTTAGTAGTTGTTGGAAACTACGCTGCATTAGGCCTACAAATTGGGTATGGGGTGTAGAGAGATGGTGTGTTCCACTGTAGAGAGATGGTGTGTTCCACTCCAAGGTGTTCCCCAGGTTTCCTCGTCAATGCTTCGATCATCATGCTCTCGTTTAGTAGTTGTTGGAAGCTACGCTGCATTAGGCCTACAAATTGGGTATGGGGTGTAGAGAGATGGTGTGTTCCACTCCAAGGTGTTCCCCAGGTTTCCTCGCCAATGCTTCGATCATCATTCTCTCGTTTAGTAGTTGTTGGAAACTACGCTGCATTGGGCCTACAAATTGGGTATGGGGTGTAGAGAGATGGTGTGTTCCACTCCAAGGTGTTCCCCAGGTTGCCTTTCCTGAGCTTCGATCTTCCGGCTCTCGTTTAGTAGTTGTTGGAAACTACGCTGCATTAGGCCTACAAATTGGGTATGGGGTGTAGAGAGATGGTGTGTTCCACTCCAAGGTGTTCTCCAGGTTGCCTTTCCTGAGCTTCGATCTTCCGGCTCTCGTTTAGTAGTTGTTGGAAACTACGCTGCATTAGGCCTACAAATTGGGTATGGGGTGTAGAGAGATGGTGTGTTCCACTGTAGAGAGATGGTGTGTTCCACTCCAAGGTGTTCCCCAGG
The DNA here is from genome assembly GCF_032444005.1 of Ranitomeya imitator. Taxonomy (NCBI): domain Eukaryota; kingdom Metazoa; phylum Chordata; class Amphibia; order Anura; family Dendrobatidae; genus Ranitomeya; species Ranitomeya imitator. Next base: position 793,285,957 of record NC_091282.1, on the reverse strand, counting down.
TTTCCTCGCCAATGCTTCGATCATCATGCTCTCGTTTAGTAGTTGTTGGAAACTACGCTGCATTAGGCCTACAAATTGGGTATGGGGTGTAGAGAGATGGTGTGTTCCACTGTAGAGAGATGGTGTGTTCCACTCCAAGGTGTTCCCCAGGTTTCCTCGTCAATGCTTCGATCATCATGCTCTCGTTTAGTAGTTGTTGGAAGCTACGCTGCATTAGGCCTACAAATTGGGTATGGGGTGTAGAGAGATGGTGTGTTCCACTCCAAGGTGTTCCCCAGGTTTCCTCGCCAATGCTTCGATCATCATGCTCTCGTTTAGTAGTTGTTGGAAACTACGCTGCATTGGGCCTACAAATTGGGTATGGGGTGTAGAGAGATGGTGTGTTCCACTCCAAGGTGTTCCCCAGGTTGCCTTTCCTGAGCTTCGATCTTCCGGCTCTCGTTTAGTAGTTGTTGGAAACTACGCTGCATTAGGCCTACAAATTGGGTATGGGGTGTAGAGAGATGGTGTGTTCCACTCCAAGGTGTTCTCCAGGTTGCCTTTTCTGAGCTTCGATCTTCCGGCTCTCGTTTAGTAGTTGTTGGAAACTACGCTGCATTAGGCCTACAAATTGGGTATGGGGTGTAGAGAGATGGTGTGTTCCACTCCAAGGTGTTCCCCAGGTTGCCTTTCCTGAGCTTCGAACTTCCGGCTCTCGTTTAGTAGTTGTTGGAAACTACGCTGCATTAGGCCTACAAATTGGGTATGGGGTGTAGAGAGATGGTGTGTTCCACTCCAAGGTGTTCTCCAAGTTGCCTTTCCTGAGCTTCGATCTTCCGGCTCTCGTTTAGTAGTTGTTGGAAACTACGCTGCATTAGGCCTACAAATTGGGTATGGGGTGTAGAGAGATGGTGTGTTCCACTCCAAGGTGTTCCCCAGGTTGCCTTTCCTGAGCTTCGATCTTCCGGCTCTCGTTTAGTAGTTGTTGTAAACTACGCTGCATTAGGCCTACAAATTGGGTATGGGGTGTAGAGAGATGGTGTGTTCCACTGTAGAGAGATGGTGTGTTCCACTCCAAGGTGTTCCCCAGGTTTCCTCGCCAATGCTTCGATCATCATGCTCTCGTTTAGTAGTTGTTGTAAACTACGCTGCATTAGGCCTACAAATTGGGTATGGGGTGTAGAGAGATGGTGTGTTCCACTGTAGAGAGATGGTGTGTTCCACTCCAAGGTGTTCCCCAGGTTTCCTCGCCAATGCTTCGATCATCATGCTCTCGTTTAGTAGTTGTTGGAAACTACGCTGCATTAGGCCTACAAATTGGGTATGGGGTGTAGAGAGATGGTGTGTTCCACTCCAAGGTGTTCCCCAGGTTTCCTCGCCAATGCTTCGATCATCATTCTCTCGTTTAGTAGTTGTTGGAAACTACGCTGCATTGGGCCTACAAATTGGGTATGGGGTGTAGAGAGATGGTGTGTTCCACTCCAAGGTGTTCCCCAGGTTGCCTTTCCTGAGCTTCGATCTTCCGGCTCTCGTTTAGTAGTTGTTGGAAACTACGCTGCATTAGGCCTACAAATTGGGTATGGGGTGTAGAGAGATGGTGTGTTCCACTCCAAGGTGTTCTCCAGGTTGCCTTTCCTGAGCTTCGATCTTCCGGCACTCGTTTAGTAGTTGTTGGAAACTACGCTGCATTAGGCCTACAAATTGCGTATGGGGTGTAGAGAGATGGTGTGTTCCACTGTAGAGAGATGGTGTGTTCCACTCCAAGGTGTTCCCCAGGTTTCCTCGCCAATGCTTCGATCATCATGCTCTCGTTTAGTAGTTGTTGGAAACTACGCTGCATTAGGCCTACAAATTGGGTATGGTGTGTAGAGAGATGGTGTGTTCCACTCCAAGGTGTTCTCCAGGTTGCCTTTCCTGAGCTTCGATCTTCCGGCTCTCGTTTAGTAGTTGTTGGAAACTACGCTGCATTAGGCCTACAAATTGGGTATGGGGTGTAGAGAGATGGTGTGTTCCACTGTAGAGAGATGGTGTGTTCCACTCCAAGGTGTTCCCCAGGTTTCCTCGCCAATGCTTCGATCATCATGCTCTCGTTTAGTAGTTGTTGGAAACTACGCTGCATTAGGCCTACAAGTTGGGTATGGGGTGTAGAGAGATGGTGTGTTCCACTGTAGAGAGATGGTGTGTTCCACTCCAAGGTGTTCCCCAGGTTTCCTCGCCAATGCTTCGATCATCATGCTCTCGTTTAGTAGTTGTTGGAAACTACGCTGCATTAGGCCTACAAATTGAGTATGGGGTGTAGAGAGATGGTGTGTTCCACTCCAAGGTGTTCCCCAGGTTTCCTCGCCAATGCTTCGATCATCATGCTCTTGTTTAGTAGTTGTTGGAAACTACGCTGCATTAGGCCTACAAATTGGGTATGGGGTGTAGAGAGATGGTGTGTTCCACTCCAAGGTGTTCTCCAGGTTGCCTTTCCTGAGCTTCGATCTTCCTGCTCTCGTTTAGTAGTTCTTGGAAACTACACTGCATTAGGCCTACAAATTGGGTATGGGGTGTAGAGAGATGGTGTGTTACACTCCAAGGTGTTCTCCAGGTTGCCTTTCCTGAGCTTCGATCTTACGGCTCTCGTTAAGTAGATGTTGGAAACTACGCTGCATTAGGCCTACAAATTGGGTATGGGGTGTAGAGAGATGGTGTGTTCCACTCCAAGGTGTTCCCCAGGTTTCCTCGCCAATGCTTCGATCATCATGCTCTCGTTTAGTAGTTGTTGGAAACTACGCTGCATTAGGCCTACAAATTGGGTATGGGGTGTAGAGAGATGGTGTGTTCCACTCCAAGGTGTTCTCCAGGTTGCCTTTCCTGAACTTCTATCTTCAGGCTCTCATTAAATTGTGGTTAAACGGAACAACTGCATTTGGCGTACTAGTTGGTTTGGGGCCTACTATCGGTGTCTGCCACTCCTTGCTGTTCTGCTGGTTTCCTGTCCTGAAATTCCGTTTTCAGGCGCTCGTTAAGTAGTTGTTAATGTTAGACTGCATTTGGCCTACTAGTTGGGTTGGGGCCTACTCTCGGTGTCTGCCACTCCTTGCTGTTCTCCTCCACTGAACAAAGCTGTGCCGCCTGTTTACTACTGTTGCCAATTTTGAACTGCATTTCGACTACTTACTGATTTGGGCCTACTCTCTGTGTCAGCCTCTCATTCCAGTTGTCCTCCACTGCAATGCCCCCTGATTAGTCCTGTGTTACCAATTTTGAACTGCATTTAGCCCACTTTATTCTTTGGGCCTATATCTGTGTTTCCTCCTCATCCTGCCCATTGCCCAGCCAGTGATAGATGAGTCTGCTGGTACATTGACCCATAACGCAACATTTCCCATGCACGCTACACTGCAAGATTGTGACCCTGCTGAAAGTCAGGTCCCCCTTCCCGCATACCATACCACCTTACACGGGGACAAACAGGAAGGTGCAGATGAAAGTGCAGGTTCCTTCATCAGGTGGGGGGAGGAATACTAGTTGGCGACGTCACTGGCACAGGGCCTCTCATAGTACGCAAAAGTGTTGCTGCCGGTGGGAGGCGCCCCCGCCGTGCAAACACACCGCTGTACTTTGAGGGGCCCTGTGCCAGTGCCAATGCCAACGAGTGGGCCCCCCCTGCTTGCTCAGGTTCACAGCACTTGCAAAGTTGAAATACTTACCTCTCCCTGCTCCACTGCCATGACGTGGTCCAGATTTCCTGGGCCCACTAATTACTTGAACCAGCCCTACCCACCACAACTTTAGCCAAATGAACCCCAATTTCAAATGCCTTCCAATTATTATAAGGTAAATTACACTTGACAAGCTTCATTAAGAAGAATGGATGGTTTTGACATTAAAATGGGCACTCTAGGTGTTTTCCTGGCCCCCACTCACTGCCGACTATGCTGTCCCATTGACTTGCATTGGGTTTCGTGTTTCGGTCGATCCCGACTTTACGTCATAATCGGCCGATTTCACTCGACCCGACTTTTGAGATAGTCGGGTTTCGCGAAACCCGGCTCGACTCTAAAAAGGTCAAGGTCGCTCAACTCTACTCCATACTTTATAATGACCACACATGATGCTCCATACTGTATATTGGCCACACATGATGCTCCATACTGTATAATGACCCCACATGGTGCTCCATACTGTATATTGGCCGCACATGATGCTCCATACTGTATAATGACCGAACATGATGCTCCATACTGTATAATGACTGCACATGATGCTCCTTACTGTATAATGACTGCACATGATGCTCCATACTGTATAATGACTGCACATGATGCTCATTACTGTATAATGACCGCACATGATGCTCCTTACTGTATAATGAATGTTGTGAATTCTGTTATCGAACTCCCTCCTGTGGTCGTGAATGGTACTTCGGCGGGTTCTGTCCATGGACTCCCTCTGGTGGCTGTGAGTGGAGCTGCTGCTTCTGAGGTTCCTTCCACACGTGACGTAGTTTATTCTTTGGCTGGCTGTTCTATTTAACTCCACTCAGATCGTTACTCCATGCCAGCTGTCAATGTTCTTGTACTGGTTCAGTTCGCTCTTGGATCTTTCTGGTGAACTGTCTACTCCAGCAGAAGCTAAGTCCTTGCTAGTTATGTATTTGTTCATTGTTTCCTTGTCCAGCTGGCTATCATGATTTTGCCCTGCTAGCTGGAAGCTCTGGGATGCAGAGTGGCACCTCCGCACCGTGAGTCGGTGTGGAGGTCTTTTTGCACACTCTACATGGTCTTTTTGTAGGGTTTAGTGCTGACCGCAAAGATACCTTTCCTATCCTCTGTCTGTTTAGTAAGTCTCGTGCTAATGATAGCCAGTAGGGCTGTGTTGATGGGAAAAGAAACACGGAATCCACCGCAAGTCTCCCAGACTTGCAGTGGATTCCGTGTCTGGAGGTCGTGCCTCTTTTTCTCCTGTTACCATCATCCTCAGACTGCAGGTGTTTTACTTTATAGGTGGTCATCGCCCCACCATATTAGCACTCTGCCTAAGTTATATTACTCCTATCCTTTGTGCCCTATAGAGTGGCGGCGTCTTTGTACATTGATTGGGTACTGTTTCTTTTCCCATGAACACAGCCCTACTGGCTATCATTAGCACATGACTGATGAAAGTCCCTTTGCTACAAATAAATCTATTCCACGTTTGCTGAAGATGAGTGCTAGACTTCTTTTTTATTTGTATTGATGGTCTGGGAACCTAGTCTATGCACATATAGTGACTGTGCACACGGTGTTTTCACTTATGTTTAGTAAGTCTGGCCTCCCTTTGCTAAAACCTGTTTCATTTCTGTGTTTGTGACTTTCATCTTACTTACAGTCAATATATGTGGGGGGCTGCCTTTTCCTTTGGGGAATTTCTCTGAGGAAAGGTAGGCTTTATTTTCTATCTTTAGGGCTAGTTAGCTCTTAGGCTGTGAAGAGGCGTCTAGGTCGTGTTAGGTACGCTCCACAGCTATTTCTAGTTGTCTGATAGGATTAGGGGTTGCGGTCAGCAGAGATCCCACTTCCCAGAGCTTGTCCTGTGTGAGTTTAACCATCAGGTCGTTCCGGGTGCTCCTAACCACCAGGTCCATAACAGTACAGCTGGCCCAAAGTATTAATGCATCTCAATAGAGGGATAAGAGAAGTTCTGAGACCATTTTTTTTTCTCTGCAGTGTTTTTTGTCTTTCTTTTCCCCTAAACTTCTGGGTGGTTCAGGACACAGGTGTAGATATGGACATTCAAGGTCTGTCCTCTTGTGTGGATCATCTCACTGCAAGGGTGCAAAACATTCAAGATTTTGTGGTTCAGAATCCAATGTTAGAGCCTAGAATTCCAATTCCTGATTTGTTTTCTGGTGATAGATCTAAGTTCCTGAATTTCAAAAATAATTGTAAACTGTTTCTAGCTTTGAAACCCCGCTCCTCTGGTGACCCCGTTCAACAAGTAAAAATCATTATTTCTTTGTTGCGTGGTGACCCTCCAGACTGGGCATTTTCCCTTGCGCCTGAAGATCCTGCATTGCGTGATGTAGATGCGTTTTTTCTGGTGCTTGGATTGCTTTATGATGAACCAAATTCAGTGGATCAGACAGAGAAAATCTTGCTGGCTTTGTGTCAGGGTCAGGATGAAGAGGAGGCGTACTGTCAGAAGTTTAGAAAGTGGTCTGTTCTTACTCAGTGGAATGAGTGTGCCCTGGCGGCAATTTTCAGAAAGGGTCTTTCTGAAGCCCTTAAGGATGTCATGGTGGGATTTTCCACGCCTGCTGGTCTGAATGAGTCTATGTCCTTGGCCATTTAGATCGATCGGCGCTTGCGTGAGCGCAAAGCTGTGCACCATTTGGCGGTATTCTCTGAGCATAGGCCTGAGCCTATGCAGTGTGATAGGACTTTGACTAGAGCTGAACGGCAAGAACACCGACGTCGGAATGGGCTGTGTTTTTACTGTGGTGATTCCACTCATGCTATCTCCGATTGTCCTAAGCACACTAAGCGGTTCGCTAGGTCTGCCACCATTAGTACGGTATAGTCTAAATTTCTTTTGTCCGTTACTCTGATTTGTTCTCTGTCGTCCTATTCTGTTATGGCATTTGTGGATTCAGGCGCTGCCCTGAATTTGATAGACTTGGAGTTTGCCAGGCGCTGTGGTTTTTTCTTGGAGCCCTTGAGGTATCCTATTCCATTGAGAGGAATTGATGCTACGTCTTTGGCCAAGAATAAGCCTCAGTACTGGACTCATTTGACCATGTGCATGGCTCCTGCACATCAGGAGGATATCCGCTTTTTGGTGTTGCATAATATGCATGATGTGGTCGTTTTGGGGTTGCCATGGCTACAGGTCCATAATCCAGTATTGGATTGGAAATCTATGTCTGTGTCCGGCTGGGGTTGTCAGGGGGTACATGGTGATGTTCCATTGCTGTCAATTTCGCCTTCCACTCCTTCTGAAGTCCCTGAGTTTTTTTCAGATTACCGGGATGTATTTGAAGAGCCCAAATCCGGTGCCTTACCTCCTCATAGGGATTGCAATTGTGCTATTAATTTGATTCCTGGTAGTAAGTTTCCTAAGGGCCGACTGTTTAATTTATCTGTGCCAGAGCACGCCGCTATGCGGAGTTATATAAAGGAATCCTTGGAGAAAGGTCATATTCGCCCGTCGTCATCACCGTTGGGAGCAGGGTTCTTTTTTGTGGCCAAGAAGGATGGCTCTTTGAGACCTTGTATTGATTACCGCCTTCTTAATAAGATCACAGTCAAATTTCAGTACCCTTTGCCGCTGCTGTCTGATTTGTTTGCTCGGATTAAGGGGGCTAGTTGGTTCACCAAGATAGATCTTCGAGGGGCGTATAATCTTGTGCGAATTAAACAGGGCGATGAATGGAAAACAGCATTTAATACGCCCGAGGGCCTTTTTGAGTACCTGGTTATGCCATTCAGGCTTTCTAATGCTCCATCTGTGTTTCAGTCCTTTATGCATGACATCTTCCGAGAGTACCTGGATAGATTCATGATTGTATATTTGGATGATATTTTGGTCTTTTCGGATGATTGGGAGTCTCATGTGAAGCAGGTCAGAATGGTGTTCCAGGTCCTTCGTGCGAATTCCTTGGTTGTGAAGGGGTCGAAATGTCTCTTTGGGGTTCAGGAGGTTTCATTTTGGGGTTTCATTTTTTCCCCTTCTACTATCGAGATGGACCCTGTTAAAGTTCAGGTCATTTATGATTGGACTCAGCCGACATCTGTGAAGAGCCTGCAAAAGTTCCTGGGCTTTGCTAATTTTTACCGTCGCTTCATCGCTAATTTTTCTAGTGTTGCTAAACCGTTGACTGATTTGACCAAGAAAGGTGCTGATGTGATCAATTGGTCCTCTGCGGCTGTAGAGGCTTTTCAGGAGTTGAAGCGTCGTTTTTCTTCTGCCCCTGTGTTGTGCCAGCCAGATGTTTTGCTCCCTTTTCAGGTCGAGGTTGATGCTTCTGAGATTGGAGCAGGGGCTGTTTTGTCACAAAGAAGTTCTTATGGCTCGGTGATGAAACCATGTGCCTTCTTTTCTAGAAAATTCTCGCCTGCTGAGTGCAATTATGATGTTGGCAATCGAGAGTTGTTGGCCATGAAGTGGGCATTCGAGGAGTGGCGACATTGGCTTGAAGGAGCCAAGCATCGCGTGGTGGTCTTGACGGATCACAAGAATTTGACTTATCTTGAGTCTGCCAAACGGTTGAATCCTAGACAGGCTCGATGGTCGCTGTTTTTCTCCCGTTTTGATTTTGTGGTTTCGTACCTTCCGGGCTCTAAGAATGTGAAGGCTGATGCCCTGTCAAGGAGTTTTGTGCCTGACTCTCCGGGTGTTCCTGAGCCGGCGGGTATTCTCAAAGAGGGGGTAATTTTGTCTGCCATCTCCCCTGATTTGCGGCGCGTGCTGCAGAAGTTTCAGGCTGATAGACCTGACCGTTGTCCAGCGGAGAAACTGTTTGTCCCTGATAGATGGACTAGTAGAGTTATCTCTGAGGTTCATTGTTCGGTGTTGGCGGGTCATCCTGGAATCTTTGGTACCAGAGATTTGGTGGCTAGATCCTTTTGGTGGCCTTCTTTGTCACGGGATGTGCGTTATTTTGTGCAGTCCTGTGGGACTTGTGCTCGGGCTAAGCCCTGCTGTTTGCGTGCCAGTGGGTTGCTTTTGCCCTTGCCGGTCTCGAAGAGGCCCTGGACGCATATTTCCAGGGATTTTATTTCGGATCTCCCTGTCTCTCAAAGGATGTCGGTCATTTGGGTGGTTTGTGATCGCTTCTCTAAGATGGTCCATTTGGTACCCTTGTCTAAATTGCCTTCCTCCTCTGATTTGGTGCCATTGTTTTTCCAGCATGTGGTTCGTTTGCATGGCATTCCGGAGAACATCGTCTCGGACAGAGGTTCCCAGTTTGTTTCGAGGTTTTGGCAGTCCTTTTGCGCTAAGATGGGCATTGATTTGTCTTTTTCTTCGGCTTTCCATCCTCAGACAAATGGCCAAACCGAACGAACTAATCAGACGTTGGAAACATATCTGAGATGCTTTGTTTCTGCTGATCAGGATGATTGGGTGTCCTTCTTGCCTTTGGCTGAGTTCGCCCTTAATAATCGGGCCAGCTCGGCTACTTTGGTTTCGCCTTTTTTCTGTAATTCTGGTTTCCATCCTCGTTTCTCTTCAGGGCAGGTTGAGCCTTCGGACTGTCCTGGTGTGGATACGGTGGTGGACAGGTTGCAGCAGATTTGGACTCAGGTGGTGGACAATTTGACATTGTCCCAGGAGAAGGCTCAACGTTTCGCTAACCGCCAGCGCTGTGTTGGTCCCCGACTTCGTGTTGGGGATTTGGTTTGGTTGTCATCTCGTCATGTTCCTATGAAGGTTTTCTCTCCTAAGTTTAAGCCTCGTTTCATTGGTCCGTATAAGATTTCTGAAGTTCTCAATCCTGTGTCGTTTTGTTTGGCCCTTCCAGCTTCTTTTGCCATCCATAATGTGTTCCATAGGTCGTTATTGCGGAGATACGTGGCGCCTATGGTTCCCTCCGTTGATCCTCCTGCCCCCGTGTTGGTCGAGGGGGAATTGGAGTATGTGGTGGAGAAGATTTTGGATTCTCGTATTTCGAGACGGAAACTCCAGTACCTGGTCAAGTGGAAGGGTTATGGTCAGGAAGATAATTCTTGGGTTTTTGCCTCTGATGTTCATGCTGCCGATCTAGTTCGTGCCTTTCATTTGGCTCGTCCTGATCGGCCTGGGGGCTCTGGTGAGGGTTCGGTGACCCCTCCTCAAGGGGGGGTACTGTTGTGAATTCTGTTATCGAACTCCCTCCTGTGGTCATGAATGGTACTTCGGCGGGTTCTGTCCATGGACTCCCTCTGGTGGCTGTGAGTGGAGCTGCTGCTTCTGAGGTTCCTTCCACAGGTGACGTAGTTTATTCTTTGGCTGGCTGTTCTATTTAACTCCACTCAGATCGTTACTCCATGCCAGCTGTCATTGTTCTTGTACTGGTTCAGTTCGCTCTTGGATCTTTCTGGTGACCTGTCTACTCCAGCAGAAGCTAAGTCCTTGATAGTTATTTAATTGTTCATTGTTTCCTTGTCTAGCTGGCTATCATGATTTTGCCCTGCTAGCTGGAAGCTCTGGGATGCAGAGTGGCACCTCCCCACCGTGAGTCGGTGCGGAGGTCTTTTTGCACAATCTGCGTGGTCTTTTTGTAGGGTTTAGTGCTGACCGCAAAGATACCTTTCCTATCCTCTGTCTGTTTAGTAAGTCTGGCCTCCCTTTGCTAAAACCTGTTTCATTTCTGTGTTTGTGACTTTCATCTTACTCACAGTCAATATATGTGGGGGGCTGCCTTTTCCTTTGGGGAATTTCTCTGAGGAAAGGTAGGCTTTATTTTCTATCTTTAGGGCTAGTTAGCTCTTAGGCTGTGAAGAGGCGTCTAGGTCGTGTTAGGTATGCTCCACGGCTATTTCTAGTTGTGTGATAGGATTAGGGGTTGCGGTCAGCAGAGATCCCACTTCCCAGAGCTTGTCCTGTGTGAGTTTAACCATCAGGTCGTTCCGGGTGTTCCTAACCACCAGGTCCATAACAAATGACCGCACATGATGCTCCATACTGTATATTGGCCGCACATGATGCTCCTTACTGTATATTGGCCGCACATGATGCTCCTTACTGTATATTGGCCGCACATGATGCTCCTTACTGTATATTGGCCGCACATGATGCTCCATACTGTATAATGACCGCACATAATGCTCCTTACTGTATATTGGCCGCACATGATGCTCCTTACTGTATATTGGCCGCACATGATACTTCATACCGTATAATGGCCGCACATAGCACTTCGTACCATATAATGGCTGCACATAGCACTTCGTACCATATAATGGCGACACATAGCACTTCGTACCACACGCGGCTCCGCTCCGTACACCTCGCACACACGCGGCTCCGCTCCGTACACCTCGCACACACGCGGCTCAGCTCCATACACCTCGCACACACACGGCTCCGCTCCGTACACCTCGCACACACGCAGCTCCACTCCGTACACCTCGTACACATGGCTCCACTCCGTACACCTCGCGCACAAGCGGCTCCGCTCCGTACACTTCACACACACGCGGCTCCGCTCCGTACACCTCGCACACACGCGGCTCCGCTCCGTACACCTCGCACACACGCGGCTCCACTCCGTACACCTCGCACACACGCGGCTCCGCTCCGTACACCTCGCACACACGCGACTCCGCTCTGTACACCACGCACACACACGACTCCGCTCCGTACACCTCGCACACACACGGCTCCGCTCCGTACACCTCGCACACACATGGCTCTGCTCCGTACACCTCGCACATACGCGGCTCCGCTCCGTACACCTCGCACACACGCGACTCCGCTCCGTACACCTCGCACACACACGGCTCCGCTCCGTACACCTCGCACACACGCGACTCCGCTCCGTACACCTCGCACACACACGGCTCCGCTCCGTACACCTCGCAGACATACGGCTCCGCTCCGTACACCTCGCACACACACGGCTCCGCTACATCCACACTGTACACCTCCTGACCCCACACAAGGCAGCATACTTACCTCATCCTGCGGCTGCAGCACCATGTTGGCAATCAGCACAGGCAGCCGAGTCCTGCAATCCACGGAGGTCCCGATCATGTGACCGCTGACTCCTCCCCTCCTGTGACTTCATCACAGGTCCTGTGCACAGAAAGCAGGCAGCCATACGGAAGGGTAAGGGCCCGGGGTATGGCTTACACAAGGGGGCGTGTGGGTCCTGCTGTCTGCGGGTGCGGGATCGGATCGTCCCGTGCAGGACAGCAGGGCAAAGGTTCAAAACCGGGACAATCCCGCACAATGAGGGACGGTTGGGAGCTATGCATGAGGGCACAGACTAGAGCATACACAGATATAGGCACAGACATGAGGACACAGACTAGAGCATACACAGATATAGGCACAGACATGAGGACACAGACTAGAGCAAATACACACATAGTCACAGACCTGACGGCACAGACTAGAGCATACACACACACATTGGCACAGACATGAGGGCACAGACTAGAGCAAATACACATATAGGCACAGAAAAGGGCAGACTAGAGCAAATGCACACATAGTCACAAACATTAGGGCACAGACTAGAGCATACACAGATATAGCCACATACTAGAGCATATACACACATAGGCACAGACATGGGGCACAGATTAGAGCATGCCCAGATACAGGCACAGACTAGAGCATACACACATATAGGCACATGTTGTGAATTCTGTGGCAGAGCTCCCTCCTGTGGTCACAAGTGGTACTTCGGCTGATTCTCTCTGGGAGCTTGCGTTTGTGGAGGAAAGTGGTACTGCGGCTTCTGAGTTTCCTCCCTCAGGTGATCTGGTGAGGTCGTTAGGTGCTTCTCTACTTAACTCCACTTAATGCTTTGATCCATGCTTCCTGTCAATGTTCCAGTGTTGGACTTGTTTTTCCCTGGATCATTCTGTGGCCTGCTGCTCTGCATAGCTAAGTTCTTCTTTGCTATTTGTTTGCTATTTTTTCTGTCCAGCTTGTCTAATTGTTTTGCTGGAAGCTCTGGGACGCAAAGGGTGTACCTCCGTGCCGTTAGTTCGGTACGGAGGGTCTTTTTGCCCCCTTTGCGTGGTTTTCTTTAGGGTTTTGTGTAGACCGCAAAGTTATCTTTCCTATCCTCGCTCTGTTAAGAAAGTCGGGCCTCACTTTGCTGAATCTATTTCATCCCTACGTTTGTCTTTTCATCTTAACTCACAGTCATTATATGTGGGGGGCTGCCTTTTCCTTTGGGGTATTTCTCTGAGGCAAGGTAGGCTTATTTTCTATCTTCAGGCTAGTTAGTTTCTCAGGCTGTGCCGAGTTGCATAGGCAGAGTTAGGCGCAATCCACGGCTGCCTCTAGTGTTGTTTGGAGAGGATTAGGAATTGCGGTCTGCAGAGTTCCCACGTCTCAGAGCTCGTTCTATTATTTTGGGTTATTGTCAGATCACTGTATGTGCTCTGCTCTGACCGCTATGTCCATTGTGATACTGAATTGCCTATCACAACAGTACAGGAAGCCTAAAGTGCTAATGATTCTCAATAGAGGGAAAAAAGAAGTTCTGAGACCATTTGTTTTCTTTGCACTGTGTTTTGCCTTTTTTTTCCCCCTAGACATTTGGGTGGTTCAGGACACAGGTGTAGCAATGGACATTAAAGGTCTGTCTTCATGTGTGGATCAGCTCACGGCAAGAGTTCAAAATATTCAAGATTTTGTGGTTCAGAATTCTTTGTTAGAACCGAGAATTCCTATTCCAGATTTGTTTTTTGGAGATAGAACTAAATTTCTGAGTTTCAAAAATAATTGTAAACTATTTCTGGCTTTGAAACCTCGCTCCTCTGGTGACCCAGTTCAACAGGTTAGGATCGTCATTTCTTTTTTGCGTGGCGACCCTCAGGACTGGGCATTTTCTCTTGCGTCAGGAGATCCTGCATTAAGTAATATCGATGCGTTTTTCCTGGCGCTTGGATTGCTGTACGATGAGCCTAATTCAGTGGATCAGGCAGAAAAAAATTTGCTGGCTCTTTGTCAGGCTCAGGATGAGATAGAGGTATATTGCCAGAAATTTAGAAAGTGGTCCGTGCTCACTCAATGGAATGAATCTGTGCTGGCAGCTATATTCAGAAAGGGTCTCTCTGAAGCCCTTAAGGATGTCATGGTGGGATTTCCTATGCCTGCTGGTTTGAATGAGTCTATGTCTTTGGCTATTCAGATCGGTCGACGCTTGCGTGAGCGTAAATCTGTGCACCATTTGGCGGTATTACCTGAGATTAAACCTTGAGCCTATGCAGTGCGATAGGACTATGACCAGAGTTGAACGGCAAGAACACAGACGTCTGAATGGGCTGTGTTTCTACTGTGGTGATTCCACTCATGCTATCTCTGATTGTCCTAAGCGCACTAAGCAGTTCGCTAGGTCTGCCACCATTGGTACAGTACAGTCAAAATTTCTTCTATCCGTTACCTTGATCTGCTCTTTGTCATCGTATTCTGTCATGGCGTTTGTGGATTCAGGCGCTGCCCTGAATTTGATGGACTTGGAATATGCTAAGCGTTGTGGGTTTTTCTTGGAGCCCTTGCAGTGTCCTATTCCATTGAGAGGAATTGATGCTACGTCTTTGGCCAAGAATAAGCCACAATACTGGACCCAGCTGACCATGTGCATGGCTCCTGCACATCAGGAGGTTATTCGCTTTCTGGTGTTGCATAATTTGCATGATGTGGTCGTGTTGGGGTTGCCATGGCTACAAGCCCATAATCCAGTATTGGATTGGAAATCCATGTCGGTGTCCAGCTGGGGTTGTCAGGGGGTACATGGTGATGTTCCATTTCTGTCAATTTCGTCATCCACCCCTTCTGAGGTTCCAGAGTTCTTGTCTGATTACCGGGATGTATTTGATGAGCGCAAGTCCGATGCCCTACCTCCGCATAGGGATTGTGATTGTGCTATCAATTTGATTCCTGGTAGTAAATTCCCAAAAGGTCGACTGTTTAATTTATCCATGCCTGAGCACACCGCTATGCGCAGTTATGTGAAGGAATCCCTGGAGAAGGGGCATATTCGCCCATCATCGTCGCCATTAGGAGCAGGGTTCTTTTTTGTAGCCAAGAAGGATGGTTCGCTGAGACCTTGTATAGATTACCGCCTTCTTAATAAGATCACTGTTAAATTTCAGTACCCCTTGCCATTGTTATCTGATTTGTTTGCTCGGATTAAGGGGGCTAGTTGGTTCACCAAGATAGATCTTCGTGGTGCGTATAATCTGGTGCGAATCAGGCGAGGCGATGAATGGAAAACTGCATTTAATACGCCCGAGGGTCATTTTGAGTATCTAGTGATGCCATTCGGACTTGCCAATGCTCCATCAGTGTTTCAGTCCTTTATGCATGACATCTTCCGAGAGTACCTGGATAAATTCCTGATTGTGTACTTGGATGACATTTTGATCTTCTCGGATGATTGGGAGTCTCATGTGAAGCAGGTCAGAACGGTTTTTCAGGTCCTGCGTGCTAATTCTTTGTTTGTGAAGGGATCAAAGTGTCTCTTTGGTGTGCAGAAGGTTTCATTTTTGGGGTTCATCTTTTCCCCTTCTACTATCGAGATGGATCCTGTTAATGTCCAAGCCATCCATGATTGGACTCAGCCGACATCTCTGAAAAGTCTGCAAAAGTTCCTTGGGATTTGCCATTGACCGATTTGACCAAGAAGGGTGCTGATTTGGTCAATTGGTCTTCTGCTGCTGTGGAAGCTTTTCAAGAGTTGAAGCGTCGTTTTTCTTCTGCCCCTGTGTTGTGTCAACCAGATGTTTCTCTTCCGTTCCAGGTCGAGGTTGATGCTTCTGAGATTGGAGCAGGGGCTGTTTTGTCGCAGAGAGGTTCTGATTGCTCAGTGATGAAACCATGCGCTTTTTTTTCCAGGAAGTTTTCGCCTGCTGAGCGAAATTATGATGTGGGCAACCGAGAGTTGCTGGCCATGAAGTGGGCATTCGAGGAGTGGCGTCATTGGCTTGAAGGAGCTAAGCATCGCGTGGTGGTATTGACTGATCATAAGAACTTGACTTATCTCGAGTCTGCTAAGCGTTTGAATCCTAGACAGGCTCGTTGGTCGCTGTTTTTTGCCCGTTTTGACTTTGTGATTTCGTACCTTCCGGGCTCTAAAAATGTGAAGGCGGATGCTCTGTCTAGGAGTTTTGTGCCCGACTCTCCGGGTTTATCTGAGCCGGCGGGTATCCTCAAGGAAGGAGTAATTGTGTCTGCCATCTCCCCTGATTTGCGGCGGGTGCTGCAAAAATTTCAGGCTAATAAACCTGATCGTTGTCCAGCGGAGAAACTGTATGTCCCTGATAGGTGGACGAATAAAGTTATCTCTGAGGTTCATTGTTCGGTGTTGGCTGGTCATCCTGGAATCTTTGGTACCAGAGAGTTAGTGGCTAGATCCTTTTGGTGGCCATCTCTGTCGCGGGATGTGCGTACTTTTGTGCAGTCCTGTGGGATTTGTGCTCGGGCTAAGCCCTGCTGTTCTCGTGCCAGTGGGTTGCTTTTGCCCTTGCCGGTCCCAAAGAGGCCTTGGACACATATCTCTATGGATTTTAATTCAGATCTTCCCGTTTCTCAAAAGATTTCAGTCATTTGGGTGGTCTGTGATCGCTTTTCTAAGATGGTCCATCTGGTACCCTTGTCTAAATTGCCTTCCTCTTCTGATTTGGTGCCATTGTTCTTCCAGCATGTGGTTCGTTTGCATGGCATTCCAGAGAATATCGTTTCTGACAGAGGTTCCCAGTTTGTTTCGAGGTTTTGGCGAGCCTTTTGTGGTAGGATGGGCATTGACTTGTCTTTTTCCTCGGCTTTCCATCCTCAGACTAATGGCCAGACCGAACGAACCAATCAGACTAGGGTTGAGCGAAACGGGTCGTTCATTTTCAAAAGTCGCCGACTTTTGGCAAAGTCGGGTTTCATGAAACCCGATCCGACCCCTGTGCGGGGTCGGCCATGCGGTACGCGACTTTCGCGCCAAAGTCGCGTTTCAATGACGCGAAAAGCGCCATTTCTCAGCCAATGAAGGTAAACGCAGAGTGTGGGCAGCGTGATGACATAGGTCCTGGTCCCCACCATCTTAGAGAAGGGCATTGCAGTGATTGGCTTGCTGTCCGCGGCGTCACAGGGGCTATAAAGGGGCGTTCCCGCCGACCGCCATGTTACTGCTGCTGATCTGAGCTTAGGGAGAGGTTACTGCCGCTTCGTCAGAAGCAGGGATAGCGTTAGGCAGGGTCCATTAACCACCAAACCGCTTGTGCTGTAGCGATTTCCACAGCCCAACACCACCTTCCGTGTGCAGGGACAGTGGAAGCTACATTTTTTTTTTTTCCTCAGCGCTGTAGCTCATTGGGCTGCCCTAGAAGGCTCCCTGATAGCTGCATTGCTGTGTGTACGCCGCTGTGCAAACCAACTGCTTTTTTCAAAGCACAAATCCTCTTGTTCCTTCCTTTCTGCACAGCTATCTTGTTTGTTTGTCCACACTTTTTATTTAATTTGTGCATCAGTCCACTCCTTATTGCTGCCTGCCATACATGGCTGAGATTACTGCAGGGAGATAGTAATTGAAGGACAGTTCCTTTTTTTTTTTTTTGTGGGAGATTAAGATTGGCATTTCTGCTAGAGTGCCATCCCTGTCCGTGTCATCTCTCACTCAGTGGGCCATAGAAAGCCTATTTATTTTTTTGCTTGATTTGGGTTCTAAAATCTACCTGAAAAAATCACTACATCAATCAGTGGGAGAAAAATATTGGCCTCAGGGCTTGTGTGCCACTCCTTACTCCTGTGTGTGCCATCTCTCACTCAGTGGGCCATAGAAAGCCTATTTATTGTTTTGCTTGATTTGGGTTCCAAAATCTACCTGAAAAATCACATCAATCAGTGGGAGAAAAATATTGGCCTCAGGGCTTGTGTGCCACTCCTGACTCCTGTGTGTGCCATCTCTCACTCAGTGGGCCATAGAAAGCCTATTAATTTTTTTGCTTGATTTGGGTTCTAAATTCTACCTGAAAAAATCAATAAATCAATCAGTGGGAGATTAATATTGGCCTTTGGGCTTGTGTGCCAGTCCTAAGCGTGCCATCTCTCTCAGATAGTGGGCCATAGAAAGCCTATTTATTATTTTTTTTATTGGGTTTATAAATTTTCCCTGGAAAAAAAAAAAAAAGTTGGAGATTAATATTGGCCTCTGGGCTTGGGTGCCAGTCCTGAGCGTGCCATCTCTCTCACAAATAGTGGGCCATAGAAAGCCTATTTATTTTTTTGGTTGATTTGGGTTCTAAATTCTACCAGAAAAAATCAATAAATCAATCAGTGGGAGATTAATATTGGCCTTTGGGCTTGTGTGCCAGTCCTAAGCGTGCCATCTCTCTCTCTCAGATAGTGGGCCATAGAAAGCCTATTTATTATTTTTTTTATTGGGTTTATAAATTTTCCCTGGAAAAAAAAAAAAAAGTGGGAGATTAATATTGGCCTCTGGGCTTGTGTGCCAGTCCTGAGCGTGCCATCTCTCTCACAAATAGTGGGCCATAGAAAGCCTATTTATTTTTTTGGTTGATTTGGGTTCTAAATTCTACCTGAAAAAATCAATAAATCAATCAGTGGGAGATAAATATTGGCCTCTGGGCTTGTGTGCCATTCCTGACTCCTGTGTGCGTCCTCTCACACTCAGTGGGCCCTACAAAGCCTATTTTTTTTTTATTTGTTTTCTAAATTCTCCCTGAAACAATCATTTTATTTTATTTGGTTTCTAAATTATTCCTGAAAAAATCATTTTTTTTGTATTTTTTTTTTTTAAAGTCTCCCTGAAAAAAAAAAAAAAATCAAATCAGTGGGAGATTAATATTGCCCTTTCTGCTTGTGTGCCAGTCTTGACTCCTGGGTGTGCCATCTCTCTCTCTCCAATTGTGGGCCATAGAAAGCCTATTAATTTTTTTGCTTGATTTGGGTTCCAAAATCTACCTGAAAAAATCACTAAATCAATCAGTGGGAGATAAATATTGGCCTCTGGGCTTGTGTGCCACTCCTGACTCCTGTGTGCGTCCTCTCTCACTCAGTGGGCCCTACAAAGCCTATTTTTTTTTAATTTGTTTTCTAAATTCTCCCTGAAACAATCATTTTATTTTATTTTGTTTCTAAATTCTTCCTGAAAAATTCATTTTTTTGTATTTTTTTTTTCTAAAGTCTCCCTGAAAAAAAAAAAAATCAAATCAGTGGGAGATTAATATTGCCCTTTCTGCTTTTGTGCCAGTCTTGACTTCTGGGTGTGCAATCTCTCTCTCTCCAATTGTGGGCCATAGAAAGCCTATTAATTTTTTTGCTTGATTTGGGTTCCAAAATCTACCTGAAAAAATCACTAAATCAATCAGTGGGAGATAAATATTGGCCTCTGGGCTTGTGTGCCACTCCTGACTCCTGTGTGCGTCCTCTCTCACTCAGTGGGCCCTACAAAGCCTATTTTTTTTTTATTTGTTTTCTAAATTCTCCCTGAAACAATCATTTTATTTTATTTTGTTTCTAAATTCTTCCTGAAAAATTCATTTTTTGTATTTTTTTTTTCTAAAGTCTCCCTGAAAAAAAAGAAAAAATCAAATCAGTGGGAGATTAATATTGCCCTTTCTGCTGTGCCAGTCTTGACTCCTGGGTGTGCCATCTCTCTCTCTCCAATTGTGGGCCATAGAAAGCCTATTAATTTTTTTGCTTGATTTGGGTTCCAAAATCTACCTGAAAAAATCACTAAATCAATCAGTGGGAGATAAATATTGGCCTCTGGGCTTGTGTGCCACTCCTGACTCCTGTGTGCGTCCTCTCTCACTCAGTGGGCCATAGAAAGCCTATTTTTTTTTTATTTGTTTTCTAAATTCTCCCTGAAACAATCATTTCATTTTATTTGGTTTCTAAATTCTTCCTGAAAAATTCATTTTTTTGTATTTTTTTTTTCTAAAGTCTCCCTGAAAAAAAACAAAAAAAACAAATCAGTGGGAGATTAATATTGCCCTTTCTGCTTGTGTGCCAGTCTTGACTCCTGGGTGTGCCATCTCTCTCTCTCTCTCCAATTGTGGGCCATAGAAAGCCTATTTATTTTTTTGCTTGATTTGGGTTCCAAAATCTACCTGAAAAAATCACTAAATCAATCAGTGGGAGATAAATATTGGCCTCTGGGCTTGTGTGCCACTCCTGACTCCTGTGTGCGTCCTCTCTCACTCAGTGGGCCATAGAAAGCCTATTTTTTTTTTATTTGTTTTCTAAATTCTCCCTGAAACAATCATTTCATTTTATTTGGATTATAAATTCTTCCTTAAAAAATCATTTTTTTTTATTATTTTTTTTTTCTAAAGTCTCCCTTTAAAAAAAAAAAAAAAAATCAGTGGGAGATTAATATTTACATTTGCGCTTCAGTGACAGTCCTGCGTGTGTGGCATCTCTCTCATTTGTTGCCACCAACAACAGAGTGTGTAACATTGTGCCTGATTTTCGTTGTGGTCTCACCCACCTGTAAAGGGGTAGCTAAATCATACTGAAGTTATAGCTCACCGTGTAAGTTGTGTGACAGCAACAAATACCGTTAGTTTGGTAACGTTTTTAAAAAAATGAGGAAGTCTGGTGGAAGAGGTCGTGGCCGGGGGCGTTCATTGTCAGCTGGTAATGAGGGTAGTGGTAGTGGTGGAGCATCAGGTGGTCGTGGGAAAAAAATATTGCACCTAAGTCTGGAGCTGTGGAGCCAGGTTCGTCGTCTGGCTACACAAGGCCTCGAACGCTCCCTTTTCTGGGAGTAGGAAAACCGCTTTTAAAGCCGGAGCAGCAAGAGCAAGTTTTGGCTTATCTTGCTGACTCAGCCTCTAGCTCTTTTGCCTCCTCTCGTGAAACTGGTAAAAGTAAAAGCAGCGCGTCGTTAGTGGATGTTCACGGTCAGGGACAAGTCGCTTCCTTGTCCTCTTCAGCAAAAACAACAACAGAGAAGAATGCAGCAGGCGACACAACGGGTTACTCCATGGAGCTCTTTACACATACCGTCCCTGGCTTAGAAAGTGAAGCAGTTAACAGTCCATGCCCATTACAAGTTGAATCTGACATGGAGTGCACTGATGCACAGCCACAGCCAGACTACTATGCTGGTCCTTTGACTCAGACCACAACATTGCCCTCGCAGGGTGCTGATCAAGAATCAGACCCTGATGAGACTATGTTGCCCCATCACGAACGCTATACCACCGACCGACACGGTGACACAGACGAAGTTGCACACGAGCTACAAGAAGAGGTAATAGATGACCCAGTTCTTGACCCCGATTGGCAGCCATTGGGGGAACAGGGTGCAGGCGGCAGCAGTTCTGAAGCGGAGGAGGAGGGGCCGCAGCAGGCATCAACATCGCAACAGGTTCCATCTGCCGGGCCCGTATCTTGCCCAAAACGCGTGGCAAAGTCAAAACCTGTTGGAGGACAGCGTGGCCATCCGGTTAAAGCTCAGTCTGCAATGCCTGAAAAGGTATCCGATGCTAGAAAGAGTGCAGTCTGGCATTTTTTTAAACAACATCCAATTGATCAGCGCAAAGTCATCTGTCAAAAATGTTCAACTACCTTAAGCAGAGGGCAGAATCTGAAAAGTCTCAAAACAAGTTGCATGCATAGACATTTAACCACCATGCATTTGCAAGCTTGGACTAACTACCAAACGTCCCTTAAGGTTGTAGCACCCTCGGCCAATAAAGCTAGTCATCAACGCAACATCCCTTCCGGCAGTGTAGGGCCACCATTTTCTGCACCACCTGCAGTATCTGTGCAGGTTTCTTTGCCAGGCCAAAGCAGTCAGGGTCAGGGAATCACCAGTTTCGTAGTAGGAAACACTGCATCTAGGGCACCGGCGGCAACAATACCATCTCCCACCGTCTCTCAGTCTGCCATGTCCACCGGCACCCCTGCTAGTTCCACGATCTCCAGCTCTCCAGTCCAGCTCACCCTACATGAGACTATGGTTAGAAAAAGGAAGTACTTAGCCTCGCATCCGCGTACACAGGGTTTGAACGCCCACATAGCTAGACTAATCTCGTTAGAGATGATGCCCTACCGGTTAGTTGAAAGCGAAGCTTTCAAAGCCCTGATGGACTACGCTGTACCACGCTACGAGCTACCCAGTCGACACTTTTTTTCCAGAAAAGCCATCCCAGCCCTCCACCAGCATGTTAAAGAGCGCATCATCCATGCACTCAGGCAATCTGTGAGCACAAAGGTGCACCTGACAACAGATGCATGGACCAGTAGGCATGGCCAGGGACGTTACGTGTCCATCACGGCACACTGGGTAAATGTGGTGGATGCAGGGTCCACAGGGGACAGCAAGTTTGGGACAGTTCTGCCTAGCCCACGGTCTAGGAAACAGTTGGCTGTAGCCGTTCGCACCCCCTCCTCCTCCTCCTCGTCCTCCTGCAGAAGCGAGACCTCGTCCACAGACCGCAGTCGCACAACCACTCCATCCGCAGCTGCCACTGTTGCACACCAGGTCTCCCATTATGGGGCAGCTACTGGCAAACGTCAGCAGGCTGTATTGGCTATGAAGTGTTTGGGCGACAACAGACACACCGCTGAAGTTCTGTCCGAGTTCTTTCAGAAAGAAACGCAGTCGTGGCTGGGCACTGTAGATCTTGAGGCAGGCAAGGTAGTGAGTAGTGTTGAGCGATACCTTCCGATATCGGAAAGTATCGGTTGGGATCGGCCGATATTCAAAAAATATCGGATATCGCCGATACCGATACCCGATCCCAATGCAAGTCAATGGGACCAAAATATCGGAATTAAAATAAACCCTTTCTTTCCTTGTAGGTTCATTCTACATCAAGGAAAACAACTAAGAATAATGTAGGATGTATTGTGGGAGGTGGCGGAGACATTAAAGGCAATGAGGTTTAGCCCAATCAAATAGAATAGCATGTTTTTTTTTTTTTTAAAGACGTTCGGAGTGAAAAAGATATTGAGTATGTAAATTTTTTTTTATTTTGTCAGATATTGATGTTTCACTATTCCACGCCCTTCCCCTTCTTTTTTTTCTTTTTTTTTTTTACTTTTCCCACACTTTCATCTTCATCATCATCAGCATCTTTGACATCAACTTCTTCTTCACCTTATTCATCTTCTTCTTCATCTTCTACCTATTTTTTTTTTTTATTACATTCTTCATATTCATTTTATTCAACTATTATTATTCTTCCTATTCTACATATTCTTTTTATTCCACTGTTATTATTCTTCCTATTCTACTTCTTCATCATATTCTCATTTGTGACAGGCATTCCCTTAGTTGTTATCTATAAAAGTTGGAAGATTACACCTTCCGTTCTGCCAGTCACAAAAGTTACATTTGTCCGCGTTCAGTTTGGCCTGCAGCATCAGGCTTTATCCAGGGGCACCACGAGGAGGAACGGACTCACCCCCATACACTGCTTAGTCTTCTTCTGCATATAATTTAGATAATATCTTTTGCTCTGATATTAAGTCTTATGCTTAATGTTCTTCTGCTCTTTGTTCTGCAGCCTCTTGTTCTTCTGCTTCTCGGTCTTCCATGTCGTCGTCTCCAGGGTCGTCGTCTCCAGTGTCGTCATCTCCGCCGTCGTCGTCTCAGCCGTCGTCGTCTCCGCCGCCGTCGTCTCCACCGTCGTCATCGGGGTGGTCTTCCGGGTCGTCGTCGTCGTCATCGGGGTGGTCTTCCGGGTCGTCGTCATCGGGGTGGTCTTCCGGGTCGTCGACTTTAGGGTCTTAAACTTGGAAATGTAGCAGAAGGTACAAGAAGGCTGAGAAAATGCCAAGAACCAGCTGATGGAACTGGAACTCGGATGGCTACCCGAAGGTTCAAGAGCCTATGGAACTACCGAGGACCAGCTGACGTTACTGGAACCCGGTTACTAAGCAGGAGGTACCCGTGCTAAAAAGCACTACCAAGGACCGCCTGGCGTTGGCGGAACTCGGATACCCAGAAGGAGGCACCTAAGCCAAAGGCTCTGCCCGGAACCAGCTGACGTTACTGGAACCAGGATGGGGAGCAGAAGGTACAAGAGCAAAAGACACTGCCGAGAACCAGCTGACGGTACTGGAACCCGGATGGGTAGCCGAAGGTCCAAGAGCCAATGGAACTACCGAGGACCAGCTGACGTTACTGGAACCCGGTTACTAAGCAGGAGGTACCCGTGCCTGAAAGCACTACCAAGGACCACCTGACGTTGGTGGAACTTGGATACCCAGAAGGAGGCACCTAAGCCAAAGGCTCTGCCCGGAACCAGCTGACGGTACTGGAACCAGGATGGGGAGCAGAAGGTACAAGAGCAAAAGACACTGCCGAGAACCAGCTGACGGTGCTGGAACCAGGTGGTGGACCCGAAGGCCCACAGGAGAGGAGAGAACAGCTAGGCCGCGAGGCAGCCGCAGTTACCGAACCCCAACAGTCCTACAGGGGGAGCTGGGCCTACTGGCACTACAGAACCAGCCTTGACTACCAGTTCACGCAGCCCACATAGGAAGCTCCTAAACTGGAGGCACCCTGGAGTTGGCTAACCCGACTGCAACACGACGGGGCAAACATAGGCGTCTCAGCGAGTTTGACACACCCCGGAAACAGCTGACGGTGCTGAAACCAGGTTTGGCACGAGGGAGTACCTGTGACAAAAACACTGCCGAGAACCAGCTGGCGGTGCTGGAACCCAGATGCGTTGCCCCAGTGTGCAAGAGCCAATGGCACGACCGAGGACCAGCTGACGGTGCTGGAACACGGTTACTAAGCTGTAGGTGCCCGTGCTTAAAAGCACTACCAAGGACCGCCTGACGTTGGCGGAACTCGGATACCCAGGAGGAGGCACCTAAGCCAAAGGCTCGGCCCGGAACCAGCTGACGGTGCTGGAACCAGGTGGTGGACCCCAAGGCCCACAGGAGAGGAGAGAACAGCTAGGCCGCGAGGCAGCCGCAGTTACCGAACCCCAACAGTCCTACAGGGGGAGCCGGGCCTACTGGCACTACAGAACCAGTCTTGACTACCAGTTCACGCAGCCCACATAGGAAGCTCCTAAACTGGAGGCACCCTGGAGTTGGCAAACCCGACCGCACCACGACGGGGCAAGCATAGGCGTCTCAGCGAGCTTGACACAACCCGGAAACAGCTGACGGTGCTGAAACCAGGCTTGGCACGAGGGAGTACCTGTGACAAGAACACTGCCGAGAACCAGCTGGCGGTGCTGGAACCCAGATGCGTTGCCCCAGTGTGCAAGAGCCAATGGCACGACCGAGGACCAGCTGGCGGTGCTGGAACCCGGTTACTAAGCTGTAGGTGCCCGCGCTTAAAAGCACTACCAAGGACCGCCTGACGTTGGCGGAACTCGGATACCCAGGAGGAGGCACCTAAGCCAAAGGCTCGGCCTGGAACCAGCTGACGGTGCTGGAACCAGGTGGTGGACCCGAAGGCCCACAGGAGAGGAGAGAACAGCTAGGCCGCGAGGCAGCCGCAGTTACCGAACCCCAACAGTCCTACAGGGGGAGCTGGGCCTACTGGCACTACAGAACCAGCCTTGACTACCAGTTCACGCAGCCCACATAGGAAGCTCCTAAACTGGAGGCACCCTGGAGTTGGCTAACCCGACTGCAACACGACGGGGCAAACATAGGCGTCTCAGCGAGTTTGACACACCCCGGAAACAGCTGACGGTGCTGAAACCAGGTTTGGCACGAGGGAGTACCTGTGACAAAAACACTGCCGAGAACCAGCTGGCGGTGCTGGAACCCAGATGCGTTGCCCCAGTGTGCAAGAGCCAATGGCACGACCGAGGACAAGCTGACGGTGCTGGAACACGGTTATTAAGCTGTAGGTGCCCGCGCTTAAAAGCACTACCAAGGACCGCCTGACGTTGGCGGAACTCGGATACCCAGGAGGAGGCACCTAAGCCAAAGGCTCGGCCCGGAACCAGCTGACGGTGCTGGAACCAGGTGGTGGACCCCAAGGCCCACAGGAGAGGAGAGAACAGCTAGGCCGCGAGGCAGCCGCAGTTACCGAACCCCAACAGTCCTACAGGGGGAGCTGGGCCTACTGGCACTACAGAACCAGCCTTGACTACCAGTTCACGCAGCCCACATAGGAAGCTCCTAAACTGGAGGCACCCTGGAGTTGGCTAACCCAACCGCACCACGACGGGGCAAGCATAGGCGTCTCAGCGAGCTTGACACAACCCGGAAACAGCTGACGATGCTGAAACCAGGCTTGGCACGAGGGAGTACCTGTGACAAGAACACTGCCGAGAACCAGCTGGCGGTGCTGGAACCCAGATGCGTTGCCCCAGTGTGCAAGAGCCAATGGCACGACCGAGGACCAGCTGGCGGTGCTGGAACCCGGTTACTAAGCTGTAGGTGCCCGCGCTTAAAAGCACTACCAAGGACCGCCTGACGTTGGCGGAACTCGGATACCCAGGAGGAGGCACCTAAGCCAAAGGCTCGGCCTGGAACCAGCTGACGGTGCTGGAACCAGGTGGTGGACCCCAAGGCCCACAGGAGAGGAGAGAACAGCTAGGCCGCGAGGCAGCCGCAGTTACCGAACCCCAACAGTCCTACAGGGGGAGCTGGGCCTACTGGCACTACAGAACCAGCCTTGACTACCAGTTCACGCAGCCCACATAGGAAGCTCCTAAACTGGAGGCACCCTGGAGTTGGCTAACCCGACCGCACCACGACGGGGCAAGCATAGGCATCTCAGCGAGCTTGACACAACCCGGAAACAGCTGACGGTGCTGAAACCAGGCTTGGCACGAGGGAGTACCAGTGACAAGAACACTGCCGAGAACCAGCTGGCGGTGCTGGAACCCAGATGCGTTGCCCCAGTGTGCAAGAGCCAATGGCACGACCGAGGACCAGCTGGCGGTGCTGGAACCCGGTTACTAAGCTGTAGGTGCCCGCGCTTAAAAGCACTACCAAGGACCGCCTGACGTTGGCGGAACTCGGATACCCAGGAGGAGGCACCTAAGCCAAAGGCTCGGCCTGGAACCAGCTGACGGTGCTGGAACCAGGTGGTGGACCCCAAGGCCCACAGGAGAGGAGAGAACAGCTAGGCCGCGAGGCAGCCGCAGTTACCGAAGCCCAACAGTCCTACAGGGGGAGCTGGGCCTACTGGCACTACAGAACCAGCCTTGACTACCAGTTCACGCAGCCCACATAAGAAGCTCCTAAACTGGAGGCACCCTGGAGTTGGCTAACCCGACCGCACCACGACGGGGCAAGCATAGGCGTCTCAGTGAGCTTGACACAACCCGGAAACAGCTGACGGTGCTGAAACCAGGCTTGGCACGAGGGAGTACCTGTGACAAGAACACTGCCGAGAACCAGCTGGCGGTGCTGGAACCCAGATGCGTTGCCTATTAATGATTGTCTTCCTAGAGCCCCAACTAGCGGTGTTGGAGCTAAGGGTAAGCAGTGGGAGCAGAGTGTAGGCCGAAGCCTGCACTGGAGGCAGCTTTGTGTCTGCGTTGCGTTTGCAGGACACTTTGCCGGCTACACAGTGGGGGAACAGCTGGCGTTGCTGAACCCCACTAACACAATGGCGTGTGTTTTTCTCTGTGCAGCTAGCACTTGCGGTCAAAAACTAGCGATGTTAGAGCCCGTGTTGAAGCAGGAGGAGGAGGAAAGGAGCAGAGTGTAGGCCGAAGCCTATTTGAACCAATTTCAAAGGATACCTTTAACCCCCCCTCAGGTGTTACAAAGTACAAGAGACACACCTTGTGCAGTATTAATGCTGCACAAGTGAAAGGTTGCTCTATTAATTTGTCTACTTGCACACGCTGAATGAAAGACGTACACAATTTAGCCCATTCTACAGTCAAACTGTAGTGGATGCGTGACTTGGCTTTTTAAGGAGACGCAGCACAGGTGTCCCAAATAACGCCTTGGTGCTTGGCGCAGCTTCCTGAGCGTTGTTATTTGCTGTACAGGAGTCTGCGCTCTTGTGTTATCCCTTGGCAATGCCCTGTTAGAGCTGCCCGTCTTATGACCTCATTTCATGTTGGCCGGTGCGGTTAACGATGGCCATAAATCCCAGACCCACAGTGCCTTTTCATAAAGTCACACTGCGGTGCTGTGATTCGTGGCCTTGAGCAGTAAATATTTTGGCCGCTCACACACGTCCTTACACCTGCTTCAGACTGGGCGGCCTCTGCTGATCCCTTCTCGCATGCCGCGGCCATGAGGCTGCACAGTCTGAAGAAGGCGGAAGGAGATGAGTTAAGACAGGTGAAGATATGCACTGCTCGTGCCCATCAATCACACCCTCGCAGTCAAAATAAGACAACGAGGAGCATTGTTTCAGGCAGGGCGGACGCACAGGCGCAACAAGCCAACCAATGATGTCAGAAGACGGGAAGCGCTACCAAGGGGGGTGCTGCGTATCATTAGAAAGGAAAGTCACACCTCAGGGACAGTGGAATGGTCTCAATGAGACACATTTTGTACGTTTTGAGTTCCACGTGGGCAAGGACAAAAAGTCAGCCACCTTGTACAAATGCAGCAGTACTGCTGTACAAGGTGGCTGTTATACATAGAAACAATTGGGGGTGGGGGGCAGGCTCCCTTCAATTTCAGTTCATGTGCCTGCGTGGCGTTTGCAGGTCACGTTGCAAGCTACACAGCAGGGGAACAGCTGGCGTTGCTGAACCCCACTGACACATTGACTGGTGTTTTTCTCTGTGCAGCTCGCATGTCCGGGCAAAAACTGGCGGTGTTAGAGCCCAGGGTCAGCAGGAGGAGGAGAGGAGCAATGTGTAGGCCGAAGCCTGCACTGGTGGCAGCTTTTGGTCAGTTGTGCCAGCGTGGCTTGTGCTGGACACGATGCCGGCTACACAGCGGGGGAACAGCTGGCGGTGCTGAACCCCACTAACACATTGGCTGGTGTTTTTCTCTGTGCAGCTAGCATGTCCGGGCAGAAACTGGCGTTGTTTGAGCCCAGGGTCAACAGGAGGAGGAGAGGAGCAAAGTGTAGGCCGAAGCCTGCACTGGTGGCAGCTTTTGTTCTGTTGTGCCAGCGTGGCTTGTGCTGGACACGTTGCCGACTACACAGCAGGGAAACAGCTGGCGGTGCTGAACCCCACTAACACATTGGCTGGTGTTTTTCTCTGTGCAGCTAGCAGTTCCGGGCAAAAACTAGCGGTGTTTGAGCCCAGGGTCAGCAGGAGGAGGAGAGGAGCAGAGTGTAGGCCGAAGCCTAGTTGAACCAATTTCAAAGGTTACCTTTAACCCCCCCCTTAGGTGTTGCAAGGTACAAGAGCCACACCTTGAACAGCATTAATGATTCACAAGTCAAAGGTTGCTCTATTTAATTTTGCTCCTTGCACACGCTGAATTAAACACGTACACTATTTAGCCCATTATACTGTCAAACAGTAGTGGAGGCGTGACTACTAGTCTTTTTAAGGAGACGCAGCACAGGTGTACAAATTTACACCTAGATGCTGTGCGCAGATTCCTTACCGTTGTTATTTGCAGTACAGGAAACTGCGCTCTTGTGTTATCCCTTGGCAATACCCTGTTAGTGCAGGCCGTCTCATGACCTCATTTCATGTTGGCCGCTGCGGTTAACGATGGCCATAAATCCCAGACCCACAGTGGCTTTTCCTAAAGTCACACTGCGGTGCTGGGATTCGTGGCCTTGTGCAGTAAATATGTTCGCCGCTCACACATGTCCTTACACCTGCTTCAGACTGGGCGGCCTCAGCTGATCCCTTATCGCATGCCGCGGCCATAAGGCCGCACAGTCAGAAGAAGGCGGAAGGAGGGGAGTGAAGACAGGGGAACATATGCACTGCTCGTGCCCATCAATCACACCCTCGCAGTCAAAATATATGAGACAACGGGGGGCGTTGTGTCGGGCAGGGGGGACGCACAGGCACAGCCAGCCAACCAATGATGTCAGGAGACGGGCAGCGCTAACAATGGGGGTGCTGCGTGTCATTAAAAAGGAAAGTCACACCTCAGGGACATTGTAATGGTCTGTAATGAGACACATTTTGTACTTGTTGAGTTCCACGTGTGCAAGGAGAAAAAGTCAGCCACCTTGTACAAATGCAGCAGTACTGCTGTACAAGGTGGCTGTTATACATAGAAACACCTGGGGGGGTGGGGGGCAGGCTCCCTTCAATTTCAGTTCATGTGCCTGCGTGGCGTTTGCAGGACACATTGCCAGCTACACAGCAGGGGAACAGCTGGCGGTGCTGAACCCCACTAACACATTGGCTGGTGTTTTTCTCTGTGCAGCTAGCATGTCCGGGCAGAAACTGGCGTTGTTTGAGCCCAGGGTCAGCAGGAGGAGGAGAGGAGCAAAGTGTAGGCCGAAGCCTGCACTGGTGGCAGCTTTTGGTCAGTTGTGCCAGCGTGGCTTGTGCTGGACACGATGCCGACTACACAGCAGGGGAACAGCTGGCGGTGCTGAACCCCACTAACACATTGGCTGGTGTTTTTCTCTGTGCAGCTAGCATGTCCGGGCAGAAACTGGCGTTGTTTGAGCCCAAGGTCAGCAGGAGGAGGAGAGGAGCAAAGTGTAGGCCGAAGCCTGCACTGGTGGCAGCTTTTGTTCTGTTGTGCCAGCGTGGCTTGTGCTGGACACGTTGCCGACTACACAGCAGGGGAACAGCTGGCGTTGCTCAACCCCACTAACACATTGACTGGTGTTTTTCTCTGTGCAGCTAGCAGTTCCGGGCAAAAACTAGCGGTGTTTGAGCCCAGGGTCAGCAGGAGGAGGAGAGGAGCAGAGTGTAGGCCGAAGCCTAGTTGAACCAATTTCAAAGGTTACCTTTAACCCCCCCCTCAGGTGTTGCAAGGTACAAGAGCCACACCTTGAACAGCCTTAATGATGCACAAGTCAAAGGTTGCTCTATTTAATTTTGCTCCTTGCACACGCTGAATTAAACACGTACACTATTTAGCCCATTATACTGTCAAACAGTAGTGGAGGCGTGACTACTAGTCTTTTTAAGGAGACGCAGCACAGGTGTACAAATTTACACCTAGGTGCTGTGCGCAGATTCCTTACCGTTGTTATTTGCAGTACAGGAAACTGCGCTCTTGTGTTATCCCTTGGCAATACCCTGTTAGTGCAGGCCGTCTCATGACCTCATTTCATGTTGGCCGGTGCGGTTAAGGATGGCCATAAATCCCAGACCCACAGTGGCTTTTCCTAAAGTCACACTGCGGTGCTGGGATTCGTGGCCTTGTGCAGTAAATATGTTCGCCGCTCACACATGTCCTTACACCTGCTTCAGACTGGGCGGCCTCAGCTGATCCCTTATCGCATGCCGCGGCCATGAGGCCGCACAGTCAGAAGAAGGCGGAAGGAGGGGAGTGAAGACAGGGGAACATATGCACTGCTCGTGCCCATCAATCACACCCTCGCAGTCAAAATATATGAGACAACGGGGGGCGTTGTGTCGGGCAGGGGGGACGCACAGGCACAGCCAGCCAACCAATGATGTCAGGAGACGGGCAGCGCTAACAATGGGGGTGCTGCGTGTCATTAAAAAGGAAAGTCACACCTCAGGGACATTGTAATGGTCTGTAATGAGACACATTTTGTACTTGTTGAGTTCCACGTGTGCAAGGAGAAAAA
Source organism: Ranitomeya imitator (assembly GCF_032444005.1). Lineage (NCBI taxonomy): Eukaryota > Metazoa > Chordata > Amphibia > Anura > Dendrobatidae > Ranitomeya > Ranitomeya imitator. The sequence goes on along the minus strand of NC_091282.1, from coordinate 793,254,732 downwards.
GTCAGCCACCTTGTACAAATGCAGCAGTACTGCTGTACAAGGTGGCTGTTATACATAGAAACACCTGGGGGGTGGGGGGCAGGCTCCCTTCAATTTCAGTTCATGTGCCTGCGTGGCGTTTGCAGGACACGTTGCCAGCTACACAGCAGGGGAACAGCTGGCGGTGCTGAACCCCACTAACACATTGGCTGGTGTTTTTCTCTGTGCAGCTAGCATGTCCGGGCAGAAACTGGCGTTGTTTGAGCCCAGGGTCAGCAGGAGGAGGAGAGGAGCAAAGTGTAGGCCAAAGCCTGCACTGGTGGCAGCTTTTGGTCAGTTGTGCCAGCGTGGCTTGTGCTGGACACATAGTAACATAGTAACATAGTAACATAGTAACATAGTTAGTAAGGCCGAAAAAAGACATTTGTCCATCCAGTTCAGCCTATATTCCATCATAATAAATCCCCAGATCTACGTCCTTCTACAGAACCTAATTGTATGATACAATATTGTTCTGCTCCAGGAAGACATCCAGGCCTCTCTTGAACCCCTCGACTGAGTTCGCCATCACCACCTCCTCAGGCAAGCAATTCCAGATTCTCACTGCCCTAACAGTAAAGAATCCTCTTCTATGTTGGTGGAAAAACCTTCTCTCCTCCAGACGCAAAGAATGCCCCCTTGTGCCCGTCACCTTCCTTGGTATAAACAGATCCTCAGCGAGATATTTGTATTGTCCCCTTATATACTTATACATGGTTATTAGATCGCCCCTCAGTCGTCTTTTTTCTAGACTAAATAATCCTAATTTCGCTAATCTATCTGGGTATTGTAGTTCTCCCATCCCCTTTATTAATTTTGTTGCCCTCCTTTGTACTCTCTCTAGTTCCATTATATCCTTCCTGAGCACCGGTGCCCAAAACTGGACACAGTACTCCATGTGCGGTCTAACTAGGGATTTGTACAGAGGCAGTATAATGCTCTCATCATGTGTATCCAGACCTCTTTTAATGCACCCCATGATCCTGTTTGCCTTGGCAGCTGCTGCCTGGCACTGGCTGCTCCAGGTAAGTTTATCATTAACTAGGATCCCCAAGTCCTTCTCCCTGTCAGATTTACCCAGTGGTTTCCCATTCAGTGTGTAATGGTGACATTGATTCCTTCTTCCCATGTGTATAACCTTACATTTATCATTGTTAAACCTCATCTGCCACCTTTCAGCCAAAAGTTTCCAACTTATCCAGATCCATCTGTAGCAGAATACTATCTTCTCTTGTATTAACTGCTTTACATAGTTTTGTATCATCTGCAAATATCGATATTTTACTGTGTAAACCTTCTACCAGATCATTAATGAATATGTTGAAGAGAACAGGTCCCAATACTGACCCCTGCGGTACCCCACTGGTCACAGCGACCCAGTTAGAGACTATACCATTTATAACCACCCTCTGCTTTCTATCACTAAGCCAGTTACTAACCCATTTACACACAATTTCCCCCAGACCAAGCATTCTCATTTTCGACACGATGCCGACTACACAGCAGGGGAACAGCTGGCGGTGCTGAACCCCACTAACACATTGGCTGGTGTTTTTCTCTGTGCAGCTAGCATGTCCGGGCAGAAACTGGCGTTGTTTGAGCCCAGGGTCAGCAGGAGGAGGAGAGGAGCAAAGTGTAGGCCGAAGCCTGCACTGGTGGCAGCTTTTGGTCAGTTGTGCCAGCGTGGCTTGTGCTGGACACGATGCCGACTACACAGCAGGGGAACAGCTGGCGGTGCTGAACCCCACTAACACATTGGCTGGTGTTTTTCTCTGTGCAGCTAGCATGTCCGGGCAGAAACTGGCGTTGTTTGAGCCCAGGGTCAGCAGGAGGAGGAGAGGAGCAAAGTGTAGGCCGAAGCCTGCACTGGTGGCAGCTTTTGGTCAGTTGTGCCAGCGTGGCTTGTGCTGGACACGATGCCGACTACACAGCAGGGGAACAGCTGGCGGTGCTGAACCCCACTAACACATTGGCTGGTGTTTTTCTCTGTGCAGCTAGCAGTTCCGGGCAGAAACTAGCGGTGTTTGAGCCCAGGGTCAGCAGGAGGAGTAGAGGAGCAGAGTGTAGGCCGAAGCCTAGTTGAACCAATTTCAAAGGTTACCTTTAACCCCCCCTCAGGTGTTGCAAGGTACAAGAGCCACACCTTGAACAGCATTAATGATGCACAAGTCAAAGGTAGCTCTATTTAATTTTGCTCCTTGCACACGCTGAATAAAACACGTACACTATTTAGCCCATTATACTGTCAAACAGTAGTGGAGGCGTGACTACTAGTCTTTTTAAGGAGATGCAGCACAGGTGTCAAAATTTACACCTAGCTGCTGTGCGCAGATTCCTGAGCGTTGTTATTTGCTGTACAGGAGTCTGCGCTATTGTGATCCCTTGGCCATGCGCTGTGAGCGCTTCCTGTCTTCTGACCTCATTTAATGTCGGCCGTTACGGTTAGCGATGGACATGAATCCCAGACCCACAGTGTGTTTTCAAAAAATCACACTGCGTGGCTGGGATTCGTGGCCTTGTTCAGTAAATATGTTTGACGCTCACACATGTCCTTACACCTGCTTCAGACTGGGCGGCCTCATCTGATCCCTTATCGCCTGCCGCGGCCATGAGGACACCCAGTCTGAAGAAGGCGGAAGGAGATGAGTGAACACAGGCAAACATATGCACTGCACATGCCCATCAATCACACCCTCGCTGTTCAAAAAAATAAGACATCGTGGGGCGTTGTTTCGAGCAGGGCAGACGCACAGGCGCAGCCAGCTAACCAATGATGTCAAAAGACGGGCAGCGCTAACAAGGGTGGTGCTGCGTATCATTAGAAAGGAAAGTCACACCTCAGGGACAGTGGAATGGTCTCAATGAGACACATTTTGTACGTGTTGAGTTCCACGTGGGCAAGGAGAAAAAGTCAGCCACCTTGTACAAATGCAGCAGTACTGCTGTACAAGGTGGCTGTTTTACATAGAAACACCTGGGGGTGGGGGGCAGGCTCCCTTCAATTTCAGTTCATGTGCCTGCGTGGCGTTTGCAGGTCACGTTGCAAGCTACACAGCAGGGGAACTGCTGGCGTTGCTGAACCTCACTGACACATTGACTGGTGTTTTTCTCTGTGCAGCTCGCATGTCCGGGCAAAAACTGGCGGTGTTAGAGCCCAGGGTCAGCAGGAGGAGGAGAGGAGCAATGTGTAGGCCGAAGCCTGCACTGGTGGCAGCTTTTGGTCAGTTGTGCCAGCGTGGCTTGTGCTGGACACGATGCCGGCTACACAGCGGGGGAACAGCTGGCGGTGGTGAACCCCACTAACACATTGGCTGGTGTTTTTCTCTGTGCAGCTAGCACTTCCGGGCAGAAACTGGCGGTGTTTGAGCCCAGGGTCAGCAGGAGGAGGAGAGGAGCAGAGTGTAGGCCGAAGCCTGCACTGGTGGCAGCTTTTGGTCAGTTGTGCCAGCGTGGCTTGTGCTGGACACGATGCCGACTACACAGCAGGGGAACAGCTGGCGGTGCTGAACCTCACTAACACATTGACTGGTGTTTTTCTCTGTGCAGCTAGCAGTTCCGGGCAAAAACTAGCGGTGTTTGAGCCCAGGGTCAGCAGGAGAGGAGCAGAGTGTAGGCCGAAGCCTAGTTGAACCAATTTCAAAGGTTACCTTTAACCCCCCTCATGTGTTTCAAGGTAGAAGAGCCACACCTTGTGCAGCATTAATGCTGCACAAGTAAAAGGTTGCTCTATTTGTTTTGCTCCTTGCACACGCTGAATAAAACACGTACACTATTTAGCCCATTATACTGTCAAACAGTTGTGGAGGCGTGACTTGTCTTTTTAAGGAGACGCAGCACAGGTGTCAAAATTTGCACCTAGGTACTGGGCGCAGATTCCTGAGCGTTGTTATTTGCTGTACAGGAGTCTGCGCTATTGTGATCCCTTGGCCATGCGCTGTGAGCGCTTCCTGTCTTCTGACCTCATTTCATGTCGGCCGTTGCGGTTAGCGATGGACATGAATCCCAGACCCACAGTGTGTTTTCAAAAAATCACACTGCGTGGCTGGGATTCGTGGCCTTGTGCAGTAAATAGGTTTGCCGCTTACACATGTCCTTACACCTGCTCCAGACTGGGCGGCCTCAGCTGATCCCTTATCGCCTACCACGGCCAGGAGGCCGCACAGTCTGAAGAAGGCGGAAGGAGATGAGTTAAGACAGGCGAACATATGCACTGCTCGTGCCCATAAACCACACCCTCGCTGACAAAATAAATATGACAACGAGGGGCGTTGTTTCTAGCAGGGCGGATGCACAGGCGCAGCCAGCTAACCATGATGACAAAAGACGGGAAACGCTACCAAGGGGGGTGCTGCGTATCATTAGAAAGGAAAGTCACACCTCAGGGACAGTGGAATGGTCTCAATGAGACACATTTTGTACGTGTTGAGTTCCACGTGGGCAAGGAGAAAAAGTCAGCCACCTTGTACAAATGCAGCAGTACTGCTGTACTAGGTGGCTGTTATACATAGAAACACCTGGGGGGGTGGGGCCAGGTTCCCTTTAATTTCAGTTTATGTGCCTGCGTGGCGTTTGCAGGTCACGTTGCCGGCTACACAGCAGGGGAACAGCTGGCGTTGCTGAACCCCACTAACACATTGGCTGGTGTTTTTCTCTGTGCAGCTAGCACTTCCGGGCAAAAACTAGCGGTGTTTGAGCCCAGGGTCAGCAGGAGGAGGAGAGGAGCAGAGTGTAGGCCGAAGCCTGCACTGGTGGCAGCTTTTGTTCTGTTGTGCCAGCGTGGCTTGTGCTGGACACGTTGCCGACTACACAGCAGGGGAACAGCTGGCGGTGCTGAACCCCACTGACACATCACCTAGTGTTTTTTCTGTGTAAACAACACTTCCAGGTGGCAACTGACAGTGTTGAAACCCAGGGAATCAAAGAGGAGCAGAGTGTAGGCCGAAGCCTGCAGTGGAGCAAGTTGAAAGGGAACCTTTAACCCCCCCCCCCCCCCCAGGCATTTGTTGCTGAAAGAGCCATCTTGTACAGCAGTAATACTGCACATGGAAAATGGTGGCTCCGAAAATTATGCTCCTTGCAAACGCTGAAGTACACACTCATATAATGTGTCCCCTCACACCGTCAAACCATCCCGGAAGTGGGACTTTCCTTTGTAATGTGACACAGCACAGCCGTCATTCCAACCCCCTTGGTGCCGGGCGCCACCTCCTCAACGTTGTTTGGTTCTGTCACGGAGCCCGCGCTGTAATGTTATCCCTTGGCCATGCACAGTTAGCGGTGCCCGTCTTCTGACATCATGTAGGTGTCAGGCTGGCAGTGCCTGTGCGTCCAAGCTGCCCGAGATCCAACCTTGCAGTGTCATCTAATGTAGTCCCACTGCGGGCCAGGGATCCATGGGCATGCGCAGTGCATATCATCGCCTCTCACTCACCTCCTTCCTGCTTCTTCAGACTGTGCGGCGTCACGGCCGTGGCATGCTATTAGGGATCAGCTGACGCCGCCTAGTCTGAAGAAGCGTGAAGAAGGGGAGTGAGAGGCTAGTATATGCACTGCGCATGGCCATGGATACCAGGCCCACTGTGGGATCACATTAGACGACACTGCGAGGTGTGATTTCGGGCAGCGTGGACGCACAGGCGCAGCCAGGACGACAACAAATGATGTCAGAGGACGGGCAGCGCAAACTGTGCATGGCCAAGGGATAACATAACAGCGCAGGGTCCATGACGGAATCAAACAACGCTAAGGAGGCAGCGCACGGTGCCAAGGGGGTAGCAATGACGGCTGTGCTGCGTCACATTACAAAGGAAAGTCCCACCTCCGGGACGGTTGGACGGTGTGAGGGGACACATTACATGAGTGTGTAGTTCAGCGTTTGCAAGGAGCATAATTTCAAGAGCGACCTTTCCCTTGTGCAGTATTAGTGCTGCACATGGTGGCTCTTTCAGTAACAAACGCCTAGGGGGGGGGGACAGGTCCCCTTACATTTTAGTTGTGCCAGCGTGGCGGTCGCATGACACGTTGCCGGATACACAGCTGGGGATCAGCTGACGTTACTGAACCCCAATAACAGAGGAGCGACTGTTGACTGTGCACACAGCACTTCCAGGCACCAACTGGCGGTGTTAGAGCCCAGGGACAGCAGGAGGAGCAGATCGGAGGTATTGCCGCACACACAGCTGGGGATCAGCTGACGTTACTGAACCCCAATAACAGAGGAGCGACTGTTGACTGTGCACACAGCACTTCCAGGCACCAACTGGCGGTGTTAGAGCCCAGGGACAGCAGGAGGAGCAGATTGGAGGTATTGCCGCACACACAGCCGGGGATCAGCTGACGTTACTGAACCCCAATAACAGAGGAGCGACTGTTGACTGTGCACACAGCACTTCCAGGCACCAACTGGAGGTGTTAGAGCCCAGGGACAGCAGGAGGAGCAGATTGGAGGTATTGCCGCACACACAGCTGGGGATCAGCTGACGTTACTGAACCCCAATAACAGAGGAGCAACTGTTGACTGTGCACACAGCACTTCCAGGCACCAACTGGCGGTGTTAGAGCCCAGGGACAGCAGGAGGAGCAGAGGAACAGAGTATAGGCCGAAGCCTGATTGGAGCAAGTTGAAAGGAAACCTTTAACCCCCCCCCCCAAGACGTTTGTAGCTGAAAGAGCCATCTTGTGCAGCACTAAGGATGCAAAAGGAAAAGGTTGCTCTTTTAATTATGCTCCTTGCAAACACCGAAGTAAACACTAAAAATGTGTCCCTTTATACCGTTAAACCGTTCCGGAGGTGCGAATTTCCTTCGTAATGGGACACAGCACAGCTGTCATTCCTATCCCCTTGATGCCGTGCGCTGCCTCCTCAGCGTTGTTTTAAGCTGTCACTGAGCCTGCGCTGTTCTGTTAGCCCTTGGCCATGCCCAATTAGCGCTGCCTGTCTTCTGACATAATTTGGTGTCAGGCTGTCAATGCCTGTGCGTCCACGCTGCTCCAGATCCCACCTCGCAGTCTCGTCTAACGTAATCCCACTGCGGGCCTTGGAACCATCTGCATGCACAGTGCATAACCTCGACTCTCACTCCCCTCCTTCCCTCTTCTTCAGACTGTGCGGTGTCACGGCCGTGGCATGCTAGGGATCAGCTGACGGCGCACAGTCTAAAGAAGGCGGAGGGAAATGAGCGAGAGCCCGAGGGGAAGATATGCACTGCGCATGCCCATGGATCCCAGGCCCGCAGTGTGACTTAATCAGAAGACACTGCGAGGTGGGATCTCGGGCAGCGCGGCCGCACAGGCGCAGCCAGCCTGACACCAAATTATGTCAGAAGACAGGCAGCGCAAATAGGGCATGCCCAAGGGATAACAGAACAGCGCAGGCTCCGTGACAGCTTAAAACAACGCTGAGGAGGCAGCGCATGGCACCAAAGGGGTAGGAATGACGGCTGTGCTGCGTCACATTACGAAGGAAAGTCCCAGCTCCGGGACGGTATAACGGTATCAGTGAACACATTTTATAAGTGTTAAGTTCTGCGTGTGCAAAGAGCTAAAAAAAAAGAGCTACCTTTTCCTTGTGCAGCATTACTGCTGCACAAGATGGCTCTTTCAGTAACAAACGACGGGGGGGGGGGGGGGCGGGAACAGGTTCCCTTACATTTAGGTTGTTGTGCCAGCGTGGCGGTCGCAGGACACATTGCCGGCTACACAGCTGGGGATCAGCTGACGTTATTGAAACCCAATAACACTGGGTCGTATGTTTTTACTGTGCAGCCTGCACTTCTGAGCCGCAACTGGCGGTGTTGGAGCCCAGGAATAGCAGTTCAGGTGGTAGAAAGATGAACACAGCAGGAGACCTGGATGACACCCAATTACTTATTCAGGCAGAGGAGTGGCAAATTCCTGCGAGATACAGGCCTGGTTCATTTTCAGGAAAGTAAGCCGGTCAACGTTATCGGAGGATAGTCGCATGCGACGGTCTGTTAGTACACCACCTGCGGCACTAAAGACACGTTCCGATAAGACACTAGCCGCAGGGCAAGCCAGCACCTCCAATGCATACTGGCTTAGCTCTGGCCATGTATCCAGCTTAGAGACCCAAAACTTGAACGGGGAAGAGCCGTCTGGGAGTACAGTAAGAGGGCAAGCCATGTAGTCTGTCACCATCTGACGGAACCGTTGCCTCCTGCTGACTGGAGCCGCCGGTGATGGTGTAGACATTTGGGGCGGGCACACAAAAGTGTGCCAGAGTTGTGCCATACTGGGCTTGCCTTGGGCAGAGGCACTGCTTCTGCTCCCTCTTTGGGCAGAGCCTCCCCCACTGCCTCGACGCACTGAGCTGCTTTGTAAAGCACTAGCAGCACTCCTCTCAGTTGGACAGGAGAAGATGATGGAATTCACCAGTGTGTCGTGGTACTCCCGCAATTTACGCTCCCGGGTCAACCAGGGATGAGGTTTTGGACGTTGTCCCGGTAGCGAGGATCGAGGAGGGTGAACACCCAATAATCAGGCATGTTGAGAATGTGGTCGATGCGGCGGTCGTTTCTCAGGCACTGCAGCATGAAATCCACCATGTGCTGCAGAGTGCGAACTGGCCCAGAAACGCTGTCCCCTGCTTGAGACATGATCTATGCCCGCTCGTCATCACCCCACCCTCGCTGTACACACTGACCACTGGACAATTGTGTCGCTCCCTCCTCTGGACGGAGCTCTTCCTCCTCCATTGACTCCTCCTCATCCTCCTCACAAATTGGCCCCTGCGTACCCCTTTGTGAGGAACCACATGGCGCTGACTCTCCAGAAGCTGATGGAAAAGGTGACTCCTCATCCTCTACCTCTTCCACAACATCATCCCTTAACCCTTGCAAAGTTTGCTGAAGCAGGCAGATAAGGGGGACAGTCATGCTGACTAGTGCATCATCTGCACTTGCCATCCGCGTGGAATAATCAAAAGGACGCAAAACCTGGCAGACGTCCTTCATAGTGGCCCACTCTGTGGTTGTGAAGTCTGATCGGCGCTGACTGCGACTTCTTTGCGCCTGATGCAGCTGGTACTCCATAACTGCTTGCTGCTGCTCACACAACCGCTCCAACATATGTAACGTGGAATTCCACCGGGTAGGTAGGTCACATATGATGCGGTGTTCCGGAAGGCGGAATCGGCGCTGCAGAGCAGCAATGCGGGATCTGGCCAAGCTGGAACGCCGCAAGTGAGCACACTCTAGGCGGACCTTGTGCAGCAGGGCATCAAGATCCGGATAGTCCCTCAGAAAACTCTGCACAACCAAATTGAGCACATGTGCCAGACATGGGATGTGAGTGAGGTTGCCAAGGGCCAAAGCTGCCACCAGATTTCGGCCATTGTCACACACTACCATGCCTGGCTGGAGATTCGCTGGCAGTAACCACACATCGCTCTCCTGCTTGATGGCATTCCAGAGCTCCTGCGCTGTGTGGCTTCGATGCCCCAATGAAACTAGTTTCAAGACGGCCTGCTGACGTTTGGCCACGGCTGTGCTCATGTCGGTCATAGGTAAACGTTCACGGGTCCATGTGGAGGTGGACTGTGACGGATCCTGCAGAGAGGAATCAGAGGAACTGGTGTAAGAGGAGGAGTCGATGCGTACAGACTGGATTCCTGCAATCCTTGGAGTGGGCAGGACACGTCCTGCGCCACTCGCACGATCTGTACCTGGCTCAACAACATTAACCCAATGGGCAGTGAGGGAAACATATCGCCCCTGTCCATGCTGACTGGTCCACGCATCGGTGGTGAGGTGGACCTTGCTACTGACGGCGTTCAGTAGCGCATGTTTTATGTTTGCCTCAACATGCCTGTGCAGGGCAGGGACAGCCTGCCTGCTGAAGTAAAAGCGGCTGGGCACCTTGTACTGTGGGACTGCCAATGCCATCAAGTCACGGAAGCTGTCAGTCTCCACCAGCCTGAACGAGAGCATTTCCAGGGACAACAGTTTGGCAATGCCTGCATTCAGAGCCTGTGCTCGGGGGTGGTTGGCCGAGAATGCCCGCCTTTTCTCCCATGCCTGGACTACCGATGGCTGTAGAGTAGACTGGGAGTGTGAGGATGACTGGGAAGGTGGTGCTGTGGGTGGAATTACACTAGGTCTCTGGACAACAGTGGAGGAAGAGGCAACACGAGATGAAGAGGTGGTAGCTGCCGCTGTTGGTTGGCCTACGTCTTCACTGTCTTTCTGTAACTCCACCGCGTGCCTGTTCCGCACATGTTTCCACATATTTGTGGTATTGAGGTTGCTGACACTTTTACCTCTTTTTACTTTCTGATGACACAGCTTGCATTTGACAAAACAAATGTCATCTGCAACTGTGTCAAAAAAGGACCAGGCACTGCAAGTCTTGGGAGCGCCCTTTTTGGCTTTGGAAAGGGACAGGCTCCTAACGGGTGCCAAAGTGGAGGCTACAGGCTCCGCAGTCTTCCCCCTCCCTCTCCCTCTTTGGCCCGTAAGGGGAAGCTCTTCCTCAGAGCTGCTCCCACCACCTTCCTGTTCCTCACGCCACGATGGGTCAAGGACCTCATCATCTCCACTACCCTCTGCCACCAACTGCTCCTCCTGGGTAGTCTCGGCAGCACAGTACGCATCAGAAAGCGGCACCTGAGTTTCATCATCAGATGCGTACTGCGCTGTGGTCACCGGAGGCACTGGCCCACCTGCCTCTTCAGAGTCAGAGAGATAAAGCTTTTGGGCATCACTGCACACTGCCTCTTCTTCCATTTCTCCAATGCTGCTTGGCTGGCCCCCTGTTTCCAAGCCAAGAGATTCAGAGAACAGAAGTAGAGACGGCTCCTGTCCTGGGCTCTCTGACTACCTGGCCAATTTGGCAGGTGGTGAAGAGACAGATGGCTGCTCTCCAGTGCTCTGTGCCTGAGAGGATGTGGCACTAACTGAAGTCGATGCCGAGGCGTTAGCTGCCATCCACCCGACAACGGCTTCAATTTGGTCTTCACGTAGCAGCGGTGCACGGCGCTCTCCGACAAAGCTGCGCATGAAGGACTGTTCCCTGCTGAAACTGAGTGACGACGAGTCACCGGCGCCCGCAGCAGGCACAGAATCACCACGTCCTCTCCCTGCTCCTCTCCCTGCTCCGCGCCCACGCCCACGTGCCCTCTTCATCTTGGTTGACAGATAAAGATAAGCAGAAAAGTACTAAGGCCTTAGTGTGCTTATTCCTGAAATGCTCCTCCTAACAGGTGTAAGAAACACTAATGTTGTAAATTGTGGACTAAACTTTATTATTTTTCAAATTTGGCCTACACAAGTGTTAAGTTGTGTTTGGTGAACTTAACTTTTTTTTTGGTGCAGATCGGGCTACAGAGCTAGTTTAAATCACACGGAGACCGTGCAGACAGCCGTAAACGGCGCTGCAAGGCCAAAAAACCCTCCTCTCGGTTATCCTATATAGTGTTTTTCCACTATTTAGCTGGATACGAGTGGAAAGACACTAATAGGAATTTTATTTTTCAAATTTTAAACTGGCTGAACTATTTGAAAAAAAGGAAATTGTTTTTCAAGGTATGAGGCAGTAACGCACCCTGAGCTGAATCCAACCGGCTATGGCTGCACACAGACTACAGGGCGAGCTGCGCTCACACAGAGACCGTGCAGACAGCCGTAAACGGCGCTGCAAGGCCAAAAAACCCTCCTCTAGGTTATCCTATATAGTGTTTTTCCACTATTTAGCTGGATACGAGTGGAAAGACACTAATAGGAATTTTTTTTTTCAAATTTTAAACAGGCTGCACTATTTGAAAAAAAGTAAAATTTTTCGCAAGGTATGAGCCAGTAACGAACCCTGAGCTGAATCCAACCGGCTATGGCTGCACACAGACTACAGGGCGAGCTGGACTCACACGGAGACCGTGCAGACAGCCGTAAACGGCGCTGCAAGGCCAAAAAAACCTCCTCTAGGTTATCCTATATAGTGTTTTTCCACTATTTAGCTGGATACGAGTGGAAAGACACTAATAGGAATTTTTTTTTTCAAATTTTAAACTGGCTGCACTATTTGAAAAAAAGGAAATTGTTTTTCAAGGTATGAGGCAGTAATGCACCCTGAGCTGAATCCAACCGGCTATGGCTGCACACAGACTACAGGGCGAGCTGCGCTCACACAGAGACCGTGCAGACAGCCGTAAACGGCGCTGCAAGGCCAAAAAACCCTCCTCTAGGTTATCCTATATAGTGTTTTTCCACTATTTAGCTGGATACGAGTGGAAAGACACTAATAGGAATTTTTGTTTTTCAAATTTTAAACAGGCTGCACTATTTGAAAAAAAGTAAAATTTTTCTCTAGGTATGAGCCAGTAACGAACCCTGAGCTGAATCCAACCGGCTATGGCTGCACACAGACTACAGGGCGAGCTGGGCTCACACGGAGACCGTGCAGACAGCCGTAAACGGCGCTGCAAGGCCAAAAAACCCTCCTCTAGGTTATCCTATATAGTGTTTTTCCACTATTTAGCTGGATACGAGTGGAAAGACACTAATAGGAATTTTTTTTTTTTCAAATTTTAAACAGGCTGCACTATTTGAAAAAAAGTAAAATTTTTCTCAAGGTATGAGCCAGTAACGAACCCTGAGCTGAATCCAACCGGCTATGGCTGCACACAGACTACAGGGCGAGCTGGGCTCACACGGAGACCGTGCAGACAGCCGTAAACGGCGCTGCAAGGCCCAAAAACCCCCCTCTAGGTTATCCTATGTAGTGTTTTTCCACAATAGAGCTGGAGACTGGTGGAAAAACACTAATAGGAAATTTGAGAAAAAATGTGCAGCAGGCTGCACTAAGAGCAAAAAAGGACAACTGTGTGAGGCAGTGTGAACCCCCCTGAGCTGAATACCACCGGGTATATGGCTGCACACAGACTACAGAGTGAGCTGCACACACACACACACACACAGAGACCTTGCAGAACGCTGTTAAAACAGCGCTGCAAGGCAAGAGCAAGGTGAACAGTGAAGAACACACAGCGTTTTGCTAAATTAGCCTTTGGAAAGGAAAATAAAGCAACTAGCTAGCTCGACTGGCCCTCAGTTAGAACACAGCGTCCTGTCCCTAACTGAAATCACAGCAGAGTGAGCGCAAAATGGCGGCAGCGTTTTTTATAGTGCAGAGTGACATCATTTCAGCAGCCAATCCAAGCCTTGCCAGTACTTACATGCCCACCATGCTAAACAGGATGTGCCCACACTTCCAATCATTCCTCATTGGCTGCTGCGTTCAGTTTGAATTCTGGGAACTTCCGATTCCGGTATCCGATACGCGGGAAGTATCGGAATTCGGTATCGGAATTCCGATACCGCAAATATCGGCCGATACCCGATACTTGCGGTATCGGAATGCTCAACACTAGTAGTGAGTGATAACGGAAGGAATTTCATGGCTGCCATCTCCCTTTCCCAACTGAAACACATTCCTTGCCTGGCTCACACCTTAAACCTGGTGGTGCAGTGCTTCTTGAAAAGTTATCCGGGGTTATCCGACCTGCTCCTCAAAGTGCGTGGACTTTGCTCACATATCCGCCGTTCGCCCGTACACTCCAGCCGTATGCAGACCTATCAGCGTTCTTTCCTTCCCCAGCATCGCCTAATCATAGACGTTGCAACAAGGTGGAACTCAACACTGCACATGCTTCAGAGACTGTGTGAACAGAGGCGGGCTGTTATGTTTTTGTGGGAGGATACACATACACGGGCAGGCAGTAGGATGGCAGACATGGAGTTGTCAGGTGTGCAGTGGTCGAAGATTCAAGACATGTGTCAAGTCCTTCAGTGTTTTGAGGAATGCACACGGCTGGTTAGTGCAGACAACGCCATAATAAGCATGAGCATCCCCCTAATGCGTCTGCTGATGCAAAGTTTGACGCACATAAAGGATCAGGCGTCTGCAGCTGAGTAAGAGGAAAGCCTTGATGACAGTCAGCCATTGTCTGGCCAGGGCAGTGTACAGGACGAGGTAGCGGGCGAAGAGGAGGAGGAGGACGAGGAGGATGATGGGGATGATTATATTTTTAATGAGGAAGCTTTTCCGGGGCCAGTGGAAATTGTTGGCGCGGCAAGGCCGGGTTCTGGTTTTTGGAGGGACACAAGTGACGTGGATTTGCCTGAAACTGCCCCTCAACCAAGCACAACCACAGATTTGAGAACTGGAACTTTGGGCCACATGGCGGATTATGCCTTACGTATCCTCAAAAGGAACACACGCATAACAAAAATGATGAACGATGACGATTACTGGTTGGCCTGCCTCCTTGATCCTCGCTATAAAGGCAAATTGCAAAATATAATGCCACATGAGAACTTGGAACTAATATTAGCAACCAAACAATCAACTCTTGTTGACCGTTTGCTTCTGGCATTCCCTGCACACAGCGCCCGTGATCGTTCTAACACGAGCTGCAGGGGCCAGCAGACCAGAGGTGTTAGAGGGGCAGAAATCAGAAGTGGCGTTGGCCAGAGGGGTTTTCTGACCAGGTTGTGGAGTGATTTTGCTATGACCGCAGACAGGACAGGTACTGCAGCATCAATTCAAAGTGACAGAAGACAACATTTGTTCAGTATGGTTACTAACTATTTTTCATCCCTTATCGACGTTCTCCCTCAACCGTCATTCCCATTTGATTACTGGGCATCAAAATTAGACACCTGGCCAGAATTGGCAGAATATGCATTGCAGGAGCTTGCTTGCCCGGCAGCTAGTGTCCTATCAGAAAGAGTATTCAGTGCTGCAGGTTCAATACTAACAGAAAAAAGGACTCGTCTGGCTACCCAAAATGTAGATGATCTAACCTTCATTAAAATGAACCACAACTGGATTTCGAAATCTTTTGCCCCACCTTGCCCGGCTGACACCTAGCTTTCCTATGTAAAGGTCTTGCCTGTGGACTATTCTGAACGACTTTTCCAATCTCGTAATTTGCAGCACCTGATTGTTCAGCATCCGACATGTTAACACCTCCCTAAATGGCCAAAGTCCCCACACGGGGCCGTGGTATCGCCACTTGGCGCCAGCACCCGTGAGAGTACTGTTTGTCTGAGGAGGTGGGTGTGCCCGCTTTTGGTCGACGGCACTGCCACTAGGTCCCTCATAGTACAATAAAGTGTCTGGCGGTGGTGGTGCGCACCCAACGTCAGACACACCGTTGTAATATGAGGGGCCCTGGGCCTGTACCGCCGGCCACAAGACAGTCCCCCCCCCCCAGCTCAAACAGTGCTCTACCACTTGCAAAATTTTCTCTCACAGCTCCACCAATGTTTAGTCTATGCGCTGACATCCTTCAATGCCTGGCACTGTCAATACCATTGTATTGACATTTTTCTTATGTTAGGCCTTCAAAGCCTGTCTGCGGTCACTCCTTCCACTAGGCCTCCACTGACCTGTCTACTGCTGTCCGTGTTCCCCTGGAACCAATTTTAAATTGCCTACATCCCAATTTTTGTTATGTTAGGCCTTCGAAGCCTGTCTGCGGCCCGTTCTTTCCACTGCTACTACACTGACCAGGCCACTGCTGCCCGTGTTCCCCTGGAACCAATTTAAAATTGCCGACAGCAAGCCCAATTTATTATGTTAGGGCTTCGAAGCCTGTCTGCGGTCCCTCCTTCCACTAGGCCTCCACTGACCTGTCTACTGCTGCCCGTGTTCCCCTGGAACCAATTTTAAATTGCCTACATCCCAATTTTTGTTATGTTAGGCCTTCGAAGCCTGTCTGCGGCCCGTTCTTTCCACTACTACTACACTGACCAGGCCACTGCTGCCCGTGTTCCCCTGGAACCAATTTAAAATTGCCGACAGCAAGCCCAATTTATTATGTTAGGGCTTCGAAGCCTGTCTGCGGTCCCTCCTTCCACTAGGCCTCCACTGACTTGTCTACTGCTGCCCGTGTTCCCCTGGAACCAATTTTAAATTGCCTACAGCCCAATTTTTGTTATGTTAGGCCTTCGAAGCCTGTCTGCGGCCCGTTCTTTCCACTACTACTACACTGACCTGGCTACTGCCGCCCGTGTTCCCCTGGAACCAATTTAAAATTGCCGACAGCAAGCCCAATTTATTATGTTAGGCCTTCGAAGCCTGTCTGCGGTCCCTCCTTCCACTAGGCCTCCACTGACCTGTCTACTGCTGTCCGTGTTCCCCTGGAACCAATTGTAAATTGCCTACATCCCAATTTTTGTTATGTTAGGCCTTCGAAGCCTGTCTGCGGCCCGTTCTTTCCACTACTACTACACAGACCAGGCCACTGCTGCCCGTGTTCCCCTGGAACCAATTTTAAATTGCCTACAGCCAGCCCAATTTATTATGTTAGGCCTTCGAAGCCTGTCTGCGGTCCCTCCTTCCACTAGGCCTCCACTGACCTGTCTACTGCTGCCCGTGTACCCCTTGAACCAACATCAGAAAATATAAAAATAAGTATTTTGCTTATAAAAAAGAAAATACTGGAGAGATATCAAATGCAGACATTTTAACATTAAAAACAAACACATACAACAAAAAACTGGTACAGTACTAAAAATGGCCACCAGCTACAATAACTTTCTCCTGCAAGTAGTTAACTGAAAGTTTTTTTCAATTTAAAACACAGATATGGCATCCACCGAGTGTTGTCCTGTCGCGTCTTCTTTATATTATTGCCAAGAAGATGCAAAACAATGAAAATAATAAAATCATTATTTACCAAAAAAATAGAGTAAGTCAAAACCACATTGCAAATAAACATTCATTACAAATAAAGAAGCAGGGCGCGTCCGAGGGTGAGTATATACCTAATAAGAATATAATCACCCTCGGACGCGCCCTGCTTCTTTCCGACAGCCTTCCTACCTAAGAATCAGCCCTTCCGTGGTGTAGAGAGAGGGTGTGTTACACTCCAAGGTGTTCCCCAGGTTGCCTTTCCTGAGCTTCGATCTTCATGCTCTCGTTTAGTAGTTGTCGGAAAGTAGGCTGCATTAGGCCTACAAATTGGGTATGGGGTGGAGAGAGATGGTGTGTTACACTCCAAGGTGTTCCCCAGGTTTCCTTGCCATTGCTTCGGTCTTCCGACTCTCGTTTAGTAGTTGTAGAAAACTACACTGCATTAGGCCTACAAAATGGGTATCGGGTGGAGAGAGATGGTGTGTTACACTCCAAGGTGATCCCCAGGTTTCCTTGCCATTGCTTCGGTCTTCCGACTCTCGTTCAGTAGTTGTAGAAAACTACACTGCATTAGGCCTACAAAATGGGTATCGGGTGGAGAGAGATGGTGTGTTACACTCCAAGGTGTTCTCCAGGTTGCCTTTCCAGAGCTTCGATCTTAATGCTCTCGTTTAGTAGTTGTTGGAAACTACACTGCATTAGGCCTCCAAATTGGCTATGGGGTGGAGAGAGATGGTGTGTTACACTCCAAGGTGTTCTCCAGGTTTCCTCGCCATTGCTTCGATCTTCCGACTCTCGTTTAGTAGTTGCAGAAAACTACACTGCATTAGGCCTACAAAATGGGTATCGGGTGGAGAGAGATGGTGTGTTACACTCCAAGGTGTTCCCCAGGTTTCCTTGCCATTGCTTCGGTCTTCCGACTCTCGTTTAGTAGTTGTAGAAATCTACACTGCATTAGGCCTACAAAATGGGTATGGGGTGGAGAGAGATGGTGTGTTCCACTCCAAGGTGTTCTCCAGGTTGCCTTTCCTGAGCTTCTATCTTCAGGCTCTCGTTAAATTGTGGTTAAATGGAACAACTGCATTTGGCGTACTAGTTGGTTTGGGGCCTACTAACAGTGTCTGCCGCTCCTTGCTGTTCTCCTGGTTTCCTGTCCTGAAATTCCGTTTTCAGGCGCTCGTTAAGTAGTTTTTAATGTTAGACTGCATTTGGCCTACTAGTTGGGTTGGGGCCTACTATCGGTGTCTGCCACCCCTTGCTGTTCTCCTCCACTGAACAAAGCTGTGCCGCCTGTTTACTACGGTTGCCAATTTTGAACTGCATTTCGACTACTTACTGATTTGGGCCTACTCTCTGTGTCAGCCTCTCATTCCAGTTGTCCTCCACTGCAATGCCCCCTGGTTATTCCTGTGTTACCAATTTTGAACTGCATTTAGCCAACTTTATTCTTTGGGCCTATATCTGTGTTTCCTCCTCATCCTGCCCATTGCCCAGCCAGTGATAGATGAGTCTGCTGGTACATTGACCCATAACGCAACATTCCCTGTGCACGCTACACAACAACATTGTGACCCTGCTGAAAGTCAGGTTGCTCTTCCCGCATACCATACCACCTTACACGGGGACAAAGAGGAAGGTGCAGATTGCAGATGAAAGTGCAGGTTCCTTCATCAGGTGGGGGGAGGAATACTAGTTGGCGACGTCACTGGCACAGGACCTCTCATAGTACGCAAAAGTGTTGCTGCCGGTGGGAGGCGCCCCCGCCGTGCAAACACACCGCTGTACTTTGAGGGGCCCTGTGCCAGTGCCAATGCCAACGAGTGGGCCCCCCCTGCTTGCTCAGGTTTACAGCACTTGCAAAGTTGAAATACTTACCTCTCCCTGCTCCACTGCCGTGACGTGGTCCAGATTTCCTGGGCCCACTAATTACTTGAACCAGCCCTACCCACCACAACTTTAGCCAAATGACCCCCAATTTCAAATGCCTTCCAATTATTATAAGGTAAATTATGCTTGACAAGCTTCATTAAGAAGAATGGATGGTTTTGACATTAAAATGGGCACTCTAGGTGTTTTCCTGGCCCCCACTCACTGCCGACTATGCTGCCCCATTGACTTGCATTGGGTTTCGTGTTTCAGTCAATCCCGACTTTACGTCATAATCGGCCGATTTCACTCAACCCGACTTTTGAGATAGTCGGGTTTCGCGAAACCCGGCTCGACTCTAAAAAGGTCAAGGTCACTCAACTCTAAATCAGACCTTGGAAACCTATCTGAGATGCTTTGTTTCTGCCGATCAGGATGACTGGGTGTCCTTTTTGCCTTTGGCTGAGTTCGCCCTTAATAATCGGGCCAGCTCGGCTACCTTGGTTTCGCCATTTTTCTGCAATTCTGGGTTCCATCCTCGTTTCTCTTCAGGACAGGTTGAGTCTTCGGACTGTCCTGGTGTGGATACTGTGGTGGACAGGTTGCAGCAGATTTGGACTCATGTAGTGGACAATTTGACCTTGTCCCAGGAGAAGGCTCAACGTTTCGCTAATCGTAGACGCCGTGTGGGTCCCTGACTTCGTGTTGGGGATCTGGTTTGGTTATCTTCTCGTCATATTCCTATGAAGGTTTCCTCTCCTAAGTTTAAACCTTGTTTCATTGGTCCGTATAGGATTTCTGAGGTTCTTAATCCTGTGTCTTTTCGTCTGACCCTCCCAGATTCTTTTTCCATACATAACGTATTCCATAGGTCATTGTTGCAGAGATACGTGGCACCTATGGTTCCATCTGTTGACCCTCCTGCCCCGGTTTTGGTGGAGGGGGAATTGGAGTATATTGTGGAGAAGATTTTGGATTCTCGTGTTTCAAGACGGAAACTCCAGTATCTGGTTAAATGGAAGGGTTATGCTCAGGAAGATAATTCCTGGGTTTTTGCCTCTGATGTCCATGCTCCCGATCTTGTTCGTGCCTTTCATGTGGCTCATCCTGGTCGGCCTGGGGGCTCTGGTGAGGGTTCTGTGACCCCTCCTCAAGGGGGGGGTACTGTTGTGAATTCTGTGGCAGAGCTCCCTCCTGTGGTCACAAGTGGTACTTCGGCTGATTCTCTCTGGGAGCTTCCGTTTGTGGAGGAAAGTGGTACTGCGGCTTCTGAGTTTCCTTCCTCAGGTGATCTGGTGAGGTCGTTAGGTGCTTCTCTACTTAACTCCACTTAATGCTTTGATCCATGCTTCCTGTCAATGTTCCAGTGTTGGACTTGTTTTTCCATGGGTCATTCCTGTGGCCTGCTGCTCTGCATAGCTAAGTTCTTCTTTGCTATTTGTTTGCTATTTTTTCTGTCCAGCTTGTCTAATTGTTTTGCTGGAAGCTCAGGGACGCAAAGGGTGTACCTCCGTGCCGTTAGTTCGGTACGGAGGGTCTTTTTGCCCCCTTTGCGTGGTTTTCTTTAGGGTTTTGTGTAGACCGCAAAGTTATCTTTCCTATCCTCGCTCTGTTAAGAAAGTCGGGCCTCACTTTGCTGAATCTATTTCATCCCTACGTTTGTCTTTTCATCTTAACTCACAGTCATTATATGTGGGGGGCTGCCTTTTCCTTTGGGGTATTTCTCTGAGGCAAGGTAGGCTTATTTTCTATCTTCAGGCTAGTTAGTTTCTCAGGCTGTGCCGAGTTGCATAGGCAGAGTTAGGCGCAATCCACGGCTGCCTCTAGTGTTGTTTGGAGAGGATTAGGGATTGCGGTCTGCAGAGTTCCCACGTCTCAGAGCTCGTTCTATTATTTTGGGTTATTGTCAGATCACTGTATGTGCTCTGACCGCTATGTCCATTGTGATACTGAATTGCCTATCACAACAGGCACAGACATTAGGGCACAGACTAGAGCGTACACAGATATAGCCACAGACTAGAGCATATACACACATAGGCACAGACATGGGGCACAGATTAGAGCATGCCCAGATACAGGCACAGACTAGAGCATACACACATATAGGCACAGACATTAGGGCACAGACTAGAGCATACACACAGTCACAGACTTGAGGGCACAGACTAGAGCATACACACACATAGGCACAGACCTGAGGGCACAGACTAGAGAATACACACACATATTCACAGACATGAGGGCACAGACCAGAGCATACACACACATAGTGACATACCTGAGGGCACAGACTAGAGCATGCACACACATAGTGACAGACCTGAGGGCACAGACTAGAGCATACACACACATATTCACAGACATGAGGCCACAGACTAGAGCATACACACACATAGTGACAGACCTGTGGGCACAGACTAGAGCATACACACACATAGTGACAGACCTGAGGGCACAGACTAGAGCATACACACACATAGTGACAGACCTGAGGGCACAGACTAGAGCATACACACATAGGCACAGACCTGAGGGCACAGACTAGAGCATACACACACATAGTGACAGACCTGAGGGCACAGACTAGAGCATACACACACACATAGGCACAGACCTGAGGGCACAGACTAGAGCATACACACACATATTCACAGACATGAGGGCACAGACTAGAGCATACACAGACATAGACACAGACCTGAGGGCAAAGCTAGAGCATATACTCACATAGACACAGACATGTGGGAACAGAATAGAGCATGTACACATAGGCACAGACACGGGGGCACAGAATAGAGTATATGGAGCTCTCACTAGGACCGTGCGATACTTGGGACCAGGTCGGTTCTTAAAGGTATGTTTCATGGTGGCAGTGACCCCGTCCTTGGCCTTGGACATCCAAGGTAAAGTGGATCGCCCCCAGACACAGGGCCACGGGTTCTCGGTAGCGGGCCTCTCTGGTTCGGTTCTGAGGCTGTCACGGTGGCTAGACCCGGTCCGCGACCCTGCTAAGGGGCGTCCAATAAAGGTGGTACAGTCTATCAGGGGTTCGTGACGCCACCTGTGGTATTCGGTCAGGGTGACCGACGCTGCTGTGGGGTCCGCTGGGGTGATGGAATGGCAGCTGGATGGTATACCTTCCCACAGGTGAAGTATGTCCCCAGGGCTTCCCAGTAAGGTAGATGGTGATGGTGTGAGGTGCAGGCAATAACGAGGACACAAGGTTGCAGTCTCTTTACCTCTTTACTGAAGGCTTCAGGATCCTCAATCCAGAGCACGTTTAACAGGGCTATCAGAGACCAGCCGGTCTGATGGGCACAGCCAGAGTTTCCTTCGCAGATGGAAATCGTTGCCTACCACTAGCCCCTGTGTGTTCTAGTCCTACCCTGCTGAGCATTCGGAATAGTCCTCACAACTGCTGTTCTCGTTCATTCGTTCTCTACAGCTCTCTCTCGTTCTCTTTAGTTCCAGATGTTACTAGTTTCTCGTCCCCCAGGTATATTTTGGCTAGGACGCACCCGTATGACGGGAAGGCTTGGAGGTCTTCCGGGACCCTAGAGATGCCCCTCTCCCAATGTTGCCCCCTATGTCTTCTTAGGAAATTTAAGGTAGACAGCCAACCTATAATTAACTGTCCGGCGGAGTTTGAAGTAAGGCCTGAAGTTAGTTACTCCTACGGTGTTCCGGCCCCCGACTACGCGCCTCAGTAAGATGTTGCCTCTGTCTCTCGGCACGACTGCTACTGGCTCTCCTTTGTGCTTGATCTCGTTTACACTGTTCCACAATATCCTTTCCTTCGTGTCTCTCTCCTAGATACCGCCGCAGGGTGTGCAGGCGCGGTTCTGTTACGTTCTGTTCTGTTCACTAGGCACCTGCCACGTTCCCACGCCTGACAGGGACCCCCCTGTGCCTTCTCCCTGCAACACCCCCTGCCATGGGATGTTGCCTGAATCCAACCCAGTCAGCTTCTGACTAACTTCCTCCCCAGCCCCTAGTTTTACCAATGTGAGGAGTGGCCCAATAAATAAAGCTTTTTTCTCCCCCTAGTGACCTGAGTGTGAAGTGTAATGTGTTCTGGTGATACCTGGTCAGGAGAACTCCTTAGTGCCATCAGACGTACCGCCACTCCCCTTAGCGGCAGAGTGCCATACTGCAACGACCAGGTCTCTGGGGCGCTGCAAAAGAAAAAGTCTTTAAGGGATTATTTGGAGTGTTTGTGACGCCACCTGTGGTATTCATTCAGGAATGATCGCGCTGCTTAAAGGGGTCCACTGGGGATGATGTTATGGCAGCTGGGATGGTATGGCTTCCCATAGGTGAAGCTGGGTCACCAGGGCTCCCGGGGAAGTAGGGACAGATGATAGATGGTGTGGTGCCAGAAAGAATCAGAGGACACAAGGTTGCAATCTCTTTACCTTTTACTGGTGTAAGGCAGCCACAGTCCAGTGTACGGACCACAGGTGATGGTGAGGTCAGGCCAGCTTGGAAGCAATTCGGGAATTCCCTAGCCAGGTGGGGTTGGAAGCCTTTCTCTGCGCTGTGTTGTAGTCCCTTGCTACCTTAGGCCTCACACAAGGTCCTCACTTGCTCTCTGTCCATTTTGGTAGGACACTACCCGCATGGCAGGCAACTCAAACCTTTTACAGGTGTCTCTAAGTATGACTCCGGGCTCTATGTGTTGCTGTGCCTTCGGGTGTTAATGGTGGGCAGACGACCTGCAATCTCCTGTCTGCCGGTTTCTGCTGTGGAAGTAAAAAATCACTGTACACACGGTTACCTTGATCCTCATTTTAATGCGTCTAAAGAATTCAGGATATTCCACTTCCTCTAATACTAACCACATTTCAGGTGGTAAGCCTATTCCTTATCAGCTTCTGTAAATTTCCCTGTGATGTTCCATCTGGACATATCCCTCAATTTACCTTTCTCCCTGATGGGAACTTACAAGTACGACCATTGATATATCAATTTAAGGCAACACTGTGATCAAGGCCACGTTGTGGCCGAAACGTTGTTATTACCTGTCGCTCTTCACCTATGAATAAACTGTTTTCACTTGAAGCAAACCCTTTCTGGTCAAAGAGTGCAGTGATTTTTGACTTTCTATGTTTATGGGATCTTCAGTCCCGTTCACTAGCACCACATATCCTAAATCGTGTGCCAGCCATTTGTTTCTGCTCCGGTTTCTGCTGTGGGGCATACAGTTACCTCCACAACCTTCGTCTTCCGGCTACCGGTTTCTTGCGCTTCAGCATGGAGGAAGCTCAGTCGCAGCTCCCGTCCAGCTCTTTACTTCTCCCCTCACAGTCTCTTACAATCTGCTCTGTCTCTCTCTCTTTGCTCTTTCCAGGAGCTGCAGAACCTCGTGTCTGCACGGCCCCAGCTTTCCTCTCTCCTCTGTTCCTATGACAGACTGCCCCTCAACTCCTCCTCCAGCTTGAATATATATAGGGAAGCCACCCACAAACAGAGCTCCCATTTCTGGCCTGGAGTCAGAACAGTGTTGTATGTAAGTGCTACCTGCTAAAGGGATCCTCTTAACTTCCAAGCATGGCATCACCCTCCCCATGAGGAAGGCAATACCACTGTGACAACCGAACTCCTGGGGTGTCACATACACACACATAGGCTCAGACATGTGGGCACACACTAGAGCATACACACACATAGGCACATACATGAGGGTACACACCAGGGCATATACAGACATAGGCACAGATATGAGGGCACACACTAGATCATATACACAGACATAGGCACAGACATGAGGGCACACACTAGAGCAGAGGTCCCCAACTCCAGTCCTCAAGGCCCACCAACAGGTCATGTTTTCAGGATTTCCTTTGCATTGCACAGGTGATGCAATTATTACCTGGGCAAGACTAAGGAAATCCTGAAAACATGACATGTTGGTGGGCCTTGAGGACTGGAGTTGGGGACCTCTGCACTAGAGCATATACACACAAAGGCACAGACATGGGGGCACAGAATAGAGCATACACATGCATAGGCACAGACACACAGCTACATATAGTCACAAACACAGTGACACTCACATAAACAACTGATCTGTAGACATACACAAGACATACTCAAGGTAACACACATAAATGTGTACACAGAGTATTGAAAAATATACTTTGGGGGATTATTTCAATATTTAAATGCTAGATTGTTGCATTTTTTTAATTCACACTTTTCACTTTTGTCGCACAGACCACTTTTTGTGCAAAAGTTTTGCAACATTTTTAGCATTTTTTTGCATTTTTACACCCTTGTAACTTTTCGGAAAAAAAGAGCTAGGCTTAGAGGGTGAAGGCAGTGGCATCACTGCAGATTTACTACAATAATGAGTTTATAGCTGGTGTAGATTTCAGTTGCTGACACATGGAGAGCTCCTCTTCATAAATTTAGTTCATCTAAAGTGGATTTTTGATGAAACACAAATGTATAAACCATTAGTCTTAATATACCCATTGACTTGCAGACACACACTCCAATTTTAATGTCAATTATTGAAAATGTCGCTACTTTGGGCATTCAATCCATAAGAATGCTGAGAATAAAAAACTGCTGCAAAGTCGCACATAGACACAAAGAAATTGTGCAGAGATGCAGCCATGCAAACCAATACAGTACAGCATATACATAGTGAGGCTGGGGTCACACCTAACGTATAAAAATACGGTCCTTTTTTTATGGCCAAGATACGCAGAAAAGTTCCTGAACAGTGATCCGTATTCAATGCGAGGATGCGATTTTTTCTCCCAAAATTATCCGTGTGTCATTCGTATGGCATAAAATCTCGCTGGCTTGCAAAATGGACATAGAATGGATTTATGGGCTCAAATATTCGTAAAAACTTATACACACACATACAGTATATCTAATATATAAAGCTGAATGTGTGTATGTGTGTATGTGTGTATGTCCGGGATTGGCATCTGCACCGTCGCAGCTACAGCCACAAAATTTTGCACAGTCACACGTCTGGACCCCGAGAGCATCATAGGCTATGTTGTGAGGCGAAATTTTAACCCCGCGCGTTCCAATTCACCAAACAATTTTGCCCCTATCTACATAATGGGGAAAAAGTGAAAGGAAAAGTGTTGGAGGCAAATTGACAGCTGCCAGATGTGAACAAGGGGGACTTAAAGAGTGAGAGCGATGGCGCCAAAGACTATATACCGTACAGTTGCTAAGGTGGGGCCCTGACATGGGATACTCACCACACACGGGGATATGAACACACACACAAAATGCACCACACACTACCACGTGCTTGAACACATACCACCCTCAGCACACATTTCACCACACATACACCAACCTCGCCACAGAAAAGTCGAAACACAAAAGTCGCCACTCAAAACTCGCCACGCGCAAAACTCGCCACATGCAAAACTAGGCTCACGCAAAACTCACCACACGTGCAAAACTCACCTCATGGAAAACTCGCCACACGCAAAACTTGTACACACGGAAAAATTGCCACATGCACAAAAGTTGCAACACATGCAAAAGTTGCCTCACACAAAACTTGCACATACTCAAAATGCATCACACATAAAACTCGCCATGCGCAAAACTTGCTGCACTCAACTTGCTACACTAACGTGTTACATGCAACTCGACACACAAAAAGTTGCTACACGCATGCCACACAAAACTCATCTCACAAAAGTCGCTACATGCATGTCACCACATGCAACTCAACACACACAACTTGACACATGAAACTCGCCCTAAAACACACACAAGTCTGGTATTATCCTTCAAAAATAAAAATCTGATTAATAAGCAGACAAACTACAAGAGCAACAAATGTACCATATAGGAAATACGGTAGCTGTCAGTCACATGACCTGTCTATTATGTGTATGTGTGAGCTAATATATACTGCCAGGGGGGAGGGCTTCCTGTTGGCTGGGGATTTATCAGGCTGCCAATTTAGCTTACACATACTGGGGTAAAAATACTGAGCAAATAACGTGTGAACGAGGTCTAATACAGGAGGAGATGACATACAGGTACATACTATATACAGGAGACAGGACACACAGGTATATACTGTATACAGGTGGAGATGACACACAGGTACATACTATATACAGGAGAAGATGACACACATATATACTATATACAGGGGAGATGACATACAGGTATAAACTATATACAGGAGGAGATGACACACTGGTATATACTATATACAGGGGAGATAACA
This sequence comes from Ranitomeya imitator, assembly GCF_032444005.1. Taxonomy (NCBI): domain Eukaryota; kingdom Metazoa; phylum Chordata; class Amphibia; order Anura; family Dendrobatidae; genus Ranitomeya; species Ranitomeya imitator. The sequence goes on along the minus strand of NC_091282.1, from coordinate 793,227,968 downwards.
TACGGGTACATACTATATACAGGAGAGATGACACACAGGTATATACTATATACAGGGGAGATGACACACAGGTATATACTATATACAGGGGAGATGACACACAGGTATAAACTATATACAGGAGGAGATGACACACAGGTATATATTATATACCGGAAGAGATGACACACAGTTATATACTATATACAGGGGAGATGACACACACACATATATACTATATACAGGGGAGATGACACACAGGTATATACTATATACAGGAGATGACATACAGGTATATACTATATACAGTAGCAGATGACACACAGGTATATACTATATACAGGAGGAGATGACAAACAGGTATATACTATATACAGGAGGAGATGACATACAGGTACATACTATATACAGGGGAGATGACGCAAGGTATATACTATATACAGGAGAAGATGACACAGGTATATACTATATACAGGAGATGACACACAGGTATATACTATATACAGGGGAGATGACACATGTATATACTATATACAGGAAAAGATGACAAACAGATATATACTATTTACAGGAGCAGATGACACACAGGTATATACTATATACAGGAGGAGATGACACACAGGTATATACTATATACAGGAGGAGATGACTTACAGGTATATACTATATACAGGAGCAGATGACACAAAGGTATATACTATATACAGGATGAGATGACACACTGGTATATACTATATACAGGAGGAGATGACATACAGGTACATACTATAGATAGGGGAGATGACACACAGGTTTATACTATATACAGGAGAAGATGACCCACAGGTATATACTATATACAGGAGGAGATGACACACAGGTATATACTATATACAGGGGAGATGGCACACGTATATACTATATACAGGAGGAGATGACACAGGTATATACTATATAAAAGAAGAGATGACACAGAGATATATAGAGGAGGAGATGACATACAGCAGGTATATACTATATACAGAGGAGATGACATATAGGTATATACTATATACAGGAGATGACATACAGATATATACTATATATAGGAGGAGATGACATACAGGCATCTATATATATAATTGTCTAAGGGTTTTTCTGTCTGTCTGTCCTGGAAATCCCGCATCTCTGATTGGTTGAGGCCGCCAGGCGAGACCGCACGTCATCATCTCGCGAGACCGCAATGCATGGAGAGGTCACCGGGGCGTCGCAAGGAGCGTCGGTAACCACTTCGATCCGGGGGGCCACTGGAGGGTGAGTATATAACTTTTTTTATTATTATTATTATTTTTAGCATTAGATTTTTTTACTATTCATGCTGCATAGGCACTGCAGCCCCACTGGCTAAAAACATCTGCCCCCAGCCACCCCAGAAAAGGCTCATCTGTAAGATGCGCCTATTCTAGCACTTAGTCACTCTCTTCCCACTTCCGAGTAGCGGTGGGATGTGGGGTAATAAGGGGTTAATGTCACCTTGCTAATGTAAGGTGACATTAAGCCTGGTTAATAATGGAGAGATGTCAATAAGACACCTATCCATTATTATTCCAATAGTAATAAAGGGTTAAAAATGCACACACACACATTATGAATAAAGTACTTTTAGTGAAATAAATAAACACATGGGGTTTTAATATCTTTATTGTACGCTCAATCCAACTGACGAGCCTCGTTTTTCTGAAAAAAACAAATGAAAAAAACAAACAATATCCCATACCTGTCCGCCATACAGTCATGTCCCACGATGTAAATCCATCTGAAGGGGTAAAATAAATTTACAACCAGGAGCCTGCTAATGCAGCCGACCCTGGCTGTAAAAACCGGAATGAATGGAATGCAGCTTCGTTGAATTGCAGTGCTGCGCCCCATGTTGGCATAAACTCAAATGAACTCTAGTGTGGGAATTTTTCTGATTATTTTCCATTCATTCCCCAATTTTTAGAGCCAAGGGAGTTAAACTTATTTAACCCCTTCAGATGGATTCGTGTGACATGACTGTACGGCGGACAGGTATGGGATATTGTTGTTTTTTTTCTGTTTTTACTTTTCAGAAGAACGAGGGTCGTCAGTTGGATTGAGCGTACAATAAAGATATTAAAACCCTATGAGTTTATTTATTTCATTAAAATACTTTATTCATCGTGTGTGTATTTTTAACCCTTTATTACTATTGGATTAATAATGGATAGGTGTCTTATTGACATCTCTCCATTATTAACCAGGCTTAATGTCACCTTACATTAGCAGGGTGACATTAACCCCTTATTGCCCCACATGCCAATGCTACAGGGCAGTGGGAAGAGAGTGGGTAAGTGCCAGAATAGGGGCATCTTACAGATGTGCCTTTTCTGGGGTGGCTGGGGGCAGATGTTTTTAGCCAGGGGGGCCAATATCCATGGTCCCTCTCTAGGCTATTAATATCTGCCCTCAGTCACTGGCTTTCCGACTCTGGTGGTGAAAATTGCGCGGGAGCACACGCCAGTTTTTTCCGTGATTTAAATCTTTATTTTAACATCTAGAGCTCCCAAATTTTGCACACACAAACTACTAGCATTATTAGTAAGGAATATCTGAAAATATAACAGATATGAAATGGTTTACTGTATGTAAACCATGTCTCATATCCTGTTCGGTTTGGTAAGAAGTTAGCAAAAGCCAGCAATTGAATTACTGGCTTTTAAGCTATCTAGTTCTGTATTAAATATATATATAAATATATATATATATATATATATATATATATATGTATATGTATATATATATATATATATATATGTATATATATATATATACATATATATATATATATATATTTGTGTGTCAATGACATATATATCTACCAATTCTATGTGTAGACATTTATTTTATCTATTCTATTCTAACCTGTCAGTGTGATTTTACTGTACACTGCGCTGAAATTCCGGCTTTTCTATGGAACACGGTGCACATTTCTCGCAAGTCACACTGTTGGTCCGTGTGTAATCTGTATTTTTCTCGACCCCATAGACTTTCATTGGTGGATTTTTTGAGCAATACGCTGACAAACGCAGCATGCTGCAATTTTCTCAGCCCGTAAAATACGGCCGAGAAATATATGGCTGATGGAAGCTGCCCCATAGAAAAACATTGGTCCATGTGCAATGCGTTGTTTTTGCGCGTCTCCCTCATCCGTATTCCTCTCTAGTGTGACCCTGGCTTAACACATGCAATAACAGATACAACTACATTTGTGAGAACACAAAAAAGTTATTATTATTTTATATAGAATATAATTTTATTTATTTTTTATTCATTTATTTGTGTTATATTTAATCTATATGATTATATTTCAATTTAGTCATTCCTTTCTGTTTTCATTCTTTTACCCTCTGTTTTTTTTTTTCATTGAGTTACTTTTTTTATTTTTAATTCCAAGTCCATATAATAGAAAGTGTGGGGTGAAATGATTGGAGATTATCTGCTGTAAACATTCATGGTGTAGACTTACCAATTGTCTGACACATAGACAAAGGTATTAAAATCAATAGAATGAGAACTGAAGTTTTGTCAAGACTTACATTCTGCAAATAATCACAATTCATTTTCCTCCACACAGAGGTTTTGTTCCTTTGCTATCAAATCTATAAAAATCAGCAACTCGCATTACTGTTGGAGTAGTTGTTACAATGGTGTTTTTAGTGTATTATGAAAATGTACAAAAGCCCCGACAGATAGAAAATGATTAATAACATGAAAATACTTTATTTGTTCTTAAAAAATCTTTAATGAAAAGGAATAAGGTTCACAATCGCCAAAAATAAAATACAAAATTCAGAAGTATAAAACCCGGAAAACTATGCACAAGGCATAATCCTGAGAAAAAAAAATGTCTAGATCTGCTTAAAGGAGGATATTGTCACACTGTGATGGTCTTTGGAAAGGAAAAAGAGTCTCAAACTGTCCCTGGAACTGGGACCCTAACTATTCCTGTCCTGGGTGTAATTCTGCGGTAGCACCATAGGCAGTGAAGAGGCAGTGACCCACAAAGTTCAAACACAAAAGTCTCTTTAATGTGTTACTTCACACCTTTATCTGTGAAATAACACATTAAAGAGACTTTTGTGGATCACTGCCTCTTCACTGCATATGGTGCTACTGCAGCATAGCATTTTATAGTACACATCATCAAAGATAAATACACACAGTTGCATCTCATCCCAATGCCCGTTTCATAGCACTACACATCATATGGCTTTTAGATTGCAGTCCCTAAACACGCTGGACCTCTCCTTGTCCAGTATCCGTGGGGAGAAAGCACGCCATAGTACAGTCTCCAAACACAGCTTCACATGTTGCAGACACTACACACGCCAGTCCTCCTCTGACTAGTTCCCGTGGGTGTCCTGCACCGATGTATCACAGACTCTTTACTCACACAGCTGTACACAGCCCAGGATATCCTCCGGATAACAGCTGGGCACCATATCCTCCTGTTTGCAATCGTTACACATGCCAGTCCTCTTTCGGGCACAGGACATCCACCTCCTGTACACCTCTGGGCACAGGACTGTCCACATCCTTCTTTTTGGGCACAGGACATCCACCTCCGGCACCTCCGGGCACAGGACTATCCACATCTGACTCTTTCAGGAACAGGACATCCACCTCCGGGCACAGGACTGTCCACATCCGAGACCAGTTACCATGGATGACTTGCATCGCTGTGTACGCTGCGGGTGCCAGGCTATTAAACTGCCATAGCTGCTGGCTCCGTTGGCCTGTGCTGCTTCACACACACAGCCAGTGCTCTGGAGGCCTCTGCTCTTCCCAACAGCACACATCAGTCTGACACTGATGTTGCACCTGACACCTGACACACCCATACCCCTTACTGCAGGGTTTTTAACAAACAAACCTGTGGCTTTCAGCTACATGGAAAACCCAGACCGGAAATCCGTGACTGCCATGCACACCTATGGACATCATCCGTCTCCATGCACAACCTGGGGAGAACACACAGCGACCCCTACCTGTGACATGAGTCACTGCCCCACATGGGGTACTCTTGAAGGTAGAGATACCCAAATCTCTGACCTTACTATGCTCCTGTTAAACCCTGGTTTGTCCCCTCCCGCACACCATGAGGCATGGCACAGATATTTAATATAAACAAGAAGCAAAGACAAAACAGGGATAACAGAAAACCTATGTCATACAAAAGCTAACCAACCAACAATAGACAGGAGGATAGGGACAGGGAGGAATAAACTAAAAGGGAACAGGGACCAAGAGACAAACACACACATATTACAGCGAACCACAGCACACTATTGCAAAAACTGTACGCCAAACCCTTAGCTTTAGCAGACTGCAAAGAAAGACAAATCTTTCACCAGTTTTTATAGGAAAAGATAATGATCAAATCAGAAGCAGCTGAAATGGAGCTGCATATTTCTGACCAGCATAGAAAGAGTCATTATCCTCTTCAGCACGAGAAGAAACTAAATCCATTTAATATGGGACACAAATCACACCATCTCTAAAGAAGACCTGCAATTGCCCAATGTGACCGTCTAACTCCAGGTCTTTCAGGGCACGTGACACCCTTGTGACAGATATTTTATGTATACCCCTTTGAGAATTTAGAGGAAACATAGATGAAGACTGTCCCAAAGTATCTCTATGATTACAGATGACTTTTTAGAGTAAGCTGTGTACAGGAGAAACAACTCTATTTCTGGCCTTTATATGACTTGTAGTCTGCATTTTTCACCAGTTTTTCCCTCTGCAGACTCTCTCTAATTTTCAGTTGTCTCTGAGCTGGTGGGAGTAGACTAGTCAATATTATATCTCCCATACACAGCGCACACAAATATGAGGGTTTGCTGCTCTCATGTCTCTATGTAGCACATGTTCAGAGGTAGCCACAGTCATTATACAGCAGTACTGAGCAGTGCAGTTGTGAATCCAGCATTGGGTGTGAGCAGTGGCGTAACTACCGCGGTCGCAGCGGTCGCCAGTGCGACCGGGCCCGGCAGGTCAGGGGCCCGGGCCCGGCAGGCAGGCTCGGACTGGCAGTGCCTCCCCCCGCTCCAGGGCCCCCCCCCCGCCGCCGCCGCCGCCGCTGCCGCTGCCGCTGCCTTGAATACTCACCCTGCTCCAGCGATGGTCTCGGCGTCTGCACTGCAGCTCGTTCCTGCTTGAGCGGTCACGTGACACCGCTCATTAAGATCATGAATATGCGCATATTCATGATCTTAATGAACGGTGTCACATGACCGCTCAAGCAGGAAGAAGGTGCTGCGCCGGCGCCGCCGCCTGGAGTCGGGACAGAGCGCGAGGGATGTCGGCACGGCCGTGCAGTGGGAAGACAGGTGAGTATGAGGGCCGGGGGGGCGGGGGATGAAGGAGGACATAAGCCGGCGCGCCGAGCAGGAGCGGAGAGATAAGCCTGCATACAGGGGGGAATATAAGCCATGCAGGGGGGAATATAAGCCATGCAGGGGGGGATATGAGCCATGCAGGGGGGGATATGAGCCATGCAGGGGGGGATATGAGCCATGCAGGGGGGAATATAAGCCATGCAGGGGGGAATATGAGCCATGCAGGGGGGAATATGACTATGAGCCATGCAGGGGGGAATATGAGCCATGCAGGGGGGAATATGAGCCATGCAGGGGGGGATATGAGCCATGCAGGGGGGAATATGAGCCATGCAGGGGGGAATATGAGCCATGCAGGGGGGAATATGACTATGAGCCATGCAGGGGGGAATATGAGCCATGCAGGGGGGAATATGAGCCATGCAGGGGGGGATATGAGCCATGCAGGGGGGAATATGAGCCATGCAGGGGGGAATATGAGCCATGCAGGGGGGAATATGAGCCATGCAGGGGGGAATATAAGGCATGCAGGGGGGAATATAAGCCATGCATACGGGGGGGGGGGGGAATATGAGCCATGCATACAGGAGGGGAATATGAGCCATGCATACATGGGGAGATATGAGTCATGCATGCAGGAGGGGTAATATGAGCTATGTATATGGGATAGGAGGGAGATGAGCCATGCATACAGGAGGGGGGTCATTATACAGTATGGAGCATCATGTGCGGTCATTATACAGTATTGAGCATCATGTGTGGCCGTTATACAGTATGGAGCATCATTTGTGGTCATTATACAGTATTGAGCATTATGTGGGATCATTATACAGTATGGAGAATTGTGTGGCCGTTATACACTATGGAGCACTATGTGTGGGTGGTCATTATACAGTATGGAGCACTGTCTGGCCATTATACAGTATGGAGCAATGTGTGGCCATTATACACTATGGAGCATCATGTGTGGCCATTATACACTATGGAGCATCATGTGTGGCCATTATACACTATGGAGCATCATGTGTGGCCATTATACAGTATGCAGCATCATGTGTGGTGGCCGTTATACAGTATTGAGCATCATGTGTGGCCATTATTCTATGGGGGTTACATTGAGTTGTATGGCAGGGCTGCAGGGGGGGGGCCCCATTTGGAAGTTCGCACCGGGGCCCCTAACTTTGTAGTTACGCCACTGGGTGTGAGAATAAACACTTACTAGAAAGCAGCAGAAGGAGTCTGTGTATGGCTGTGCCTCTCTTTCACTCTGCTTCTCCTTTTGTTGCTCTCGAAAGACTTTAATAGACAGATGTAATCTGATCACTCAAAGAGTTGGCAGGTCTCTTTTGACCAAGACAGATTTTAGCAGTGTTTTAGAGTTGATGTTGAGTTCAGGAGACAGAGAAAAGAGAAGTGGCTTATAAGTGGACCAAGAAGCATATTTGTCTGATAAAGTGCATCACAAAATTTCTTATATTCACTAGTACTATTGATCTATACAGTTCGTTGAAACAATAAAAGTGACCATTGAAATAAATCTATTTTTTATTACTATTATGAATAAATGTTAACTGTTTGCTTTGCATTGCATCTTTATTTACTTATTTGGGAGCAAACATATTGCAGTCACATAAACTCTTACATCATTGATTTTACAGGCAGTGTAGAGGATGTCCAGATGTATCCATTCCTCATGAATAAACCTTTTCCAAGATGAATGGAGCGACATTACGAACTTTGACAAAATAAAAAAATCTATATATTAATTATGTGATACTCTTTCGGGAGATATTTATGTGTCTATATGCTACCACCTAGGGGTCATGATGTGCATTGCAGCATATTGAGGGTTTGTTAATGAGTTTCAATAAAATATTTTATTTGTACTGTAAAAATTTGGAATCCTTATTAATTGAGTTGATACATTTGTATGTGATATGACTAAGAGTCTCCAGGAAAAGGGACTCTACTACACCACCACAGGGGAATTGAGGCATTACACAATTCACCTTGAAACCAATGGAGAGTCAATCTAATCCAGTTAAGGTGGTGCTCCTTTATAATAAGGTCTTAAATAAAAAAAATAAATAAATAAGATCGATTTTTTTTTCCAGACAGCTTGGAAAAGTTATGCATGTACTGTACGCTATATATTTTGACCTTGAAGGACGTGGTGTAAATAAAAAGTTGACAAGTCTTCTAAAAGTATATTGACCACATTTTCTTTAAAGCTCTCCTTACACTTATTCATATTGTTCCCGTCGTCATCTCGATTATATATATGACCTTCAAGAAAGTTGGAAATTCAATAAAAGGAAGAAATGAAGAGAAGACAAGAAATCAGTCAAATGGACGACAAATGGCTTGTCAATGGGGTAATGAAGCTGTCATTATGGGGCTGCCCATTCCTAGCCGACATTTTCCAGAGGGGCTGCTCATATCATTGTGTTGTTGTATCAGAAGAAATCTAAGATCTCTGATCTCAGGCAGAAAATTGATCCTCTGTTCTTTTATCTACTAGCTGATGCTGCAAGAAATAAATTAATCTGAGAGTTTCACCGACAAGAGCTAAGAGCTGGAAAGATGCACTCCACGAATCTATTAATGAAGGTAAACTGGTCGATGCAAATTTGGCAGTTTACACAAATTTGGCTGGGAAAATTCTATTCACATAGAAGTTATTTTATGTGAATTTAATGTGTAAAATCTTCTAGTATCTCTCTGGAACTAGAACAAATAAACATGGGGTAGAAAATATACTCCTCACGTCACCACCTACCAGTCATACCACTGCAGTCACCCCATCTGATTATTATGAAAAGCTCAATCTGGCTCATTTTTTGTTAAGAACTATGAGCTACATCCTTTTTCAGCATTTTACCATTACCTGAAACTTCAGGTGCCAAGTAACACTCTGATGTCACAGCAACACGTGTAATGCCCAAAGATTGGTTAGCATGGCATCATGACATCAGAGGTCTACCCAGCAACAGAAGCCCTGGCACAGAGTGAAGAAGCCAAAACAAAATGGAAGGTCAAGGTTTTGAACTAAAGAAGACACCAGTGTATGCTGTACAAAGACCGAATGGGGGCTGTAGCAAAGAGATAGGTGACCATATATACAGTAATTTTTCACTCTTTACAGATCCTCTGGAACTCGATAAAGCAAATCACAAAACTTTGGATTGAGGAGAGTCTGATTTTTTTTCCAAATTTAAAGCAAATTCAATTTGCTTTCAATCAATTTGCTCATCTCAATTATGGCAATGAAAGCTGGAATATATGGCTCAGGTGCTGCAGGTGGAAATTGTGCAAATTTATAGTCTAAACTGAAAATCTGACTTTTATTTTTGTTTTTTTACAGGAGACCTGGGCTTCAACGGAATGGCTGGTCGTTAGAGTATAACTTAATTTTTTATTTTTAAATAAATTTGAAAAATTGCTGTGTATTTTTACTTCAAATAAGACTTTATTCAAACTGTTTTTATTTACAATATAACTATAGGATTAGTATTGGATAGTAGGGTTGAGCGAAACGGGTCGAACATTTTCAAAAGTCGCCGACTTTTGACAAAGTCGGGTTTCATGAAACCTGATCCGACCCCTGTGCGTGGTCGGCCATGCGGTACGCGACTTTCGCGCCAAAGTCGCGTTTCAATGACGCGAAAAGCGCCATTTCTCAGCCAATGAAGGTAAACGCAGAGTGTGGGCAGCGTGATGACATAGGTCCTGGTCCCCACCATCTTAGAGAAGGGCATTACAGTGATTGGCTTGCTGTCCGCGGCGTCACAGGGGCTATAAAGGGGCGTTCCCGCCGACCGCCATGTTACTGCTGCTGATCTGAGCCTAGGGAGAGGTTGCTGCCGCTTCGTCAGAAGCAGGGATAGCGTTAGGCAGGGTCCATTAACCACCAAACCGCTTGTGCTGTAGCGATTTCCACTGCCCAACACCACCTTCGGTGTGCAGGGACAGTGGAAGCTACATTTTTTTTTTTTTTCCCCTCAGCGCTGTAGCTCATTGGGCTGCCCTAGAAGTCTCCCTGATAGCTGCATTGCTGTGTGTACGCCGCTGTGCAAACCAACTGCTTTTTTCAAAGCACAAATCCTCTTGTTCCTTCCTTTCTGCACAGCTATCTTGTTTGTTTGTACACACTTTTTATTTAATTTGTGCATCAGTCCACTCCTTATTGCTGCCTGCCATACCTGGCTGAGATTACTGCAGGGAGATAGTAATTGAAGGACAGTTCCTTTTTTTTTTTTTTTTTTGTGGGAGATTAAGATTGGCATTTCTGCTAGAGTGCCATCCCCGTCTGTGTCATCTCTCACTCAGTGGGCCATAGAAAGCCTATTTATTTTTTTGCTTGATTTGGGTTCTAAAATCTACCTGAAAAAATCACTACATCAATCAGTGGGAGAAAAATATTGGCCTCAGGGCTTGTGTGCCACTCCTTACTTCTGTGTATGCCATCTCTCAGTGGGCCATAGAAAGCCTATTTATTTTTTTGCTTGATTTGGGTTCCAAAATCTACCTGAAAAAATCAATAAATCAATCAGTGGGAGATTAATATTGGCCTTTGGGCTTGTGTGCCAGTCCTAAGTGTGCCATCTCTCTCTCTCAGATAGTGGGCCATAGAAAGCCTATTTATTATTTTTTTTATTGGGTTTATAAATTTTCCCTGGAAAAAAAAAAAAAAAGTGGGAGATTAATATTGGCCTCTGGGCTTGTGTGCCAGTCCTGAGCGTGCCATCTCTCGCACAAATAGTGGGCCATAGAAAGCCTATTTATTTTTTTGGTTGATTTGGGTTCTAAATTCTACCTGAAAAAATCAATAAATCAATCAGTGGGCGATAAATATTGGCCTCTGGGCTTGTGTGCCACTCCTGACTCCTGTGTGCGTCCTCTCTCACTCAGTGGGCCCTAGAAAGCCTATTTTTTGTTTTATTTGCTTTCTAAATTCTCCCTGAAACAATCATTTTATTTTATTTTGTTTCTAAATTCTTCCTGAAAAATTCATTTTTTTGTATTTTTTTTTTCTAAAGTCTCCCTGAAAAAAAAAAAAAAAATCAAATCAGTGGGAGATTAATATTGCCCTTTCTGCTTGTGTGCCAGTCTTGACTCCTGGGTGTGCCATCTCTCTCTCTCCAATTGTGGGCCATAGAAAGCCTATTAATTTTTTTGCTTGATTTGGGTTCCAAAATCTACCTGAAAAAATCACTAAATCAATCAGTGGGAGATAAATATTGGCCTCTGGGCTTGTGTGCCACTCCTGACTCCTGTGTGCGTCCTCTCTCACTCAGTGGGCCCTACAAAGCCTATTTTTTTTTATTTGTTTTCTAAATTCTCCCTGAAACAATCATTTTATTTTATTTTGTTTCTAAATTCTTCCTGAAAAATTCATTTTTTTATATTTTTTTTTCTAAAGTCTCCCTGAAAAAAAAAAAAAAATCAAATCAGTGGGATATTAATATTGCCCTTTCTGCTTGTGTGCCAGTCTTGACTCCTGGGTGTGCCATCTCTCTCTCTCCAATTGTGGGCCATAGAAAGCCTATTAATTTTTTTGCTTGATTTGGGTTTCAAAATCTACCTGAAAAAATCACTAAATCAATCAGTGGGAGATAAATATTGGCCTCTGGGCTTGTGTGCCACTCCTGACTCCTGTGTGCGTCCTCTCTCACTCACTGGGCCCTAGAAAGGCTATTTTTTGTTTTATTTGTTTTCTAAATTCTCCCTGAAAAAATCATTTTATTTTATTTGGTTTCTAAATTATTCCTGAAAAAAATCATTTTTTTTGTATTTTTTTTTTCTAAAGTCTCCCTGAAAAAAAAAAAAAAATCAAATCAGTGGGAGATTAATATTGCCCTTTCTGCTTGTGTGCCAGCCTTGACTCCTGGATGTGCCATCTCTCTCTCTCCAATTGTGGGCCATAGAAAGCCTATTAATTTTTTTGCTTGATTTAGGTTCCAAAATCTACCTGAAAAAATCACTAAATCAATCAGTGGGAGATAAATATTGGCCTCTGGGCTTGTGTGCCACTCCTGACTCCTGTGTGCGTCCTCTCTCACTCAGTGGGCCCTAGAAAGCCTATTTTTTGTTTTATTTGTTTTCTAAATTCTCCCTGAAAAAATCATTTTATTTTATTTGGTTTCTAAATTATTCCTGGAAAAAATCATTTTTTTTGTATTTTTTTTTTCTAAAGTCTCCCTGAAAAAAAAAAAAAAAACAAATCAGTGGGAGATTAATATTGCCCTTTCTTCTTGTGTGCCAGTCTTGACTCCTGGGTGTGCCATCTCTCTCTCTCCAATTGTGGGCCATAGAAAGCCTATTAATTTTTTTGCTTGATTTGGGTTCCAAAATCTACCTGAAAAAATCACTAAATCAATCAGTGGGAGATAAATATTGGCCTCTGGGCTTGTGTGCCACTCCTGACTCCTGTGTGCGTCCTCTCTCACTCAGTGGGCCCTACAAAGCCTATTTTTTTTTTATTTGTTTTCTAAATTCTCCCTGAAACAATCATTTTATTTTATTTTGTTTCTAAATTCTTCCTGAAAAATTCATTTTTTTGTATTTTTTTTTCTAAAGTCTCCCTGAAAAAAAAAAAAAAAATCAAATCAGTGGGAGATTAATATTGCCCTTTCTGCTTGTGTGCCAGTCTTGACTCCTGGGTGTGCCATCTCTCTCTCTCCAATTGTGGGCCATAGAAAGCCTATTAATTTTTTTGCTTGATTTGGGTTCCAAAATCTACCTGAAAAAATCACTAAATCAATCAGTGGGAGATAAATATTGGCCTCTGGGCTTGTGTGCCACTCCTGACTCCTGTGTGCGTCCTCTCTCACTCACTGGGCCCTAGAAAGGCTATATTATGTTTTATTTGTTTTCTAAATTCTCCCTGAAAAGATCATTTCATTTTATTTGGTTTATAAATTCTTCCTTAAAAAATCATTATTTTTTTTTTTTTTCTAAAGTCTCCTTTTTAAAAAAAAAAACACAAATCAGTGGGAGATTAATATTTACATTTGCGCTTCAGTGACAGTCCTGCATGTGTGGCATCTCTCTCATTTGTTGCCACCAACAACAGAGTGTGTAACATTGTGCCTGATTTTCGTTGTGGTCTCACCCACCTGTAAAGGGGTAGCTAAATCATACTGAAGTTATAGCTCACCGTGTAAGTTGTGTGACTGCAACAAATACCGTTAGTTTGGTAACGTTTTTAAAACAATGAGGAAGTCTGGTGGAAGAGGTCGTGGCCGGGGGCGTTCATTGTCAGCTGGTAATGAGGGTAGTGGTAGTGGTGGAGCATCAGGTGGTCGTGGGAAAAAAAATATTGCACCTAAGTCTGGAGCTGTGGAGCCAGGTTCGTCGTCTGGCTACACAAGGCCTCGAACGCTCCCTTTTCTGGGAGTAGGAAAACCGCTTTTAAAGCCGGAGCAGCAAGAGCAAGTTTTGGCTTATCTTGCTGACTCAGCCTCTAGCTCTTTTGCCTCCTCTCGTGAAACTGGTAAAAGTAAAAGCAGCGCGTCGTTAGTGGATGTTCACGGTCAGGGACAAGTCGCTTCCTTGTCCTCTTCATCAAAAACAACAACAGAGAAGAATGCAGCAGGCGACACAACGGGTTACTCCATGGAGCTCTTTACACATACCGTCCCTGGCTTAGAAAGTGAAGCAGTTAACAGTCCATGCCCATTACAAGTTGAATCTGACATGGAGTGCACTGATGCACAGCCACAGCCAGACTACTATGCTGGTCCTTTGACTCAGACCACAACATTGCCCTCGCAGGGTGCTGATCAAGAATCAGACCCTGATGAGACTATGTTGCCCCATCACGAAGGCTATACCACCGACCGACAAGGTGACACAGACGAAGTTGCACACGAGCTACAAGAAGAGGTAATAGATGACCCAGTTCTTGACCCCGATTGGCAGCCATTGGGGGAACAGGGTGCAGGCGGCAGCAGTTCTGAAGCGGAGGAGGAGGGGCCGCAGCAGGCATCAACATCGCAACAGGTTCCATCTGCCGGGCCCGTATCTTGCCCAAAACGCGTGGCAAAGTCAAAACCTGTTGGAGGACAGCGTGGCCATCCGGTTAAAGCTCAGTCTGCAATGCCTGAAAAGGTATCCGATGCTAGAAAGAGTGCAGTCTGGCATTTTTTTAAACAACATCCAATTGATCAGCGCAAAGTCATCTGTCAAAAATGTTCAACTACCTTAAGCAGAGGGCAGAATCTGAAAAGTATCAATACAAGTTGCATGCATAGACATTTAACCACCATGCATTTGCAAGCTTGGACTAACTACCAAACGTCCCTTAAGGTTGTAGCACCCTCGGCCAATGAAGCTAGTCATCAACGCAACATCCCTTCCGGCAGTGTAGGGCCACCATTTTCTGCACCACCTGCAGTATCTGTGCAGGTTTCTTTGCCAGGCCAAAGAAGTCAGGGTCAGGGAATCACCAGTTTCGTAGTAGGAAACACTGCATCTAGGGCACTGGCGGCAACAATACCATCTCCCACCGTCTCTCAGTCTGCCATGTCCACCGGCACCCCCGCTAGTTCCACGATCTCCAGCTCTCCAGTCCAGCTCACCCTACATGAGACTATGGTTAGAAAAAGGAAGTACTTAGCCTCGCATCCGCGTACACAGGGTTTGAACGCCCACATAGCTAGACTAATCTCGTTAGAGATGATGCCCTACCGGTTAGTTGAAAGCGAAGCTTTCAAAGCCCTGATGGACTACGCTGTACCACGCTACGAGCTACCCAGTCGACACTTTTTTTCCAGAAAAGCCATCCCAGCCCTCCACCAGCATGTTAAAGAGCGCATCGTCCATGCACTCAGGCAATCTGTGAGCACAAAGGTGCACCTGACAACAGATGCATGGACCAGTAGGCATGGCCAGGGACGTTACGTGTCCATCACGGCACACTGGGTAAATGTGGTGGATGCAGGGTCCACAGGGGACAGCAAGTTTGGGACAGTTCTGCCTAGCCCACGGTCTAGGAAACAGTTGGCTGTAGCCATTCACACCCCCTTCTCCTCCTCCTCGTCCTCCTGCAGAAGCGAGACCTCGTCCACAGACCGCAGTCGCACAACCACTCCATCCGCAGCTGCCACTGTTGCACACCAGGTCTCCCATTATGGGGCAGCTACTGGCAAACGTCAGCAGGCTGT
The DNA here is from genome assembly GCF_032444005.1 of Ranitomeya imitator. Lineage (NCBI taxonomy): Eukaryota > Metazoa > Chordata > Amphibia > Anura > Dendrobatidae > Ranitomeya > Ranitomeya imitator. The sequence continues at coordinate 793,212,442 of NC_091282.1, read as the reverse complement.
ATTGGCTATGGAGTGTTTGGGCGACAACAGACACACCGCTGAAGTTCTGTCTGAGTTCTTGCAGAAAGAAACGCAGTCGTGGCTGGGCACTGTAGATCTTGAGGCAGGCAAGGTAGTGAGTGATAACGGAAGGAATTTCATGGCTGCCATCTCCATTTCCCAACTGAAACACATTCCTTGCCTGGCTCACACCTTAAACCTGGTGGTGCAGTGCTTCTTGAAAAGTTATCCGGGGTTATCCGACCTGCTCCTCAAAGTGCGTGGACTTTGGTCACATATCCGCCGTTCGCTCGTACACTCCAGCCGTATGCAGACCTATCAGCGTTCTTTGAACCTTCCCCAGCATCACCTAATCATATACGTTGCAACAAGGTGGAACTCAACACTGCACATGCTTCAGAGACTGTGTGAACAGAGGCGGGCTGTTATGTTTTTGTGGGAGGATACACATACACGGGCAGGCAGTAGGATGGCAGACATGGAGTTGTCAGGTGTGCAGTGGTCGAAGATTCAAGACATGTGTCAAGTCCTTCAGTGTTTTGAGGAATGCACACGGCTGGTTAGTGCAGACAACGCCATAATAAGCATGAGCATCCCCCTAATGCGTCTGCTGATGCAAAGTTTGACGCACATAAAGGATCAGGCGTCTGCAGCTGAGGAAGAGGAAAGCCTTGATGACAGTCAGCCATTGTCTGGCCAGGGCAGTGTACAGGACGAGGTAGCAGGCGAAGAGGAGGAGGAGGACGAGGAGGATGATGGGGATGATTATATTTTTAATGAGGAAGCTTTTCCGGGGCCAGTGGAAATTGTTGGCGCGGCAAGGCCGGGTTCTGGTTTTTGGAGGGACACAAGTGACGTGGATTTGCCTGAAACTGCCCCTCAACCAGGCACAACCACAGATTTGAGAACTGGAACTTTGGCCCACATGGCGAATTATGCCTTACGTATCCTCAAAAGGGACACACGCATAACAAAAATGATGAACGATGACGATTACTGGTTGGCCTGCCTCCTTGATCCTCGCTATAAAGGCAAATTGCAAAATATAATGCCACATGAGAACTTGGAACTAATATTAGCAACCAAACAATCAACTCTTGTTGACCGTTTGCTTCTGGCATTCCCTGCACACAGCGCCCGTGATCGTTCTAACACGAGCTGCAGGGGCCAGCAGACCAGAGGTGTTAGAGGGGCAGAAATCAGAAGTGGCGTTGGCCAGAGGGGTTTTCTGACCAGGTTGTGGAGTGATTTTGCTATGACCGCAGACAGGACAGGTACTGCAGCATCAATTCAAAGTGACAGGAGACAACATTTGTCCAGTATGGTTACTAACAATTTTTCATCCCTTATCGACGTTCTCCCTCAACCGTCATTCCCATTTGATTACTGGGCATCAAAATTAGACACCTGGCCAGAATTGGCAGAATATGCATTGCAGGAGCTTGCTTGCCCGGCAGCTAGTGTCCTATCAGAAAGAGTATTCAGTGCTGCAGGTTCAATACTAACAGAAAAAAGGACTCGTCTGGCTACCCAAAATGTAGATGATCTAACCTTCATTAAAATGAACCACAACTGGATTTCGAAATGTTTTGCCCCACCTTGCCCGGCTGACACCTAGCTTTCCTATGTAAAGGTCTTGCCTGTGGACTATTCTGAACGACTTTTCCAATCTCGTAATTTGCAGCACCTGATTGTCCAGCATCCGACATGTTAACACCTCCCTAAATGGCCAAAGTCCCCACACGGGGCCGTGGTATCGCCACTTGGCGCCAGCACCCGTGAGAGTACTGTTTGTCTGAGGAGGTGGGTGTGCCCGCTTTTGGTCGACGGCACTGCCACTAGGTCCCTCATAGTACAATAAAGTGTCTGGCGGTGGTGGTGCGCACCCAACGTCAGACACACCGTTGTAATATGAGGGGCCCTGGGCCTGTACCGCCGGCCACAAGACAGTCCCCCCCCCCAGGTCAAACAGTGCTCTACCACTTGCAAAATTTTCTCTCACAGCTCCACCAATGTTTAGTCTATGCGCTGACATCCTTCGATGCCTGGCACTGTCAATACCATTGTATTGACATTTTTCATATGTTAGGCCTTCGAAGCCTGTCTGTGGTCACTCCTTCCACTAGGCCTCCACTGACCTGTCTACTGCTGCCCGGGTTCCCCTGGAACCAATTTTAAATTGCCTACAGCCAGCCCAATTTATTATGTTAGGGCTTCGAAGCCTGTCTGCGGTCCCTCCTTCCACTAGGCATCCACTGACCTGTCTACTGCTGCCCGGGTTCCCCTGGAACCAATTTTAAATTGCCTACAGCCAGCCCAATTTATTATGTTAGGGCTTCGAAGCCTGTCTGCGGTCCCTCCTTCCACTAGGCCTCCACTGACCTGTCTACTGCTGCCCGGGTTCCCCTGGAACCAATTTTAAATTGCCTACAGCCAGCCCAATTTATTATGTTAGGGCTTCGAAGCCTGTCTGCGGTCCCTCCTTCCACTAGGCCTCCACTGACCTGTCTACTGCTGCCCGGGTTCCCCTGGAACCAATTTTAAATTGCCTACAGCCAGCCCAATTTATTATGTTAGGGCTTCGAAGCCTGTCTGCGGTCCCTCCTTCCACTAGGCCTCCACTGACCTGTCTACTGCCGCCCGTATTCCCCTGGAACCAATTTTAAATTGCCTACAGCCAGGCCAATTTATTATGTTAGGGCTTCGAAGCCTGTCTGCGGTCCCTCCTTCCACTAGGCCTCCACTGACCTGTCTACTGCTGCCCGTGTTCCCCTGGAACCAATTGTAAATTGCCTACATCCCAATTTTTGTTATGTTAGGCCTTCGAAGCCTGTCTGCGGCCCGTTTTTCCACTACTACTACACTGACCAGGCCACTGCTGCCCGTGTTCCCCTGGAACCAATTTTAAATTGCCTACAGCCAGCCCAATTTATTATGTTAGGGCTTCGAAGCCTGTCTGCGGTCCCTCCTTCCACTAGGCCTCCACTGACCTGTCTACTGCTGCCCGGGTTCCCCTGGAACCAATTTTAAATTGCCTACAGCCAGCCCAATTTATTATGTTAGGGCTTCGAAGCCTGTCTGCGGTCCCTCCTTCCACTAGGCCTCCACTGATCTGTCTACTGCCGCCCGTGTTCCCCTGGAACCAATTGTAAATTGCCTACAGCCAGGCCAATTTATTATGTTAGGGCTTCGAAGCCTGTCTGCGGTCCCTCCTTCCACTAGGCCTCCACTGACCTGTCTACTGCTGCCCGGGTTCCCCTGGAACCAATTTTAAATTGCCTACAGCCAGCCCAATTTATTATGTTAGGGCTTCGAAGCCTGTCTGCGGTCCCTCCTTCCACTAGGCCTCCACTGACCTGTCTACTGCTGCCCGGGTTCCCCTGGAACCAATTTTAAATTGCCTACAGCCAGCCAAATTTATTATGTTAGGGCTTCGAAGCCTGTCTGCGGTCCCTCCTTCCACTAGGCCTCCACTGACCTGTCTACTGCTGCCCGTGTTCCCCTGGAACCAATTTTAAATTTCCTACAGCCAGCCCAATTTATTATGTTAGGGCTTCGAAGCCTGTCTGCGGTCCCTCCTTCCACTAGGCCTCCACTGACCTGTCTACTGCCGCCCGTGTGCCCCTGGAACCAATTTTAAATTGCCTACAGCCAGCCCAATTTATTATGTTAGGGCTTCGAAGCCTGTCTGCGGTCCCTCCTTCCACTAGACCTCCACTGACCTGTCTACTGCTGCCCGTGTACCCCTTGAACCAACATCAGAAAATATAAAAATAAGTATTTTGCTTATAAAAAAGAAAATACTGGAGAGATATCAAATGCAGACATTTTAACATTAAAAACAAACACATACAACAAAAATCTGGTACAGTACTAAAAATGGCCACCAGCTACAATAACTTTCTCCTGCAAGTAGTTAACTGAAAGTTTTTTTCAATTTAAAACACAGATATGGCATCCACCGAGTGTTGTCCTGTCGCGTCTTCTTTATATTATTGCCAAGAAGATGCAAAACAATGAAAATAATAAAATCATTATTTACCAAAAAAATAGAGTAAGTCAAAACAACATTGCAAATAAACATTCATTACAAATAAAGAAGCAGGGCGCGTCCGAGGGTGAGTATATACCTAATAAGAATATAATCACCCTCGGACGCGCCCTGCTTCTTTCCGACAGCCTTCCTTCCTAAGAATCAGCCCTTCCGTGGTGTAGAGAGAGGGCTTGTTACACTCCAAGGTGTTCCCCAGGTTGCCTTTCCTGAGCTTCGATCTTCATGCTCTCGTTTAGTAGTTGTTGGAAACTACACTGCATTAGGCCTACAAATTGGGTATGGGGTGTAGAGAGATGGTGTGTTCAACTCCAAGGTGTTCTCCAGGTTGCCTTTCCTGAGCTTCGATCTTCCGGCTCTCGTTTAGTAGTTCTTGGAAACTACACTGCATTAGGCCTACAAATTGGGTATGGGGTGTAGAGAGATAGTGTGTTCCACTCCAAGGTGTTCTCCAGGTTGCCTTTCCTGAGCTTCGATCTTCCGGCTCTTGTTTAGTAGTTGTTGGAAACTACACTGCATTAGGCCTACAAATTGGGTATGGGGTGTAGAGAGATGGTGTGTTCCACTCCAAGGTGTTCTCCAGGTTGCCTTTCCTGAGCTTCGATCTTCCGGCTCTCGTTTAGTAGTTGTTGGAAACTACACTGCATTAGGCCTACAAATTGGGTATGGGGTGTAGAGAGATGGTGTGTTCCACTCCAAGGTGTTCCCCAGGTTTTCTCGCCAATGCTTCGATCTTCATGCTCTCGTTTAGTAGTTGTTGGAAACTACGCTGCATTAGGCCTACAAATTGGATATGGAGTGTAGAGAGATGGTGTGTTCCACTCCAAGGTGTTCTCCAGGTTGCCTTTCCTGAGCTTCGATCTTCCGGCTCTCGTTTAGTAGTTCTTGGAAACTACGCTGCATTAGGCCTACAAATTGGGTATGGGGTGTAGAGAGATGGTGTGTTCCACTCCAAGGTGTTCCCCAGGTTTCCTCGCCAATGCTTCGATCTTCATGCTCTCGTTTAGTAGTTGTTGGAAACTATGCTGCATTAGGCCTACAAATTGGGTATGGGGTGTAGAGAGATGGTGTGTTCCACTCCAAGGTGTTCTCCAGGTTGCCTTTCCTGAGCTTCGATCTTCCGGCTCTCGTTTAGTAGTTGTTGGAAACTACGCTGCATTAGGCCTACAAATTGGGTATGGGGTGTAGAGAGATGGTGTGTTCCACTCCAAGGTGTTCCCCAGGTTTCCTCGCCAATGCTTCGATCTTCATGCTCTCGTTTAGTAGTTGTTGGAAACTACGCTGCATTAGGCCTACAAATTGGGTATGGGGTGTAGAGAGATGGTGTGTTCCACTCCAAGGTGTTCTCCAGGTTGCCTTTCCTGAGCTTCGATCTTCCGGCTCTCGTTTAGTAGTTCTTGGAAACTACACTGCATTAGGCCTACAAATTGGGTATGGGGTGTAGAGAGATGGTGTGTTCCACTCCAAGGTGTTCTCCAGGTTGCCTTTCCTGAGCTTCGATCTTCCGGCTCTCGCTTAGTAGTTCTTGGAAACTAAACTGCATTAGGCCTACAAATTGGGTATGGGGTGTAGAGAGATGGTGTGTTCCACTCCAAGGTGTTCTCCAGGTTGCCTTTCCTGAACTTCTATCTTCAGGCTCTCATTAAATTGTGGTTAAACGGAGCAACTGCATTTGGCGTACTAGTTGGTTTGGGGCCTACTATCGGTGTCTGCCACTCCTTGCTGTTCTCCTGGTTTCCTGTCCTGAAATTCCATTTTCAGGCTCTCGTTAAGTAGTTGTTAATGTTAGACTGCATTTGGCCTACTAGTTGGGTTGGGGCCTACTATCGGTGTCTGCCACTCCTTGCTGTTCTCCTCCACTGAACAAAGCTGTGCCGCCTGTTTACTACCGTTGCCAATTTTGAACTGCATTTCGACTACTTACTGATTTGGGCCTACTCTCTGTGTCAGCCTCTCATTCCAGTTGTCCTCCACTGCAATGCCCCCTGGTTATTCCTGTGTTACCAATTTTGAACTGCATTTAGCCAACTTTATTCTTTGGGCCTATATCTGTGTTTCCTCCTCATCCTGCCCATTGCCCAGCCAGTGATAGATGAGTCTGCTGGTACATTGACCCATAACGCAACATTCCCCGTGCACGCTACACAACAACATTGTGACCCTGCTGAAAGTCAGGTTGCTCTTCCCGCATACCATACCACCTTACACGGGGACAAAGAGGAAGGTGCAGATGAAAGTGCAGGTTCCTTCATCAGGTGGGGGGAGGAATACTAGTTGGCGACGTCACTGGCACAGGGCCTCTCATAGTACGCAAAAGTGTTGCTGCCGGTGGGAGGCGCCCCCGCCGTGCAAACACACCGCTGTACTTTGAGGGGCCCTGTGCCAGTGCCAATGCCAACGAGTGGGCCCCCCCCTGCTTGCTCAGGTTCACAGCACTTGCAAAGTTGAAATACTTACCTCTCCCTGCTCCACTGCCGTGACGTGGTCCAGATTTCCTGGGCCCACTAATTACTTGAACCAGCCCTACCCACCACAACTTTAGCCAAATGACCCCCAATTTCAAATGCCTTCCAATTATTATAAGGTAAATTACGCTTGACAAGCTTCATTAAGAAGAATGGATGGTTTTGACATTAAAATGGGCACTCTAGGTGTTTTCCTGGCCCCCACTCACTGCCGACTATGCTGCCCCATTGACTTGCATTGGGTTTCGTGTTTCGGTCGATCCCGACTTTACGTCATAATCGGCCGATTTCACTCGACCCGACTTTTGAGATAGTCGGGTTTCGCGAAACCCGGCTCGACTCTAAAAAGGTCAAGGTCGCTCAACTCTACTCCATACTGTATAATGACCACACATGATGCTCCATACTGTATATTGGCCACACATGATACTCCATACTGTATAATGACCCCACATGGTGCTCCATACTGTATATTGGCCGCACATGATGCTCCATACTGTATAATGACCGAACATGATGCTCCATACTGTATAATGACTGCACATGATGCTCCTTACTGTATAATGACTGCACATGATGCTCCATACTGTATAATGACTGCACATGATGCTCATTACTGTTTAATGACCGCACATGATGCTCCTTACTGTATAATGAATGTTGTGAATTCTGTTATCGAACTCCCTCCTGTGGTCGTGAATGGTACTTCGGCGGGTTCTGTCCATGGACTCCCTCTGGTGGCTGTGAGTGGAGCTGCTGCTTCTGAGGTTCCTTCCACACGTGACGTAGTTTATTCTTTGGCTGGCTGTTCTATTTAACTCCACTCAGATCGTTACTCCATGGCTCGACTCTAAAAAGGTCAAGGTCGCTCAACTCTATTGGATAGGTGTCTTATTGACGTCTCTACATTACTAAGCCTTGGGCTTGATGTCACCTGACAATACAAAGGTGACATCAACCCCACAAATATGAACCCAACATGTCACCGCCACAGGGCAAGTGGGAAGAGTTGGGCAAAGAGCCAGAATTGGGTCAACTAAGAGATGTGCCATTTTTGGGTGGCTGCGGGCTGCTGTTTTTAGGCTGGAGGGTGCAGTATCCATGGCCTCTTACCGGCCTTAGAATACTAGCCCCAGCTGTCTACTTTGGCTTGGCTGGTTGTCAAAAATAGGGGGGACCCCACGCCGTTTTTTTAAATTATTTATTTTAATAATTAAAAAAACAGTGTTGGGACCCCTCTATTCTTGATAACTAGCCATGATAAAGCTGACAGCTGAGGGTTGCAGCCCGCAACTGTCAGTTTTGCAATGATGGTTATCAAAATTAGAGAAGAATCCAAGTACTTTTTAGCATTAATTTGTGGCACAGGTGCTGCCTGATAAATATTTCATCAGCCGGTGCCAGCTCTAGCTGTTATCAGCGACAGCAGGTGTAGGCTGATGGGAGTAGCACTCCCCTGAGCCGACAGCTGTGACCAGAGGTAAACTTTTTTCCTTTGGTGACAGCTGTGGGCTCACGCTGTCATCTGACACCGTGGGAACTGCAGGGGTATCACCTGTAGTAATATTCTTACTGCCGATTAGAGCCGCCAGTGTTTCTTGCTCTGTCATGCAGATGACAGCTTGGGAAACATCTGATGTTTGGGGGGTCCAAAACCAAACAGTAACACAGACTTCCTGGAGAACTTCGTGTTCGGGGTCTGTGCCCAAACAGTAGGTGCTCGGTATGGACCCCCAATTTTACTGTTCAGTTAGCCCATTTCTATTCATTATCAATTAGTCAGATAAGGGACAATATTGGAAAGAAAGTAGGTGGTCAAAATACAACCTGAGGTCAGAAAATCGAAAAATCAAAAAAGCAACACAGGAGCAAAGAGCAGGGATGTGGACCAGATCTAGATGAACTAAATAACTGGCAGCGAAAGCAGGGCTGGACTGGGACAAAAATGCAGCCCTGCCACACAAACCCCACCAGCTCACATACTATAACACTCATCAGCTCTGATCAGTGAATTTTTGCTATACTTTGTTGTCTCATCAATTCTCTCTTAAAGGAGTTATTTGAAGAGCCACATTTGAATGGCACCATGAGTGTATGATTGACCACAGCTCCATTTACATATGGCTCTAGCTACGTTACCCAGGATCATGGGGGTCCCAGCAGTCAGATCCACAACAAACAGAAAGTCATCCCCTATCCAGAAGATAGAGAAGAATTTCTCAATTTGGATAACCATCCATACAGTATTATGGGCACCACATACTGTAGTCCTCTGTACAGAATTATGGACACCCCATAGTCCTCAATACAGTGTTATGGGCACCACATAGTCCCTCATACAGTGTTATCGGTACCACATAGTCCTCTTTACAATGTTATGGGCACCATATAGTCCTCTTTTCAGTATTATGGGCACCATATAGTCCTCTATACAGTATTACGGACACCATATACTCCTCCATACAGTATTATGGGCACCACATAGTCATGCATACAGTATTATGGGCACAACATAATTCTCCATACAGTATACTGGCCCCATATATTACTCCTTACAGTACAATGGGCCCTCATATTCCTCCATACAGTATAATGAGCCCACATAGTGCTCCATACAAAGAAGGAAGGGTATGCAGCAGCAGATCCATGGGTGAAAAATTATTTAAAAACAAAAATCTTTATTGAATAACATGATTAAAATTATGGCATAAACCCATTAATTTAGGAAAAAGGCAAGTAAACTGGGAAACTCATGGCCTTACACGTTTCAAATCAGGACTATGATTAAGAACCAGTTGCTTTGAAATGCGTAAGGCCATTGGATTCCACTGCAATGAGAAGTTTTTTGTTTTTCCATTATACTCCATACAGCATTATGGGCCCCATATATTCCTGCATACAGTATTATGGGCCCCATATACGGTAATGCTCCATACAGTATAATGGCCTCCATATAATAGAATCATAGAATCGTAGAATGGGGTGGCTGGGGGCAGATGTTTTTAGCCAGGGGGGCCAATATCCATGGTCCCTCTCTAGGCTATTAATATCTGCTCTCAGTCACTGGCTTTCCCACTCTGGTGGTGAAAATTGTGCGGAGCACAGGCCAGTTTTTTCGTGATTTAAGCCTTTATTTTAACATTTAGAGCTCCCAAATTTTGCACACACAAACTACTAGCATTATTAGCGAGGAATATGTGAAAATATAACAGATATGAAATGGTTTACTGTATGTAAACCATGTCTCATATCCTATCCGGTTTGGTAAGGAGTCAGCAAAAGCCGGCAATTAAATTACTGGCTTTTAAGCTATCTAGTTCTGTATTAAATATATATATATATTTGTGTGTCAATGACATATATATCTACCAATTCTATGTGTAGACATTTATTTTATCTATTCTATTCTAACCTGTCAGTGTGATTTTACTGTACACTGCGCTGAATTACCGGCTTTTCTATAGAACACCGGTGCATATTTCTCGCAAGTCACAAGCATGGTCCATGTGTAATCCGTATTTTTCTCGACCCCATAGACTTTCATTGGTGGATTTTTTGAGCAATACGCTGACAAACGCAGCATGCTGCAATTTTCTCAGCCCGTAAAATACGGCCGAGAAATATACGGCTGATGGAAGCTGCCCCATAGAGAAACATTGGTCCGTGTGCAATGCGTTGTTTTTGCACCTCTCCCTCGTCCGTATTCCTCTCTAGTGTGACCCCGGCTTAACACATGCAATAACAGATACAACTACATTTGTGGGAACACAAAAAAGTTATTATTATTTTATATAGTATATAATTTTATTTATTTGTATTCATTTATTTGTGTTATATTTAATTTATATAATGATTATATTTTAATTTAGTCATTCCTTTCTGTTTTCATTCTTTTACACTCTATTTTTTTTTTCATTGAGTTACTTTTTTTTTATTTTTAATTCCAAGTCCATATAATAGAAAGTGTGGGGTGAAATGATTGGAGATTATCTGCTGTAAACATTCATGGTGTAGACTTACCAATTGTCTGACACATAGACGAAGGTATTAAAATCAATAGAATGAGAACTGAAGTTTCGTCAAGACTTACATTCTGCAAATAATCACAATTCATTTTCCTTCACACAGAGGTTTTGTTCCTTTGCTATCAAATCTACAAAAATCAGCAACTCGCATTACTGTTGGAGTAGTTGTTACAATAGTGTTTTTAGCGTATTATGAAAATGTACAAAAGCCCCGACAGATAGAAAATGATTAATAACATGAAATAACTTTATTTGTTCTTAAAAAATATTTAATAAAAAGGAAAAAGTTTCACAATCGCCAAAAATAAAATACAAAATTCAGAAGTATAAAACCCGGAAAACTATGCACAAGGCATAATCCTGAGAAAAAAAATGTCTAGATCTACTTAAAGGAGGATATTGTCACTCTGTGATGGTCTTTGGAAAGGAAGAAGAGTCTCAATCTGTCCCTGGAACTGGGACCCTTCACATGTTGCAGACACTACACACGCCAGTCCTCCTCTGACTAGTTCCCACCTGTTTGCTATCGTTACACATGCTAGTCCCCTTTCGGGCACAGGACATCCACCTCCTGTACACCTCTGGGCACAGGACTATCCACATCCAACTCTTTTTGGCACAGGACATCCAACTCCAGGCACAGGACTGTCCACATCCGAGACCAGTTACCATGGATGACTTGCATCTCTGTGTAGGCTGCGGGTGCCAGGCTATTCAGCTGCCATAGCTGCTGGCTCCGCTGGCCTGTTCTGCTTCACACACACAGCCAGTGCTCTGGAGGCCTCTGCTCTTCCCAACAGCACACATCAGTCTGACACTGATGTTGCACCTGACACCTGACACACCCATACCCCTTACTGCAGGGTTTTTAACAAACAAACCTGTGGCTTTCAGCTACATGGAAAACCCAGACTGGAAATCCGTGACTGCCATGCACACCTATGGACATCATCCATCTCCATGCTCAACCTGGGGAGAACACACAGCGACCCCAACCTGTGACCTCCTCCTCGTTTATCAAGTCTGTTTCTTGCAAATAAGTTGTATCCTTCTAGCCTTGTATTCCAATCATGTGTATTGTCCCACCAAGTTTCAGTGATTCCAAAGACATCATATTTCTTTTCCTGCATTAGTAGTTCCAATTATCCTTGTTTGTTGCCCATGCATTCTGCATTCGTATAGAAACATTTTAGTTTGCGATTGGTTTCTCTTTCTCCAATATTTTTATTATTTAGATTTTTTTGTATTTGTTCTTCCCTTCCACTTCTAATAGCAGAGTTCTCAATAGTAGTTGTCATGTGCACGGCTTTTTCTGGCCTTTGGCTTCCCTTCCCACATTGTTCTAGTTTAAAGCTCTCCTGATGAGTGCAGCAAGGCGACTTCCAAATACATGTTTTCCAGTCTTCGTAAGGTGCACCCCATCTCTAGCAAGTAGTCCATCGTATAGGTAATTCACTCCGTGATCCAGAAATCCAAATGCTCCATCTATATATATAATTGTCTAAGGGTCACTTCCGTCTGTCTGTCTGTCCTTCTGTCACGGTTATTCATTCGCTGATTGGTCTCGCCAGCTGCCTGTCATGGCTGCCGCGACCAATCAGCGGCGGGCACAGTCCGGAAGAAAATGGACGCTCCTTACTCCCCGAAGTCAGTGCCTGTCGGCCGCATACTCCCCTCCGGTCACCGCTAACACAGGGTTAATGCCGGCGGTAACGGACCGCGTTATGCCGCGGGTAACGCACTCCGTTACCGCCGCTATTAACCCTGTGTGTCCCCATCTTTTTACTATTGACGCTGCCTATGCGGCATCAATAGTAAAAAATGTAATGTTAAAAATAATAATAATAAAAAAACCTGCTATACTCTCCCTCCGTAGTCGCTCGTGCCGGCCGCCATATTCCGTTGCAGGTTCCAGTGGCAAAGATGGTATGGGAGAAGGACCTGCCATGACGTCACGGTCATGTGACCGAGACATCATCACAGGTCCTGTGCTCTGATTCCAACCCTGGGACCGGAAGCTGCCATGGACTACAAGGGGCCCTCGGAAAGGTGAGTATTAGGCTTGAGCAAAACGGATCGGACAAATTCAAAAGTCGCTGACTTTTGGCAAAGTCGGGTTTCATGAAACCCGACCCGATCCTAGTGTGGGATCGGCCATGCGGTCGGCAATCTTCGCTCCAAAGTCGCATTTTGTGTGACGTATTTGGCGCCATTTTTTCAGCCAATGAAGGAGCGTGGGCAGAGTGATGACATAGGTCTTAGGGGCGTGGACGCCTATCGCCATCTTGTCGCTTGTGCGCTGTAGCGATTTGCAATGTGTAACACGAGAGAGAGAGAGAGAGAAAGAAAAAAAAAAAAAAGGTTAGATTTCCCATTGACTTTGCATTGGGTTTCGTGTTTCGGTCGAT